>NW_006399864.1:1113666-1124639 GCF_000299155.1 Elephantulus edwardii
GGACGTCATGCTTGGGAGGGTGGAGGGACAGCGCAGGAGGGGAAGGCCCTCTATGAGGTGGATTGATTCAGTGACTGGGATAATCGGGATGCGAGTGTCAGAGACAGTGCGATTGGCACAGGACAAAGCAGGGTTTAGGGCTGTTGTACATAGGGTCGCTATGAGTGACAAGCGACTCGACGGCACATAACAACAACTAACAGCCAAAAAAGTAATTATTTTAAAATTATTTAGATTATTTTAATTTTTATCTAAATATAAAAACATATTGCCAGAAATGCTATTTCAGGAGTCTGTATGGCTTTATCAAAATGCATTTTCTGTGGTTTCTTTGTGTAAAATATCCCCTTGGTTTTTCTGTGGGAGCTGGGTTTGAGTGCTTATGACACTTCTAAGTGGATCTACACTGTCACTATTTCAGTGTTTTTCTTTCACTAAAGACACTTGCTTTAATCAGCAGTAAGTAAAGAATTACACAGTAATGACATGGTACCTGGGTAGGTGCCACAGGCTATATAGTAATGGGTATGACTAGAAATGTTATTGTTGGTTGTTATCAGCTGATTCCGTCACAGCGTCCTTATGAATGCAGAATAGAGCTGGGCCATAGAATTTGCTGAGAAATACTGGGAAAAGTAGAGAAAAGAGAAAGAGAAGAAAACTCTAAGCAATTTGGAATGAGGCACTGATTGAACAATGGACTCTTCCATAGCAGAGCTGGTCAGGATAATATAGGATAGAGCAAGGCTCAGACTGTCATAGGGTAACTGTGAGTTGAAGTCAACTAAGAAGAACAACAAGGTATTTTCAAGGGTGTTATGTCTTGGAAGCATATTCCCAATTCTTACTTCTGAGGAGCATCTAGGTAGGTTGGAATCAACAACCACTTAGCTGATACTCACCACTTGATAATTACTGCAGCTCCAGGAATCTCCAAAAGTAAACCCAATCTTCACTGCCGCGGAGTCTGCTCTGAGTTATAGAGGCTCTTGACTGGGTTGCTGAGGCTGTAAATTGTAGTGAGAAGAGACCGTCCATCCTTCTCTGAGACACTGGTGGATTTAAACCACAGCAGGAAGAGGTAAACCTATTCCGTTAACAGCACACCTTGCCAAGGACTCTCCCACCAGAGCACCTCAACAGTTAAAACCGCTCATCCATATTCATCCTGATTAATTTTTCAAATTCACTTCTGAGGACCATGTTCTTTCTTTAATCTCCTAACCTTTACATTGACACATGAACAAATCCAAGCATAAATCATGGATGGCTCCTTTGGCTTTGATAGTACATTTGGCTATAAATGATAGTCCCACTCTGTGTTGACATCTCCTCCAGGGGTTTCTTCTCTTTTACTGACCCTCTAGGGAGCTCGGGAGCTCTAGTGGCCTAGTGGCAAGAAACTGTGCTACGACTCCAAAGGCACAGGGCTCAAGACCACCAGTTGCTTCACTGAAGAGGGATGTGTAATCTCTTCCTATGCTCCTACTGTCTCTGAAAACCCTCCAGAGGTTCAGCCATGGGTAGGTTCTGATTCTACTGTACAAAACAACAACACAACATTTCCTGTATGAGTTAAACTACCTAAAAATGTTCCTGTGAAAAATGTGGGGAGGGAGGGACAGGAAAGGGAAAATTAAAATCAGGGCAAAATGTCAAGGTGTTACATCCAATTAATATTAAAAACATACAAGCAGAAAGAAAATCCTATATAATACAGATTCAAACACTATTCTAACCTCTTATTCCTCCCTCCCCCAGGATGCATATTCAGCCTCTGTAGACCAAAAAGAGTTGGCCAAAGTGAGGCAAAAAGCTAGTGTGTTACTCCCACTAGAATCACAAGTTAAATCTTTTGAAAACTGGGCCATTGCCCTTTTAAGAGACCAGATTGCTCTTGCTATTTTGATGCTTTTTCTGCAACACCAGAAGTAGAATGTCCCTCAGGATTTTATTGGCTCACATAGGCAATGAGTCATAAAAATGACTGTTGTCTTTTTTGTATTTTTAGTTTACCAGGAGTTATTGTTAGGTACCATCAAGTCAATTCAGACTCGGAGCTACGCTCCTGTGATTAAGTCTAACTGCCTCCCAAGGTTTTCTAGGCTGTAGTCTTCACAAGAGGAAGTATCCAGATCTCACCAGGTAGGAGCCTGAAAATGGAACAAAGAGACTGGAGAGTCTGTGGCCTCTGCCTCCAGACTCTGAAAGGGCATTTTACAGAAGTCCGTGGCTGCGGGATCCAGTGGCCCAGAGTCGCAAGTGCTCAGCCAGTTTAAGCAAAGATGTTGGTTCTTCATAATTAGTTGGTCTGTGGGAAGAGGGTGTCTAAAACACATTCTTCCCAGGCTTTTCCATAACTCTCCATGGGAGGAGGGCAAGTATGAGGAAAACAAACAGAGACAGGCCTTCTTTGTGCGTTGGCTCGCGGCCTGCCAAATCCGCCTGCTGGATGCTGAGGCGATTTCCTTCATGCTTGTGGCCTTACACTGGCTTCTGCACGGGGAAGTTGGGAAATATTTATTGTTGAATGGGGCCCTGGGAGATTATTCTTGGAAGAGACGACCTCTGTGAACCTTTGTGTATTGACTGAAAATCTCGTGTAGCCAAGGTTTCACAAACTAGATCTGATCGTCTCCCTCTAACACTAAAAATTACTGAGAAGAGGGAGAAATTCTTGGTTGGGAAATCAGTCATATAGTCAAGGCTTCCTCTTACCCAAAGTAACTTACACCACAGGAGCACCAAATTCGGCAAGTGTGCAAATAAGCGAACATAGGTAAGATGCTAAGTGTTGCCCTCTAATTTTTCCTTTTGACCAGTAAAATTTAAAAATAGTAATATCTATTTACTCATTACTAAGTCAACAGAGGTTTCTGAACTCCCACTCCTGGCAGGCCCGTGGATGCTGGAAAAGAGGAAAAGTTGAAATAAAGCAAAATCTCCATCCTCAAAGAGCCCAACCAATTCACCATCTTAAAAATTTATAATAATGATGAGATTAGATTAGAAGCAAATTTATCTTGGGTTAATATTTGTGAGACCCAAACACAATTTTATCAGTCTTTAAAATATTTAATTATTAAAATGTACCATTCTTTGCCATTCTTTCTCAAAGTTTATGTTTAGGAATAAAGGGACATGGCATACATTATAATTGTGTTTATTACATTATGCCCCAGAATTAAACTGACTCTTTCATTATTTTTTTTTTTACTCTTTCATTATTTTATGACTTGCTAAGTTCTAATATTGGTTTAAAGACGAATATGCACTTGATGTAAGGCATGGCATTTTCAATTGTTTATGCATTTGTAAGTGTTGGACAATGAATAAGAATGATAGAAGAATCAGTGTCTTCCAATCGTGATATTGGTAGAGATACTGAATATCTCACGCACTACTAAAAGAACAAATATGTTTGTCTCAGAACAAGTGTAACCAACATGCTCCTTACAGGCAAGAATTATGAAGCTTCCTCTCACATACTTTCGGTATCTTGTTGGGAGAGATTAGTCCTTGGAAAAATATACCATACTGAGAAAAGTGGAGGGTCATAGAACGAGAGGAAGACCCTCAACAGGATACAGTAAAACAGTGACAATAACAATAGGCTCAAGTGTATCAAGATCAGAGATTGTTACATTGGTTCAAGACAGGTACAAGTTCAGATCTGTTGTTCATAGGGTCTCTGTCAGCTGAAGTCTACTTGATGGCACGTAACAACAACATTCAATTTGGATATATCATGCCTAAGGAGGAGTTCTTCCTTTCCACTTTTTAAAATAGTTCATGGTCTCTGCTTTCAGAAACAGGGCCACCTTGTGTGCTTGCATCCATGCTCTGTGAGTCTCCCAATTACACCAGTTTCTTCAGAACCTGGGCCTTTTCGAGATCAGAGATTTATTACTGAACACCTTTCATCTACTATAAAGATCCAAGTGGGGGGTCTCTGTATAGCTCCTGAGTAATTTGTCCAAAATTGCATTTAGAGTGATCTTGATACTGGTCTGATGAGCATCAGATAGTTGGATAGAGCAGAGAGGCTATGTCTTGCAGTCAGACAGAATAGGGTTGGATTTTCTATTTGCCCTACACCAGGACATGTTTTTAACTCCCGTCTTTCAATTATTGACTACTACTTTACTTCTCAAATTCAGATTCTTACCTGCCTAACTTCTGCGTTGCTCACTGCTCTATGCGGGTTGTTCCTTGTTTGTTTTCATTCCTCCCCTCCCCCACTACCATCTTTATACCCTGCCTAGTCTCTCTTTACAACCTCTGCAGACCACAGCACTATTTCTCTCACTAACTGGAATGTCTGCCATCTGTCTGCCATGAATCTTTGACACATCTGTGTAGTTCTCCTCTTAATTTATGCTGAAATAGGCCTCTGGAGGACAGCTTTGTGGTCTGTCTGGACTCGGGGTCTCTAGTAGTTCTAGCCTCATAACTGATTGTCTGGATCTTCCCACCACAGATCTCTATTCTATTATTCCTGCTCTTTATTGTTAACTTGAACCTTCATTTAATAGTCCCACCTTCTTTTAAAAAGGAAAATGTGTCTTTACATACATTGTTGTTTGAATTCTTGTTTTATGATGCCAGAATGGGTTTATTTGTTCAGGAAAAGACAATAGAACACAGATGTTCAGATCAAGTAAACTGGCTGAACTGTATTGAGTACAGAATGTTCTTAGACAAATGCATATTTACAACAAAAAAGATAGCCGTCTTATTCTTCTGAAAGTTTTTCCTTTTTCTTTTTTTTTTCTTAGACTGATCAAAAGTTGTACTTACAAATTTAATCCAGGGAGCGTTTACTAAAAATATCCCTAGCCAAATTTATGATTGTATATTAAAGCATCTAAAGCCACCTTAATAAAACCATCAAACCTTTCAAAGGTTGGTATCAAACATTATCTGATAGGTTAGGATATGTTACTTCTGATGCTTGTCTAGAAGAATGTCTACTGTACTTTTCCTCTGCACCATTGTAAAAAACACTCTGGTGTTTTGGTACTCCTGGCTGAGACTTCCGTCAAATATCCATTCTGTTTAAATCATTGAAAAGAAAAGATAATGTCTATATTGGAAGTTTGTTTTTGGAGAATTTTTGCTTTTGCTGGTAGCAGTGACCAAAGTAGTTACCTGAAATGAAATGGGTAATAACCCTTCCCCAACTACATTTAGTCTAGGTTGTAATTATTTTTTTGAAAGAATTTTTTTTCTTCTTCTAACCTTTGTTCATATCTACACAGTAGGTGATAACATCAGTGAAGACATTCCAGTTAGTGTTATTTTCAAGTGAAAAGTTTTACATTATCATTTTCCTGCTAATATTTGGCAAGCATTTCTCTTTTTCCCCCCTGTTCTCCTTTCTAAATTCCAGTAAACTGATAGTGTCACCACAAACACATTCAGTTCACTGTGCTATTTCAAAGAAGTTCAGGGCAAGGTCACATCTGAAAAGTGAGCCCTCTGCATTCTGAAGAAAATGCCAGTTTGGAATTTTCATATTTAAGACACCCACCTCCTTCTCCAATAAAATATAGGTTATGTGAGTCTAAAGTTCTTAGTTAGAAATTTTTGTCTTCATGGCTAAAGAAAACTACAAGTTATTATAGCCCATAAATGTGTACTTAGGGAGTTGGGGGTAACACATAATTTCATATTATTTCTGGACTAAATTAATATGATTACATATTATTTCATACCACAAGAGTAAAATTATTCTCTTAGAAAAGGTGATTCTTCTCTCAAATGATCTGGATTGTAACTTCTGATTAGTATTTTCTTTTGAAATTACTACAAGCTAGTTATTTTAAGGAAAGAATAAAGTTATGTTTATCACTAATCCTATATGTTGATGTTGTTATTGTATGCCACTGAGTCAGAATAGACTTATAGCTGGTTTACAGTGGGTTTTCAGAGAAGGTTAATTGTATGAGAAGAGATTGCTCATCTTTCTCCCACAGTGCAACTGGTGGATTTGAACTGTGTGCCTCTGGGTATTACAGCACAACCTCTTACCACTAGGCCACCAGAGCTCCCTAGATGTTATTTGAGTCGAGTATGACCCCTGCTAACTCTGTCGGGCAACAGATCTGAATCCTTTTCTATTCTGTGCCAGCCTCACTATCTCTAACACTCATAACAAGCATAGCAGCCCATTGCTGCTGTTACCTGTGTCAGACAACCTGGTTGAGGGTCTCCTTTTCCTTTATCATTTTACCACCTTTCCAAGCATGATGTCCCTCTTCAGGAAATATCCTCTCATTCATAGCAACAAGTCCAAAGTTTGTGAAATGAAGCTTTATCATCTCTTCCCATGTAATTACTGCCTCTGAAAACCCACTGGAGGGTCAGCTATGGGTAGGTTCCTATTCAATGACACACAATGATAATAATATGTCTAAAATATGTGAAACTAAACTTTATCATCTTTGCCTCTAAGGAGCACTTCTGACTGTACCTTCTGCAAGACATATCTGTTTGTTCTTTGGAAGTCCATGAGATATTCAGTGTTTATCTCCAACACCACAGCTCAAAGGTATCTACTCTTCTTCTGTCCTCCTCATTAACTGTCTAGCGCTCAGATACATAGTAAGTGACTAAAAAGACCATCGCCTGAATCAACCACACCTTAGTCCTCAAACTGACATCATTGCTCCTCATTAATTTGGAGTAGTCCCTAACCACAGACTTTCTCTGTGTAGTATATCTCTTGATCTCCTGACTACTGGCACCACTGGATTGATTGCGGATTCAAACATGCTTAAATCATTGACAGTTTTGATCTTTTCTTCATCTATTTTGATGATGCCTAAATGTCCAGTGGCAAGGATTTGGGGTTTGGTTTGTTTTGTTTTTTTACCTGGAGATACAATCAATATTGAAGAGCTCCCTATAATGGGAACTCTCATGGCCTAGTGGTAAAAAAACTGCACTGCAATCCCAAAGGCACGAAGTTCAAATTCATCAGCTGCTCTGCAGGAGAAGGATAGGCAATCTCCTCCTATTCAATTAACTGCCCCTGGAAACTTACAGGAGGGTCAGCTTTGAGTAGGATTCGACTCGATGGAACACAACAACTACAAAAACAACAACAAAAACATGTAGAGTTAATAAACAGAGTTGCATATTTAGCAAGGTTATGTGCTTGCTTTTATTTTCACTTGCCCCTTAATTTTAACCTGGTGGTGATAGTGGTGGGTAGTTTTCTGTCTACATAACTAACTTTCTAATTATAGTATAACTAATGGTTGTGCTGCCAGCCTAAAGGTATGCAGTTTGAATCCACCAACTGCTATGCTGGAAAAAGATGGGTAATCTCCTGCCCTTTGAATTGCTACTTCTAAAAACCTACTCGAGGGCCAGCTATGAGTCAGTTCTCACAGCAGTAACAACATCAGATAGGTACATTAGGTATGTAAATTTGTATATTATTCCCAGTAGTGGAATTGCTGGATCAAATGGTATCTCTATTTGCAACTTTTTGAGAAAGTGCCATACCGCCTTCCACAGTGGTTGCACCATTTTACACTGCCACCAACAGTGAATAAGGGTTTCTCCACAACCTTGCCAGCATTTGTTGCTTGCTGTTTTGTTAAATTTTGCTATTCTGACTGGGGTGAGATGATATCTCATAGTTGTTTTGATTTGCATCTCTCTTAGAGCTAGGGATTTTGAACATTTCTTTATATGCTTGTTGACCCTGGAGGACATTATGCTGAGTGAAATATCTCAGTCGCAAAAGGACAAATACTGCATGGTGCCACTGCTGTTAAATGGGACTGGTATCAGGGTTGGGGTAAGACAGAAAACCTGGATAAATTGTGTATACTGCATTGAAAAGTTGAGGGAGAGAATAATTTAAAGGCGATATATGATAGGGTATTATAGTTATCACAAGAGTCTACAATTAAGGTGGAGTGTACTTGGAGTGGTAGGAGGGGTGTGGGGGGATTGTATACCAAAGAAAGAATTTTTCTTTTATTTCTCAAAGAGAGGAGTGAACTGTGGGGGGGGGCAGGGGGAGGGCTGGAGGAAAGTGCAACAGTGAATCACTAGAAATCCAAATTCTTTGTAAATGTTCATTACAATTATTAAAATTAAAAAATTGTATATTATGAGATGGAATTAAGACGTTAAGGAGCCAAACAGAAGATTTCAAAGAACAGCTCAGGAAGAAAAAGCAAAGTATTATAATGGAATGTGTGAAGAGCCGGAGTCAGAAAACCAAAAGGGCTGAACCTGCTCGACATTTCATAATAAAAATGAAAAAAAAAACCCACAACACCTTATGTAATGCTACTTACTTGGAATAAATGAAAGAAATATTGTTATATAAAATAAACTTGAATTTTAAAAAATATTATCTAGGACTGAATTTGTCAGTTCTAAACATTAAAATTTAAGAATATCCTTTGATCTAGCAATTTTACATTTAGAAATCTACCTTAAAAAGAAATAGTGATATATTTAAAAAACAATTCTCAAAAACTATGACTAACTGATAGATTTGTGATTTTCCTAGCCCCAACTTTTACTACTTTTATAACTTAGAGAGCTGTTTCTGTCTCTTATTATCTGTAGAAACACTTAATGAAAGGCACCTGAATAAAAAAATCAACCAAGGTAGTTCATAGACATTTCTACAAAGAATATATGCTAATCTCCAGACAGCCAAGAAACAACATGAAAAAATGCTCAGCGCCTGTATCAGGGAAGACAGGATATATTTAGTATATGCAATACATTCAATACGTGTAATACAACTTCACACACACTTAAAAAGGAAAAGTACCCAGAACACACCTTTGACTCCTGGTAAACTCTGTGCTCCATAGGACTGTCAGTGGTTAATCTTCCAGATTATGACAACAATCTTTCCGTTATAGTGTTGTTGTTGTTAGGTGCCATCAAGTACGGCTCATAGTGACCCTATGAAAAACAGATCTGAACCCTGTCGTAGCCTGTGCCATCCTCATTATCTTTGACACACTTGAACCTATTGTTGCAGTCACTGTATAAATTCATCTCGTTGGGGGTCTTTCTCTTTTTTACCTTTCCAAGCATGATATCAATACTGACCCTCCACCTTTCCAAGCATGATATCAATCTCAAAGGATCGATCAATGCCCAAAATATGTGAGACGAAGCTTTGCCACCTTTGCCTCCAAGGATTACTCTGGCCTTATGTTCTCTGAGACATATCTGTTTATGCTTTTGGTAGTCCATGGGATATTCAGTACCCTTCTCCAGTACCACAATTCACAGGTGTCTATTCTTCTTCTGTCATCTCTTTTCTCTGTGCAGCTCTGAGCATAGCAAGTAACGGAGAAAAACCAGCACCTGAATTAGGTGAAATTTACATCATTGCTCCTCAGTAATTTGGAGAGGTCCCTGACAATGGACTTTCCCATTGCAACGCATTTTTTTATTTCTTGGCTGATGCAAAGAGTGTTGACTACGGATCCCAGTAAGATAAAATAATTGACAATTTCAACTTTTTTTCTATCTTTCATGATGTTGCTTATAGGTGCAGTGGTGAGGATTTTTGTCTTCTTGACATTGAAATGTAATCCACATTGAAGGCTATTCCATACTGAAGTTGCTTGGAGAGGCTATTCCTAGGAAAGAGTAATCAAGCTAAGAAGGATGGAAAGTCAGTGACATAAGGGAAGATCCCTAGCAAGATGGATTAACAGAGTGACTACAGCAACAGCTCAAGTGTGCCAGAGAAGAGAATGGCACCGCACAGGACAGCATTCTGTCCTGTTTTTTATAGGGTTACTATGAGTGGTGTGTAACTTAATGATACTTAATAACAATAATCTTTCATTCTCTGTAGCAAGGTTTTCATGTTTCACTCACTTTCAACAAGCAAGGTTGTTTCATCTGCGTAATTCAGATTGTTGATGAGTCTCCCTCCTATCCTGATACTACAGTCTTCATAGAGTCCAGCTTCTTGAATGATTTGCTTAGCACACAGATTTAATAGGTATGGATAAAGGAAGCACGGCACTCTTCATTAATACAGAGTAAACTACTCCTTCGGGCTTCCAATGCTGTAATCTGTAAGTATGGAGACCTGCGCCAGGT
The DNA here is from genome assembly GCF_000299155.1 of Elephantulus edwardii. NCBI lineage: Eukaryota > Metazoa > Chordata > Mammalia > Macroscelidea > Macroscelididae > Elephantulus > Elephantulus edwardii. The sequence continues at coordinate 1,123,774 of NW_006399864.1, forward strand.
CTTTCTCCAGGGGAGCCCCTGCTGGGTTCAAATTGCTGGAGCTTACACAGCCAAGTACTTAAGCACTGCAAAAGGAGTAAAGAATAGAATTCCAAAATATTCACTATATCATATTTGATGTTCATTACTGTAATTTAAAACCTTATGTGGGCCACCAAACAAATGTCACATGGTACCCAGTAACTTAGCACATCATTTCAGTTAAAATGAAGAGGAAAGAATTATAGTTCCTGTTCAAAGTCATGAACTTGTGGATAAATCCCAAAATTTCCAAGCAAATATCCTGAGACTTTTAAAATTTTAAGTCTTTAAAAAGATGAGATATAAATCTAGTAGCACCTTATACCAATTTTTAGTTTTTTTTACAAATCAAAGTAATGCATTTCCCCCTACCTCGTTTTTTCCTGGGCAGCTAGTATTAACAGGGGTTGGGTTTTTTGTGTTGGTTTTTTTTTTTTTTAAATTTATTCATTCACGATCTTTCTTAAAAGTGATTGCATGAACTTGTTAATTGGGAAATATTGGTCATGTTAGTGTGAAACCTTTAGGAAGCTGATTCTATTTTTCTTCAGACCAGAAGATGGTAGGTAACATATCAGAGACTTTCATTTCAATATGTTATAGATATGCCTTCAATGTGTATCATTTTGGCAAGAAGCTGAACTGTAATTGTGTAGGTGCGTGGTTCGAGGCCTCCCCCCAGGCGTTTAATTGCCACAGAAAACTTGCCAGAGGGTGAGCTATAGGCTGGTTCCGACTCAGCAGTACACAACCACCAACCATGTAGAAATGAAGTGTTCTTTAAACTGTGATTTGAGATTTTTGTTGTTGTTGTTATGTGTTGTCGAGTCGCTTGCGACTCATAA
>NW_006399864.1:1124739-1125800 GCF_000299155.1 Elephantulus edwardii
CCCCTTGGATCCCCATACATGTTTTACTAGTTAACCTTCTATTTTTACAATAATGGTCTTATGCAGAATTTGTCCTTCTGAGACAGAGTTATTTCACTCAGTATAATGTTCTTCAATTTCTTCCAAGTTATGTAGTATTTTTTTTAAAATCACTGCTTCTGAGTGCTACATAGCATTCATTGTGCGAATGTACCACAGTTTCTCAATTCCATTTAATTGTGGTTGGACATTTGGGCTGTTTCCTTGTTCTTCCTATGATGAATAATGCTGCTATGAATCAACAATGGTCATAGCAGCATATTTTTTTTTAAATTTCTGACTACTTGCACCAAGTGTGTTGATTGTGGAGCTGAGCAAGCTGAAATTGTTAAAAACCTCAATTTTTCACTCCTTCTTTCATGGTGTTGTTATTTGGTCCAGTGGTGAGAATCTTTGTCTTCTTCATATTAAAGACAGTGGTCCTTAACCGTCTGTAGCAAACACTTTATCTCCTTTTCAGTTTTGCCAAACAAGGTTGTGTCATCTGTGTAACGCATGTTGTTGATGAGTCTTTCTCCATTCCTGATGTCACATTCCTCCTCATAAAGTCTATCCTCCTGAATGATCTGTTCCTCATACAAATTGAAAATATATGGAGGCAGGATGTATCCCTGACACACTCCTTTCCCGATTTTGAACCATGAAATATTTCTTTGCTCTGTTCTGAGGACTGCTTCCCGATCCTAGTATAGGTTTCACATGAGCACAATCAAGTGTTCTGGGATTCCCGTTTTCCTCAAGGTTAGCCACAGTTCGTTGTGATTCACACAGTCAAATGCCTTTGCATGTTGTTGCTGTTGTTGTCATGTGCCGTCGAGTCGCTTGCGACTCATAGCGACACTATGTACAACAGCCCTAAACTCTGCTCTGTCCTGTGCCAATCGCACTGACACTCCAATCCCGATTTCCCAGTCACCTCATAGAGGGCCTTCCCCTCCTGCGCTGTCCCTCCACCCTCCCAAGCATGATGTCCCTCTTCAAGGACCGGTCTCTCCTCACAACATGCTCAAAGTATGTTAGAC
>NW_006399864.1:1131149-1185834 GCF_000299155.1 Elephantulus edwardii
TTGACATTGAGCCTCAATCCATATTGGAGGCTGCAGTCCTTGACCCTCTGCAGCAAGCGCTTCAGGTCCTCCTCAGTTTCAGCAAGCAGGATTGTGTCATCTGCATAATGCAGATTGTTGATTCAAGACACAAAAGTAAATATCTGAGAATAGACTCCTGTTTTCATGACCCTCTCAGAAAATCTTCCTATAGAATTCTTGATCAAGTCATACCTTGGTGAGCATATTTCATTAGTATCTGGTTCTAGGATCCCCTGAGTTTGGTTCAAAAACTATGTTGACTAAAGATGGTCAACAGGTATGCTCTGATTAGAATATAATGAAACTTAAGCAGACTAGACATGTGCTTTTAAGTATTGATTAATTTAAAATACTATCAATTTCCAGGCTTGATCAAGTTTTCCTAGTGGAATCCCACAAAGACTCCCAGGCAGGCTAACTTACCAAACTGTCTATGAGAGGAGGCTCTAAATTATGTGACAACTCTCATGTGGGTTTTTGTCTTTTGATATAAGGAAGGATATTTCCATTTTCAGATCAGGTAATAACATACTTTCTCTGGTCTGTTTGCTTTTGAATTAGGCAATGACATTTTCTCTTTGACCAGCTGAGCAGAGAAATTGAAGATTAAGATAACAGGTAGAGAGAGTGAAAGGAAGACCATCAGAAGCAATCCCATGACAATGATAAAACAGTACAGGAAATGTTCACTTAGATAAATAAGGCATATTGAAGGCTACACCATTATTTATGGTTAAACACACCAACACTGGATGTTATTCTGTAAAACAGATATTTATAGTCACCTGTTGGTTTCTTTTAAAAAAATAAAAACTATTTTATGACACAATATGCATGCTTCATGGTATTAACCATAAAAAGATGGTTAGAGTTTAAATAATGGTCAGCTATGGATCGGTTCCAACTCGATGGCATACAACAAGATACATATATTCATAAAAATAGGGAAAACCTTATTTCTTAAAATACTATATAAGAAAGAAGGCATTCAATAAAATACCCTGCTATGTACATAGCAAAATAAATGCTATGGAAGGGTCTAAAACTAGAGGAAGTTATTACAGAGTTTCAGTTCACTTATCTGAAGGAAGGTGTCATTGAGCTTTAGTTCACTATCTGAAAAATCAGAATGAAAACACTTGCCTGTTTGAACTTATGACCTCTACGATTCCTTCCAAATTGATGTTTTTATGGTTGTAGGTAGGGTATACTTATTATAAGTTCAAAGTTCCATATCTACAAGGGATATGAATTTTAATAAGTAATGAAAGACCTTTGAAACCCAGTGGAATGAATCTCTAAAGATGAACTATCATTCACACTTTCTGACAGGTCTGTGGTGGACGTGTGTGTGTGTGTGTGAGAGAGAGAGAGAGAGAGAGAGAGAGTTTGGATGCACGCACACGTGTAGAAATGCCTCCAACACCACTTCAATCATACTGTTATGTCTCAAAGCAAACCATAACAAAAGATTCTTTAGCCTGACTGCATTAGGATCTGAACAGCTGTTAAAAGCCTTGATGTCCCAGTCACACCACAGAACGATTAAACCAGAATCTCCAAGGTGTGACTTAAACATCAATATTTTCTAAAGCTCCCTGAGGGATTTCATTCTGTAGTTTATGGGGAACCTCACAATGAACTCTACTCCTGATGTCCTTTTCTCTTTGCAGATGAGAAACCTGGGGCCATAAGAAGCTAAACAACTGAATTCAGTTCATACAGACAGTAACAAGGCAGGACAAGAGTCAAGGACTCCCTGACCATCAATCCTGTCCTTCCCACTGCAACTCTGCATGTCTGTTTCTTTTACTCTCCTATCACTATCCTCTAATTGGCCTGCTGTGGTCTTAATTTCAGCTCTTCTCTTTAGCATCTATACACACTGCATATCAAAGTGTGAACAGCTTCTCCCAGAGTAAGCTTTGCACGTGACTTTCTTTGTCACATGCAGTATTTTTCATTATAGTCGTTGTTGCTGTTAGGTGCCATCCAGGTAACTACAATTCATAGCAACACTGAGATCAACAGATGTGAACCTTGTGCTGTCCTGCATTCTCCTCACCATTTTGTTTTTTTCGATGTGCTGTGGTGCATTATTAAAATGACTGTGTCAATCCATCTTGCTGAAGGTATTCCTCTCTTTCTCTGACCCTCTACTTTTCCCAGCATGATATCTTTTTCCAAGGACTGGTTTCTCTTGACAACAAGTACAAAGCATGTTTTGGTGAAGCGTGCTCCCAAGGCATGGGAGATGAAGTATTCTTACCTCGATGAAGCACCTTAGTGTCACTTCTTCCAAGACAGACTTGTTTGCTCTTTTGACAATCCATGAGATATTCAGTATTCTTCTCCAACACCACAGTTTAAAGGCATCAATTCTTCTGTCATTTCTATTCATTATCCAACTCTCTGTTGCATCTGAAGTAACTGAAAAGACTATTACCTGGATAATGTGCACCTTAGTCTTTGTGGAGCTGAGGATTCACTCAGTGTGGCTCTCCTGCCATTGCTTTGCTTAGCCAAGAAGATGGGCAGGAATATACGAATAATGCATGTTAGCCTAACCACAAGGGGGTTGGCTAGTCTCTCCGAGACACAAGGGGATTGATTAGTCTTGTCATTACATTGACCAGATGCAGCAGCAAGAAGAAGAAACTTCACCACCAGCAAAAAAGAGTAAGCAAGAGAATGCAATTTATCCTTTAGGGTCCAAGCAACAGCCATGGCAGCCACGTGGAGAACCAGAGACCTAACGTGAGATGGAGCAGATCTTGGAACTCCTGCTCACCATGGACAGCACCAGAACTAAACCAATAGCTTTTGCCAAATCTGTTGGACAACTTGAGGGACATATGGGGACAGCCAATTTTGGCAGGACTGAGAACTTTATAACGCTGGGCTAAAGCTAAATGGCTCAAGGTTAAGCACCTGTGAGCAAGTTTTAGACACTGTCCTGACTGTATTCTGCTAGTCTCCTGGATTATAACATTTGACTTTCACAATGTGATTTTTTTTCTAATTTTGTGAGTTACTGCATCAGATTTTGAACCCAGTAAAACAGTTATACTGGTGTTAAGATGAGTATAAAAAGGTTTGGGAACATGGGAGACATGTCAGGCCTCATGGAAATGGATTTTGTGCTATTGATGCCATTGGCAGAGACAGTTCTGTTTGTGAAGCTGGTAATGGTCAAATGAGGCTGTTCTCACCATTGCTCTTTTTAGGCTTTAGACTGACATCTATTATAATTTCTATATAGAGGCAATCCTAATTCTCTCCTCTTAATGGGAGTAGGGGGAAGAAGAAGAAACCTTGTTGACTAGAAAAGCGAAGCAACTAGTTCAGGGTCATCTAATCCAATAAACAGCAAGATCTAGAATGAAATTGTTTAGCACCTTACCAAGTTTTTTCACTCTTCAAAGATTCTAATTTTGACTAACGAAGTTGTGATGGTTAAGAGTCAACTTGGCTCACCTATGACTTTCAGTGGTTTGGCAGACAAAAGGACCAGGTGTTCTTCCATAATATAATGCAATTCTTTTTAATGATGTGATCTGTTCTAATTAGCCAATCAGTTGAAAGGGGATTATCCTTAGTGTGTGCTCTACCTCTAGTGTATATTGGAAAGTTCTGGCAAAGTTTGCTATCCTCATGACATGACTTCTGGTTCTGGGGACATAAGCCTACAGAAATCTCCAGCTTGTGTTTCTCAAGCTAAAACAAACTCACACCCTGGAAAACAAATTCCAACCTTAAGCTTCAATACTGAATGATTTATCGACAAAATATTGACTACTCTAATGAAGCATAAAATGAAAATGAAGGGATACACAGCATTTCTGTACCAAAAAGACTTACTTGACAGGGAACCATTTCGAGAGGTAGAGTAGGATCAAGAACAATGATAAGGAAATAAATTCAAACTGCACTGGGAAAAATAAGCAAAAAAAAATAAGACCCCCAAGAATTGATGGAGTACTAACTGAGATGTTTCAGGAAATAGGTGCAGCCCTGGATGTGCTTACTATTCTATGCTAACTGGTTTTATAAGAAAGTTACCTGACCAACTGATTAGAAGATATATATATATGTGTGTGTATATATATGTATATATATATATATAGTTCCAATTTTTAAAAGGTGTTATGATAGGATGTGGTTATTAAGCAAAATCTCTAATAGCTCATGCAAGGAAAATCTTGCTGAGGATTATTTTTAAAATGACTGAAACAGTAAAGTGACAGAGAACTGTTAGAAACTCAAGCTGGAGTCAGAAAAGACCGCAGCAGCAATGGTAACATTGCTGATGCTAGATGGATCTTAGGTGAAAACCAGGAACACAAGAAAGATATTAACTTGTGTTTGATTGTTTATGCAACTGTATTAATGAAGAGAATAACAAATTACAGTTAACATTGTGAAGAACGGAAATCCTAGTACAGTTAGTTGTGTTGTTCTAAACCTATACATGGACCAAAAGCAGCTATCTAAACAGAACAAGTGAATATTGCATGTTTTAAAATTAGGGAAGATTTGCATACTTTTTTCAAAGCTATTCAATTTATATTCTGATCAAATTGCTTGAGAAGCTAGATTATAAAAAGTGGAATGTAGTATTAGGTTGGAGGAAGACTCATCAACAATCTGTGTTATGCAGATGACAATACCTAGCTTGCTGAATGTGAAGATGACTTCTAGTACTTACTGAAAGAGATCAAAGAATATAAGCTTCAATATGGGTTACATCTCATCATCATTAAGAAAATAAAAATCCTCACCACTGGACCAATTGACAACTTCATGATACAAAGAGAAAAGATTGATGTTGTCAGTGATCTCACTTTACTTGGATCAGCAAACAACATCCATGGTAGCTGAAGTTAGAGAAAGCCTTTATCAAAAGCAAGATCCCTGAATTTAGACTTCTAAGCCTACTAAGAAGATAGAATAAATTTAGCCGGAAGAATAAACTGCTGTTTGTTTGGGTCTCTATTCTGCCCCACCGCTACCCCAGCTCTTATTGCATGAATAGATAACTAAGACAGAAAGTCAGAGGACCAAAAGTCCTGGTGTAACTCACATACATTACTGCTTATATTCAAGTTCACTTTAAGACACACCACAGTTCCATTCCCAGTATAACTCCTTCACTGAAGCTGGAGGCTTGGAAGCAATGAAATAGTGATCCATGTTGTAATTATCCTCACAGGTTCCAATTGTAGCTTGCAGTTCCAATTTTTCTTGTCTCCTCCTTTACCTCTCCTTAATTTTTCTTGCAAGATTTTACTTTAAAATGTGATTTTTAATGTCTGCATACGTTTTTGTCTCGACTATGTCCACTATGCTTAATAAATCTCCTATTGTGAGACATTTGACTTGCAAATATCACTTCTGTAAGCCTTCCTGTTCACCAGTTTCTTTAGTCATCATTTTTATAATGATTTTAGAAAACATAGTTAAGGGGAAAGTTGTTTAAAAGAGATGATTTTTAAAATTTTTATTCACATTTTCTAGATTTTTTAGATTATATACTGATTAATTTTCAACATCAAAGGAATCATCCTTTTTAAAAGAGTGTCAATTTGATAAGCTAAAATTATGTTAGTTATTATTTAAACTTGCATTTCTCCTAACATGTAGTCACAAGGACAAAATATCTTTTATGTATCTTAAAATAATTTTTGGTTATTAGTGTACTGAAAATGTTTGTTTTAAGACGCCTCTGCTCTGCCTTTGGTTAAACTTTCAGTTTATAAAAATTTATCCAGTTTCTTTCTTATACTATATTAAGCAATTGTTTGCAGAAGGAGAAAGAACCATGCAATTTTGAAAGGAGGACAATGAAACTAAAGGAAGTACAAAAACTGCAGAGCAGTAATTCTTCTTTCCCTCTCCAAAATCAGTCGTAGAAAGGGAGTAATATGATTTTTCCAATGTGGGCATTAAGTTTCTCTGGACATCAAATAAAAAGTAAGCCTGTGTTAATATCTTCAGTTGGAACTCTGGAAGTGCTAGAATATGTTATAACTGACAAGGCCCCAAGCCACGCACTGGACTTCCAAGGCTCATAAAGAAGTTCAAGGAGACACAAGAGAAATGTCAGTCGAAATATTCACAACTTTGTTTGGTTCAATATGAGATCCCTGAAGGCCACAGCATGGTTAGTATAACCTCAATAGGAGAAAAAGATGGAGAGAATTTCTTAGGAATTATAATAAGTCAATTCTAATCTCATTTTGGAAGAAAATTGTACAAGCCTTTGAATAATCCTGTGGCGGTGCCCTTAGAAAGTGGGATTTTGAACTGATTCATTCCAATTTGACCCCCTCCTGAGAATTTATGTTCCTCCCTTGATAGATGAATCAAGATCCATATTTTATCAACTAATACTTTTGTTTTCACTAATAGAGAGTAAAAATGGAATGAATTGGTTCTAGACCATACTAAAAGTTCTCAGTTTGAGGAAGACTGGAAACACACTCATTTCTTCACTCATGAGAATTCTCTGACGAATCAGTACAACAAAGATCTGTTTGCATCAGAAGAAGATAGGAAGCTTAGAATGTATGCTCTTAATTGGTTTTAATTAAAACTTGGCTAGTTCAGGGAGCTCTGGTGGCCTAGTGGCAAGAAGCTGCACTGCAATCCTAGAGGCTCATGGTTCAAATCCACCAGATGCTCTGCTGGAGAAGGAGGGGCAATCTCCTCCTGTACTGGTCAGATCTGATTTGATGGTACACACAAAAAATAATAAAATAATAAAAAATCATCAAAAAAAACAACAAAAACTTGGCTAGTTCATTGAGATTCAGGGTTGATACTGTCTACTGAGAAGAAACTTAATTTGTAAAACTCCACATTCTGTAAATGACTTGCGGTTTTCTGAAATGGGTTCTACAAGGATTTTCTTTTTCAACTTTCCACAATTCATGTAAGAAAATCTCTACTGGATGAACTGGTCCTTATATAAAGAGAACTTGGGAAGTTGGCAATTTGAAGAAAAGGGAGCAAATGAGGTGGACCAGTGAGGAGGTTTGCAGGTTATTTAAATGCATAGCTGCTCCATTAACCACGCAAGCAGCAGGATGATGGTGAAGCTAGATTTAAAGAAGGAGAAATAAAGGGAAGAGAAAGGAAGATTTAAGCAGTAGGAAAGAGATTGTGCATAACCCAGGAAGCATTCTGGAAGCCTTTTAAGGATTCACTCAGTCACCACCATACTTCAAAAGCAGCCCTCCAGGGAGTTTCTGATGCTGTATATCACAATGAGAGGAGGCGACCATCTTTATCCCACGTATTAACTGGTGGTTTGAATCTCTGGAAGCATATGGCCTTTGGGTTAACAACATAAAATCATTATGGGCTGTAACCACTTTCAGCTTCAGTTTTTGTTTGTTTAAATATCTAAGCTCTCCCAAGGCCCACAGAACTGGGTCAGCATTATTCTAACTCAATGAACTACTTGACGTTTCTCTTTTTAAATGCAAGTAAATAGAGAACAACTTTCTGATTCTTCTTTCAGACATGAGAGAGGGGAAGAATCACAAAGTTTGTAATTAGTTCTTAAATTTTCATATCAATAGAGCAAAGACCTATTATTTAGAGGGGAGAAATGAAATGTAGAGAAATATTGAATACATTATGATCTTTCATGGGCCTGATAAATTCTTAGTTAAAAACCAAACCAAACCAAACCTTCTTAAGGCTTTGGGTCACTATCCTTTTTCAGAAGTATATTCGTACCCATTTTGCTGACCTAATCTAGATTTAGGGAGTTCTGATAGTTTAGTGGTAAGGAGGTGTGCTGCCTACCCAAAGGCATAAGGTTCAGATCCATCAATTGCTCCACGGGAGAGAAATGAGCTATCTCTCTCATGAGACTTACTTCCTCTAAAAATCAGCTGGATGATCAGCTGTGAGTCAGTTCTAACTTGATGGTACACAACAATAATTTAGATGTAATTTCATGTAATCCAGACTTCATTCACACACTGCCTTTGAATGAGTTCAGGTTTAAAATAAAGCTCCATTGGGTTTTCTGAGGCTCTAATCACAACAGGAGGAGACTGTTCATTTTTCTCCCTCTAATTTGCTAGTGGATTTGAACCATCAGAGACCTCGGCCTTTGGGTCAGCAGGACAATGTGCTATGGACTCTGTGACCAGAACTCCATAATCCAGATGTACTGGTTAGGAAACCAAATAACTAAAGGACATTTAAAGTCTAGAATTCTGTCTGAGAAATGCTTTTCTGAGTTGGCTGCATCATTGAAGCACCTATCTGGGCATCACTGGACAGAGCGTGCTGCCCTGGATTGATGAACAGAGCTTGAAGATGAGTGTCCATTGTACCTACACTCCTAGATGGTGCCCGCAAGTTGTATGTAATTGGGGAAACTAAGTAAAATACGCTTCCATTGACTGAGCCATAGTCCTAGTCACAGGAGACAATTGAGATGAAATGTACTGGCCCCAGAACAAGCTTTGGCAAAGCTCTGGAATGAACATGTCTTTTCTGACCTAGTTAAGTGTGTTTCTAAACTATTTCCTCAGTTCAAATGGGGTCATCCAAACATAACTCCTGACGGCGACTTCCTTTAATATCTAATCTGAGCTATTATCAGGGTTGACCCAGCTGTCTCTGAGTTCCTTGGGGTAGAAGAGTTTACACATTTTTTAGAAGAGTTTACACATTTTTTTTTTTCAGTAACCCAGAAAGAAATTATGATCATTGTGTTAAATGAGCTCTCATCATATCAGCAATCTTTTATGCAAGTCACTATAGTCGGGATATTGACATTGTTTTAGGTGTTGTTGAGTTGATTGCCAATCATATTGATGGTATGTGTCAAAACTAGCATTGCCTCATAGGATCTTCTAGGCTGTGACCTTTATAGGAGCAGATATCTGGCCCCTACTCCCACCCACACAGATCTTTGTACAGTTAAAAGTCCATATATTCCTAGGCTGAGTTGGAACCATCAACTTTTTGCTTAGCAGCTGCTCATCTTATCATTAATACATTTCTTTCACAATATCAGAGTGGAGAATTGGCTTTTCAGTCTTCATAATAACTCTTTCTATTCATTAAGCTACCGTATATTTGTTATAAATTGGATGGATGATTACCTATTTGAGGGCAAATATAAGATATGAAAGAAATTACCACCATGTCTTATAAATGATGAACATTTAGTGAACATGATTTTATATTATTTGTGGTGTCAGCTTATAAATGTTTTCCTCCAGCTTGTTTTATTGCAGATACATGTTTAAATAGTTTCCATTTTAAAAACTAGTTGGGCTACTTGACTTCCAGTGAGGTTCCATTTCTTTCGGCCTTGTTGTTGTTGTTGTGCACCATTAAGTGGTAACTGACCCATAGTTGACCTTTTGGCAGGTTTTCAGAGGCAGTTTCATCGCAAGGGAGGAGATTGCCCATCCTTCTTCTATGGAGCAGCTGGTGGTTTTGATCCATGTGCCTTCAGGATTGCAGTGCAGCTTCTTTATCAGAGCTCCCTTCTTTGAGGCCTAGAAGATCTTTAATTATATCCAATTAAGAGTATGCATACCACTATGGTTGTTGTTTTGTGTCATTGAGTATGAGTTTATTATAGTTGACCCTCCAGTCAGTTTTCAGAGGCAGAAAATTACATGGGAGGAGATTGCCTATCTTTCTCTTGCATAGTAGCTTGTGGACTCGAACCGCGTGCCTTTGGGATTACAGCACACCTTCTTATTATTAGTTCACCAGAGTTCCCTACATATACCACCAGCTAGAGCAAATAATTCAATCTTTAACTAGTACTTTACAACTTCTTGTGTTCCAATATCTTTTTTATTTGTAGTCAGAGATTCAGAAGGTAATATGGACATTTTCTTTTTCTTTCAAAGTAGCATGCAAATTCATTGCCAGAGAGTTGGAACGGAGTCAAAGTGGGTTTTCCGTGGCTGTAAATCACACGGGAGGAGATTGCATATCTTTCTTCCTCAGAGCCTCTGATGGATGGAACTGAGGGAGAGATCTACCTTTGAGTTTGCGTTAAACTCGCTATGGTCTAGACCGCCAGAGTTCCCTAACACTCAGTTTGTATTATGTTAAAAAATGTATTCTCTTTTTAAGAATTTGTTTACTTGTAATTTTGAGGAAGGGAAGCATCTGTGGTTTAGAGTTAAAATTCCATTTATTCTTTCTGGAGAACACCCTACTTTCCCTTAGATCCTGATCTGTACTCCTATGAATAGTCTGCCTGCTTTTGAATAACTGCCTATCTCTCGGAAAGGCTCTAACACTTGAACCACCATAGTGTCCCTTTTTTTGTTGTATTTAGGAAGAAAAATTAATAAGTTTCCTAAAACCCAAGAAGGCAAAAGATTAGTCTTGTGGTCCATATTCTTCCATTGTCCTCAGATTTTGGAAAGAAAATAGAAAATTTCGCCATGGTCAAAAATGTACATGCTAACTGACTTACTCCACCAGGGAAGTGTCAGGATTGCAGTAGGAGGAGGGCTGTTTCTAATTGAAAGAGCCTTGCCCTGCTCAGCAGCCCTGCTGTCTGTGAGGCGAAGCCTTTTAAAGTTTGGGAAAATTCACTGCCTTGTTCCTCACTTCATTATGAAGTCTTTGAATACTCTCCACCTCTTTCTGCCTCTTTCAAGAATAATCAGCACCCTCATCAATTTCCCTGCCCTTGCTCGTTTGACAAACAAGTGCCATTGGAGTGAAATGTGTTTGCATTGTCTGCTGGGCACGATTTGGGGGCAGTTTCTCTTTCTATAGCTTTTGCGGTGGTGATGCTCCCTGGAGAGTCATAAGTAAATTTGTGGTAATGTAAGCAGTTTTGCTTGACCCAGCGTTAGGTTACATCTCTGAACTGGCCTTTCATTTCAGTGATTAACAGGTGTGGTTCAGGAAGCCTTTGGGTAAAGTCCCATTTAATTCAGCAGCCCGCTTCTGCTTCGTTACCGGGCCTAGGAACAATAATTTCAGACTTTGAGAGATCTGCAGGAAATTGGCAGAGAGCAAGTAGACTTCTTCTCATTTAAAGTCTTTTAAAAATGCTTCAACATGAAAGATAGAATGCAAAGCAGCAAGGCAGTACAATTTCCTGGATCTCTGTTTTTACAATCACAGGTAGAATAGTTTATTTCAAGTTATGTTTCTAGGTAAAAGGTCTCTTCTTGACATCAGAACCACGTCATAAATTGTGACCCTTAATGAAATCAATTCTGTATCATTATCCTGTCTAAGGATAAGCCAATATCCAAAGTTTCCTCTTTTTCCCTCCAAAAGCCTGTGTATGGGCAAGATGCTTGCTTTCAGGGGAGTTCTGTCTGAAATGATCCTCGGAGTGCAGAGCTTTGTTATGTCCCATAGAGTCTGAATCAACCCATAACTGACCCTCCAGTGGGTTTTCAGAGGCAGTAAACTGCAAGGGAGGAGAGTGCCCATCTTTCTCTGCAGAACAGCTGGTGGATTCAAACTGCCTGCTTTTGGTTGGCAGTGCAACTGCGTACTAGTTAGAGAGCTTCATCATACTAACTATAATAATGCATGTTGCTTTTTGTTTTCATGGAGTATTAACGAAGAATATTCAAAAGGGTAAATTGCTTAGCTGGAGAGGTTTTGCCAAGTTGTATTGCTTTATCTTCACACACTAAGAATATATATCTACTATAGACTGAGTGTTACCCTTGGCTCTGTATGAAATAGCCACACTAAAGTTCACTATTGGTGGGTTATTTCTAACTCATAAAGACATTCTGTTGGATTTTGAGGTTGTCAGTCTTTCCAGGTGGAGACTTCTCATCTCTCCCCTGCAGAATTGTGAATTGGTTGGATTTGAGCTGGCAGTTTTTAGGTAAGCAGCTTGACACAGGACTCACTGGATCACGAGTGCTGGTAGGAAGTACTAAAGGAAAACTTCGTTGTTTCAAGCCTTTTAGGAACTGGAGACAGGCCAGTGGCATGTGAAATAAAGAGTACTGCAAACCACTATTCAAAATAAAAGGAAAGACACCCTGGGGCTGAGGCTGTCACAAAAGGTTTTTTTAAACTGAGCTTTGAAAAGAGAATGGCAGGAGGTGTGGAAATGTTGAGAATCAGGTCTATGCACGGAGAAAGAAAGGCTGAGTCAGCAGCACCTGATGAGAGAAGTAAACCTCCTTTTAAGTAACTATGAGACTAGTTATTCCCAGGATAGAATTTATGGAATCTATGACTCGATTCCATCATAGATATTGGAGAACCTCTAGCTGCTTATCCAGAGAATCAATGCAGGAAACTCTTCCATGTTTTCTTATTGCAATATCTATTAGGCTCTATATTCGTCAATAAATTACAGATCATTTATGGCAGAAGATTTGGGGTTAAAATCCAAGTATTAATAGCAGTGTGTGCGAAGAGTGCTCAGAATCAACCTGCTTCAATTACTCAGATGTTATGGTTAACTAAAAAAAAAGAAAGTAAAATGAATGAATAGATTAAAATAAAATACTTTTCTTAATATTGTCAAGTGATTTCAATCATCATTTCAGGGTTACTGTGGCTGTCCATGTTTCCAAATGATCTTCAATAATTATGAGGCTAAATTATTACCTGAGAAGTGATCAAAACCAGACATATATGATATGACAGAACAGATTATTGACATATTCCATTCCTTATCACAGCACTTAAATCCTCAGAAAATTAAAGGCTTCTTAGCCACAAGTTCATGATATACGCTAGAACCAAGGATGGCCTTGTAATCCCCACAGCCAGTCATCAGAGCAATCCTGCAAGGAGTATTACTGTTTGAAAGCAGAGTCGTCACTATAGGATGTGGATTTAAAGTTAAGATTTATGATCAGTTCTATATTCATGAAATACACTGCAGTATGAATTAGTCTTCACTATCATTTGGCATTCACAAGAAAAATTTTAAAGGTAGTACTTGGCTTCAGTTCTAGTTAACAGTTTCCTTTTTTATTTAAAGCAGAAGAAATCATTTATCGAAGTTTCATGAATCAAAGCTTTGGAGATTTTACAATGGACACTCATTTAAGGAGAGTCAGGGGAGTGATTTTAGGCCACCTACCTAAAAGGATGTTGAAATGATTTTCATTTTTAATGTGAATAATAAAATAATTTAATTATAGCACTTTAACCTCATACTTTGTAGAGATACAAGATCCTGATTTCAAGCTGAGCTTAAATTTTAGAGTAATTCTAAACTGGAAGTAAAACATTACAATCAATGCCATTCTACTGATGAGATTTTAAGACATAAACTAGAAATTCTATTTTTCAAAGCTGTGCTGCAATACCAAAGGCACACAGTTTGAGTCCATCAGCTGTTCCATGGGAGAAGGATGGGCAATCTTCTCCCATGCAATTAATTGCCTCCAAAAACCTGCTGGAGGGTCAGCTATGGGTCAGTCTGACTAGACGTACACAACAACAACAACAACATTGCATGACATAGCTTGTCAGGAGCCTCACTCACGCTATCAAAGCAGAAATTAAACTATGAATATTGACTTGAAAACAATTTCTATCTGGAAGCCCCAGAAACACTTCCTTAGCTCTAACATTTTAGGCACTGATTTAATATTAATTTGTTCATTCTGTAAATATTTACTTCCATCTTGTTATAGCTAAAAGACTACAGTCTATGCAAAGACGAAGAGAAATGGGAAGGGAAAAAAATAGATTTATTTATGCTCCCTTTTTCCTCAAGGTATTCCTAATAAGACTGCCCTGATCGTTATTTTTCCCCATAAAACTTAAACAAAAAGTTTATCAAATGTATATATCATAAATGAAGGCTAATTATTAATTGAAAACTAGAAATAATCAACATGTTTTTCTAGATATTTAAGACTGGCATTACAAAAGAGTTACTTTAACTCATTTTTTTTTAATCTGCTTTAAAGAATTTGTTTTTGTTGTTATGTGCCATTGAGTTGCTTGTGACTCATAGCGACCCTATGTACAACAGCCCTAAACTCTGTTCTGTCCTGTGCCAATCACACTGTCGCTGACACTCCCATCCCAATTATCCCAATCACTGAATCAATCCACCTCCTAGAGGGCCTTCCCCTCCTGCACTGTCCCTCCACCCTCCCAAGCATGATGTCCCTCTCCAAGGACCAGTCCCTCCTTACAACATGCCCAAAGTATGTTAGACGGAGCCTCAGAATCCTTGCCTCCAAGGAGCCACCCAGTTTAACCCTTTCCAGGATGAATCTGTTTGTTTTCCTAGCAGTCCATGGTACCCTCAATACTCTTCTCCAGCACCACAGCTCAAAGGCATCAATTTTCCATGGCCTGTATCAGATGCACCTTAGTCTCCAGAAAGACACCATTGCTCTTCAGTACTTTGGAGAGGTCCCTAACAGCAGACTTTCCCACAGCAATGTGCCTTTTAATTTCCTGGCTACGGGTTTAGTGGCCCTAAAATAGTTTCTGCTTAAGTAATAGATGGTCGCAGATTTTTAAGTCATACTGAAGATGTGTCCACTCCCATTGAGCTTACCCCTAGTTCATGATGATCTCTAATGCAGTCAAGTGAATTCTGCCAAGTTCTGTCATCCCCATATCTGTCGCAGGTTGAACCATGGTGATGTGTATGGTTTTCATTGATTTTTTTTTTCATTAGTTGGGAAGCTCCAAAGAAACTCTGTTCCACACCATTGCAAAACACATCTCCACTCACATATGAGGTGCATTGGTGCATAAGGTGCATTGTTCAGGAATTGAACCCAGATTTCTTATATGCAAAGCAAGAATTCTACCACAGAACTTTCATTGCTTATAAAGAAAGTGCAGAAATCATTAAAGAAAATAAAAGCTGCTGAGAGTAAGCCAATGTCCAATATGAATTAAGGAGGTAAAATGAAGACAACATTCACTCTCCCTCCCCCTCCCCTCCCCTTCCTCCTCTCCCTCTCTCTCCCTTCCCCCTCCCTCTCCCTCTCCCTCTCCCTCTCCCTCTCCTTCTGTTTCTCTTTCTTTCTCTCAACCTTGGAGTTGGAAAGACTCATAGTTGGCCCTCCAGCTGGTTTCTGAGGCTACAGATAGCACAGGAGGAGATTATCCATTTTCCTCCCTGCAGTTATCTAGTAACACTTCAGTTCCCTGTGGAGTCCACCACCAGAAAATCAGTAGAGAAATGGTGTATATGTGGATCTAATTATTATAGAGTTTTATAAAACCATGCTTGATATACACAGAAAGAACAATACAAATTAAATGCACAAATAAGAAAGGAAATCAATAATTGTAATTCATCCATAGTGATCAGTATGATATAAGGGTTCTTTTTCTCTTGTGGTAAAAACTAGCAGTTTGCAAATATCATGTGCCTGGAATTAAAGACAAAAAAGAACCAAGAGGAAACAGTTTAAATGTTCTCCATATTGGTTTCCTGTGGGAATTGCAGAGGTGTGGTATTTCTAACTAACCATGACGTCAAGGGAGATAGGAGCATGGCCTTTGGAGAAAACATCAAGCTCTATATCTGCCTACGCTAGAGCTGCTTCAGACTGTGATTCATTTGAACAAAACATCTGAAAGCTTAAAGTGTAGGTCTAGACAGAGGGAGTGAGAAGGCTGGCTGAGAAAGGTAGATCTGGGAATGATCCGCAAAGTGATGCTGCTGCAGCTGGGAGAGCGTAGGGGTCTGTCAGGGGAAGGGGGCCCTAGGCGCCACCTAATCCAGGAGTCAAGCCAAGTTGGACCTGGTCCCAGACACAGGGAGAAAGAAGCTGGGGTGAGAGTGCAGAGGGCACCCTCAAGGAGTCTGGTGTCTCAAGATGCTCTATGTATTCTAATCTTTCCTCTCCCTGTGGCAAGGGAGGTTGTAATTCAGAACCTTACAACTAGCATAGGGAAAAAAATAAAATATACACCAAAATGACAAGACTAATGGCTATAGGAATAAGGATAAGCAAGCAGAAAATAAAGATGTCACATAGATTAATCCTGGTAAGCAGGAGCAAATACCCATCTGATGTATATTATAAAATCCAAAATACATCTTGATTCAGATCTTAATAATTTCCTACTTTTATTAACATTATGGATTGGCATTTCTCTCATTGCTGTCAACTTGGAACTGACTTATAACTGACTCTCCTTTGAGCTTCTGAGGCCATAAATTTCACGGAAGGAGATTGTCCATCTTTCTCTCTTGGAGCCACTGGTGGAACCAAATCTCCAGAGAGGTGCGGTCTTTGTTAGAAGTGCAGCTCCCTATGGGCTAGACCACCAGCACTCTCTGGATCGGCATCAGGGAGCAGCATCTTATGCACAAACTTTGGTCATGTTGTCAGGAGGGACCAGTCCTTGGAGAAGGACATTATGCTTGAAAGGGTAGAGATCAGAGTAGAAAAAGAAGACCGCAGGTGAGATAGATTGATACAGTGACTGCGACAATGGGGTCAGGTGTGTCAGAGATGGTGAGATTGCTTCAGGAGAGGACCAGGTTCAGAGTCATTGTTCAAAGCGCCTCTATGAGTCATAGCCTACTTAACAGTACAAAATAGCAACATCATTCTGTACAAAGCCTCTGACTAATCACCTGGCTGGCACAGAAGACAACGTTGAGACTGAGAAACTGAGGTAAGTGAAGAAAAATTGAACAGAATGAAAAATCTGCTTAAAGTAAAGTACTAAAGTGTGAATTAGAGGTCAATTAGGTGGTTAAGGAATGTGCGGTGGGCAGAATCTATGCAGGAGAGCAAAATAAAAGGAAGGTTCTAGAAGGAATTGGAAATAGATTTTGGAGGATGTATAGGATTGACAAGATGGGGAAAGAAAAAGGCATTCCCTGAAGGAAAAATAAGATTAATTTGAGGCTAAAAATCCATTATTTGGGGTCTGGCAAAATAATTAGGGCTCTTAAGAGATTCACCACCATCTTCAGTTGTTACTAAATCAAATCTGACACTTGGTAACATATTTATGCAAGAGTAGATCTGTGCTCCATTTCATTTTCAATGCTGCTTTTTTTAGAAGTAAATTGCTGGGCACTTCCCCCCCCCCCCCAGTATGGTAATTCTAGGTGGCCTGGAACTTTCAACATTTTGGTTAGATGATTAGTGTATTAGCTGTTTTACCATCCAGGAGCTAAGCGGTGGGAATGTTATTTTAGAGATCTTGAAATGCTGAGATGAGGACTTTGGTTTTAATACTATATCTAAGCATCTTACTTGGATCTTCAGTCAACATCCTTGGCACCAGCAGTCAAGAAATCAGAAGACATGATACATTGGGAACACTTGTGAAGGATTTCTCTAAGGCGTTAACTAACAAAGATGTACATGTAAAGATGAAGGTGCACCTGACTCAAGCCATGATCTTTTCAGTTACTTGCTACACATCTGAAAGTTAAAGGATGACAGAAGATGAATGGATGCCTTTGAGTTGTAGTGTTGGAGAAGAAAACAATATCCATGGACTGTCCAAGGAACAAACTATCGTGTCCTGGAAAGGTGCCCTTTGGAAGCAAAGGTGATGAAGCTTCATCTCACATATTTTAGGTTGTTTTCTTCAGCTACCTTTGAATCCAGTAAGACTCATAGTGACCCAATGAGCTACAGACTCACTCCTGCCCTATCCAGTGTCATTATCATCAGCTCTAACATACTGGATCCCAGTGATGCAGTCACTGTGCCAATTCATCTCATTGAAGATTTTCCTCTCTTTCACTGATGCTTCACCTTTTGAAGCATAAGATTCCTTTCTAAGGAATAGCATGCCATTTGAGAAGCTAGTCCTGGAAAAAGTCTACCATGCTCAGAAAGGCAGAATGTCAGTGAAAGGCGAAGCTCCTCAACGAGATGGATTAACACAGTAACAGCAGCAGTAGGATCATGTAGATCAGAGCTGTTGATGATGGCACAGAATAGAGCAGGATTCCGATCCATTATTCTTCGGGTTGCTATAAGTCGTACTGGATTTGGTGGTGTCTAACAAAAACAACTATTACTATATCTATTTTCTGTTATGTACATTGATATCTCCATGACTTACAACAGCAGTTTACAAAATATGTATATTTCTCTGAATTCCTACGTCATGCTGATAATGTTGTTCAGCGGATCCTATCAACTTTGAAAAACTAAATCAAGTCTACTGCCATCAAGTTGCACCCAATTTATAGTGAACCTCAACTGAGCTTCTGAGGACAAAAATCTTTACCTAACACATTATGCCCCTTGATCTGGCCCTCTAGAAACCAAGCCCATGGCCATTAAATCAATTCCAACTCTTGAGAGACCTCCCTCTACCTGGTTTCGAATGCTGTAACTCTTTATGGGAGAAGACTACTCATATTTCTTCTGTGGAGCAGCTGGTAGATTAACCCACCAATCTTTTGGTTAACAATTCATCACATAATGTATTATGCCACTAGGGTCCCTTTCTAGTCTACCAGGACCTACTTAATAAGCATCTTTGCAGGTGAAGATCAGGAATCGTCTTTTCAAAGTGACAACCACGTGCTTCTTATGAGTGCTAAAACTAACAGTTATTGGTATTAATTTACAGGGTCCAGTCAGTGATGATTCATCGTTGTTGTGGTATTGTTATGTGCCTTTGAGTCACCTGTGACTCCTAGTGACCCTACCTACAATAGCTTTGAATGCTATCCTATCCTGAGTCAATCTCATCATCTCTGACACACTTAATCCTTAGAATGCCATGAAAGAGGTTGATTACGCAGCCCTCGTCATGACCTGCAATCCACTCCAACAATACACACATAATGGGTTTTTGAGTTCCTGAAAGAAATCATGCTCTTTAATACACTTCATCTTCTGTCGTTTCATTCTTGCTTAGTCTAGAATGTGAAGAAACCCTAGAGGCATAGTGATGAATCGGCTGTTACACATTTCAAACCATCAGCTGATAATCTACTCTCATGAAGAATTGAGTCTAGGAAACCCCCGTGGTGCACATCTGCTTTGCCCCGTGGTGTCTGCTATGACTCAGGCTTGACTCATAGGTATACAGTAACAAAGTCTGGATACCTGCTCTTCACTTTAGCAAACTCCTGCCTCTCCTTCCATTTCCTCTCCCTCTCAGTCCTACCACTGGGATGAGAGGTCTTCCTTGACCTGGGCCAGCAGGCACTCTCCTTTATAGTGCCAAAGCCCTTTATCCTGCTACTGAGTATTTACCATAATCAACTGTTTTGGTTATGTGGCAGCCTAGCCTTAAAGATAAGAATACTGTACTCAGTCCTGACTATTCAAGAGCATAGAAAACAGGACATCTGGCTGAGCTTCAGAAATCACCTTTGATTAAGCAAATGAATAAAATTATTTAACAAATCAATCATTCTATATTCAAATAGTCAAATTAGCTTCCAAATGAAAAGAAAACAATATTGTCTCTCTAGCTCAAATTCCTCATGGATTGTTACAATTTCTAACAGGTAGTAACCATCCAGGAATGTGTGGGCGCATGTGTGTATGTACACATAAAATATACATGTGTGTTTGTCCTTATTGAACGGCAATGGCTGACTCAGTGAGTGGCAAAGACTGGCCCCACAGTAATAGATGCAGCGGTTTGCAACCAGCAATGATTTGGTTAACCTTTGATTAAACAAAGGAATTTAAAGCATGAAAAAGGTCTGGAACTCAACACAACCCTTTGACACCATGCTGTCTGTCATTAATGATAATCCACCATTACATGTTCAGCTTTGAAAATGGTATTAGACGACTTCAGTCTTCAACCCTAACCCTGATGTACTGTAAACTGAACCCTGCTGTGTTAGGAGACTTCCTGATTTACTGCTTTGCCATTTAACTAGTCTCAGGCCAGTGGGGATTGGGGGAAGGGTAGGGGAGACTAGAGATCAAGTGAGTACAAACAAAGCATTTCAACCATCATCTAGGGAGGTGACTTTGTGCTTAGCGTAAGTCACTAGGTCAAAAGAGCTTTATTCCCACAGTTGATTTAATCTTCCTTCTCTGCCCCCCACTCTGCAGCTAGGTGTAAGAACTTCCTTGCTGGGACATCACACAAGAAATATTTGGTATCCTTTTTCACTTCCTTCTAAAAACAACAGCAATCATTTAAGAGTTCCCTGGGGTCCCTACAAGTCTCAAAGGTTCTTTTCTTTTTCAACCACATGCACTAGTGTATTGGAAGGTACAACATCTCATCTCACGCCTAGCTCAGCGCTCATTGCAACATACAATGTGTGCCTACATGCTTGCTGAACGAATGACTGACTACATCTGACTTGAACTTTAGCCATGATTTTCACATAAAAATAAGTTCTGGACAAAAATGAAATGACACAAGTTGATTTAGACGTCCTCTTGTTAACACTTTATTTGTTATTTTTTTCCCCACCTCTCCATTTCCTAGATTTACTGGCTTATTGGAGTTGAGATTCTCTTCCCAGTTCCAGCCCAACTGATGCCTGGGATTTTTTATTTTTATTTTTTAATAATAAATGTCTTTGTTTAATTCCCCTTTTTTAAGTTTTATACTGGTTTATTTACAAAGTTTGAATACATTGTATTTCTCACCAGAGCCTCCCCATTTCCTTCACCCTCTCCCCATCGATTGTGCAACCCTATGATTAACAACCCCACACCTATCCTCCCCCCTCTGCTTCCACTCCTCCCCTTTGGATCCTCATACTCTTTCTAGAATATACAATATTTATACCATTTATACAGTATTTGTCCTTGTGGGGCTGAGCTAGGTCACTCAGCATAATTCCAGTCCCTCCCAAGTTAGGTAGTAATTTACAAAACATTGCTCCTATGTGCTGTGTGCATTGTATGAATGGACCACAACTTCCTAATCAAGTCATTTGTGGTTGGGGATCTGGGCTGTTTCCATGTTTTTTGTGATGGTGAATAATGCTGCTATGAACATCGTTATACAAGTCTCCACTTGAGCCTCAGTTCTCATTTTCTTGAAGTATATTCCAAGCAATGGTATAGCCGGGTCATATGGAATTTGATGTGTTCAGCTTTTTAAATCTATTAAATGGGGAAATGACAACCTCTTTAACAAATGGTGCTGGCAACACTGGTGGACCGCTACCTGCAGAAAGCTGAAAGAAGACCCACATTTCACACCATACACAAAAATCATCTCAAAGTGGATCAGAGACCTGGGAGTAAATCTCCAAACCATAGATTTCATGAGACAAACTGGGATCAAGCTTAGGAGGCCTAGTCTACAGCATTAACAGTCTACCAAATACAGCCAGAAATGCACAATCTAAAGAGGATAAAATTGATGAATGTGACCTTCTAAATTACTGTGCACATCAAAAACTTTTTCCAACAGGGTTAAAAGAAAATCTAATCGACTGGGAACAAACATTTGGCAATACCATCTCAGACAAGCATAGTCTCATAACGAAAGTCTGCAGAATACTCCTGAGCCTCCACAAGAAAAAGACTGACAACCCAAATACAAAATGGGCAAAAGACATGGAAAGAATTTTCACAGAGGAAGATACTCAAATGGCCAACAGACACATGAAGAAATGCTCCAAATCATTGACAATAAGAGAGATGCTAATCAAAATCATAGTGAGATACCAATTCACTCCAGTAGCAGTGGCAAAGTTTAACAGGAAAGCAAGTAATAAATATTGGAGAAGATGTGGCAAGAAAGGAACTCTTACACATTGTTGGTGGGTTTGTAAAACAACTACTCTGGGAGGCAGTTTGGCACTTCCTCAAAAAGCTGAACATAGAAATTCCATAAGATGCCTGGGATTTTAATGTCACTGGAGAAGGAGATAAGTATTTTACCATTAACTGAAGGTATCCGTGGTAGGGACTTAACAATTGTACTGAGAAAAAGAAGAGATGATCTGCTTCTTTAAAGATTTTATTCTTGGAAACTCTAGTTCTGTTTTTACTGTAACTTCACCTCATCTCTCCTAAGAGTCACTATGAATTGGAATCACCTTGAGAGTTAAGGGTCTTGGTTTTGACAGGAGATTCCTGTTGTCTCCACTATACAGAACCATTCTGAGAGGTCCATGATTCAAGTTTGGACCTCATTTCCACCTGGTTGGATGAGACAAGGAATAAACTGTATTGATTTTTCTTGGATGCAGAGATATTAGAACATGATTTTACCATTTTTTTTCCTTATCCAAGTATTAGGAGCTCTCAAGGTATAGTCAAAAGCATGTTGTGTTCTTAGTCAAAAGGCTGCAATGTCTTTAGCTGTATAATCCACCAGTAGGTCCAAGGGGGAGGTGGGGAAGTCCGTTGCAGTTAGGTTTATAGCTTTGGAACCTGATGCAGGGTTGTTGTGAGTCAGAACTCACTCGACTTGACAACAGTGAGTCTGCTTTTCTGTTTATTTACTTGGATTCTGAGCCAAATGTCATTATAATATGCCAGTGCCCTGTAAACCCTTTTTAACCCTAATACTGTTATGAAATTGATTTCAAGTGAAGGGATATGACATTGACCTTATCATATCACCATTATATGGAAATCTACAGGTTTTTCAGAATAATTATATCTACTCCTATGTTGGGTTTTTTATTTTTTATTTGACAAATACACGTACTTAGGACTTAACCAGGAGCCAGACACTGTTTTATGTACTCTGTAAGTATTATCTAATGTAACTTTCAAACAATACATGAATTAGGGTTTATTATTAGCCCATTTTCAAATGAGGAATGTGAAGCACAAAGAGTTAAAGAACTTAACCAAATCTCAAAGGTAATGCATATTTAAGCAAGGATGAACTCAGGAAGGCCAGGTACAGAGTCTGTCTGTGCTCATAACCACTTTGTTATCTGACAACCTTCTGGACTGTGTCCAGTATTTTTAGAAGCATTTGAAATATTAAACATTAGCCTAATGATAAAAAGAATAGCAATCGGATTCACAGTGTTAATAATAATAGAATACTAAGAGACTTTTATCTCCTAATATGTGAGACTTTTGATCCATGCTCTGGTATAAATTATACTGTTGTTGTACCCGTAGAGTTGGAACAGACCCATAGATGTCCCTCTGGTGGGTTGTCAGACACAGTTAATCACATGGGAGGAGACTGCCCATTCTTCTCCAGCGGCACAGCTGGTGGCCTCGAACCACATGCCTTCAAGCTTGCAGTGCAGCCTCTTGCCACTAGGCCACCAGAGCTCCCTATAGATTATATTAGACACAGTTTTATTTCTAATTCACATTCTATTGTGAGAGAAAGTACTGATATTTATTTTAGAACACCATTATTTCTCTTTTTTACTATGATATGTGGCTCATCATTATTATGCTTGCATTCATATAGCTATATTTAAGCCAAAGCTAATATTTGAAGGTTAGGAATTTTGTATAGATAGGGTCATTGATGTTTCAAAAAGGGAGCTCTGATGGCCAAGTGGCAGGAAGCTATGCAGCAATCCTGAAGGCGTGAAGTTCAAATCCACCAGCTGCTCCACGAGAGAAGGATGGACAATCTCCTCTCATGCGATTAACTCTCTCTGAAAACCCACCAGAAGGTCAGCTATCTGTTGGATCCAATTCGATGGTACACAACAATGTTTAAAGAAAATTACTGAGTTCACTTAGCTAAACATGCTGATTAGATAATTATAATAGTTAAGAATTAAAGATCACCAATATGATATCAGGGAGCTCTACTGGCCCGCTGGTAAGGAGTTGCATTGTCCACCCAAAGTCGTGTGTTATCTTCTCCAATGTCGTTAGAACCGTAAGTGCTTGCGTGTAATTCTAGACATAATGAGTTAGAAACTCTGAGTGGCCTAGCTCTCTGAATAGTAACAACCCACCTCCCCCAAAGCTTCCTGGTGCCAACAACAGTTTGAGCTCCACTGTAGTAACATAATTCAAGTTAGACTGTATATTATTTAGTGCTTTTAAATCAGTTGAAGGATTGAACTAAATTTGTATATGTTGTTATAACGTCGAGTACCATTGAGTCAGAACTGACCCATGGCTGACCCTCCAGAGAGTTTTCAGAGACAGTTAATTGCATGGGAGGAGATTGCCCGTCCTTCTCCCGCAGAGCGCCTGGTGGACTTGAATCACTCGCCTTCAGGACTGCAGTGCAGCTTTTTGCCAAGAGACCACCAGACCTCCATGAATGTGTAGATGTTGTTGTTGTTCAGTGCTGGCGAGTCGCAGATGACTCACTCAGGGCGACCCTATGAATGAAAGACCTAAACACTTGTATAACTTTCATCGTTTCTTCACATTCAGAGAGTTTCAGGCGGCATGTTATTTTGGAAGTGGATGCCACGCCTGCTTCCAACCAGGACCCATAAAAATAGAAATAATAACTGTATATTTACGTTTAAGAACACATTTACCATTCTGTTACTGCCATATTCACTTTAAAAGAATATTTAATTTAAATGGATTTTATTTACTCACTGGTTATTTTTTTAGTATTTCTGGTCAGTAAGTAATTAATCAACAAAACAGAATTCCTTGAACTTCTCATACCACCACATGGGAAATTGTACTTCTGATCATGTTATTGTTATACAGAAAATTTTCAAAGACTTTTGACTTCCTACTAAAATAAAATCCACAATCCTTGGCTTGATTTTCAATGCCTTGTATAATGTACTCCATATTGTACTAACCATAACTCTAATATAGCAAATCTGATTTCCTTGAAAATATCTCCTGTTATTCCTTCTTTCAAGTCTATCAATCTCCTTCTCATATTAAAACACGATGCCAATTCTTCATTATTCCAATGCCATGTGAAGACTTTCTTTGGCTCCTTTGCTAGTTTTCTAACCATAGTTTTCTGTCCACCTTATAAAATGTGTGAAAATTTAGACATCAACCTCTTTTTCTCATTATAGTTGTTTAAGTAGTAATAGAAGTTATCCCTCACTGTACTATGCATAATATTTGACAAAGTAGGAACTCTACAAATATTTTTTTACTCCAAAACAAGTACTGAATGAGAAAAATCTGGATGGGAAATGGTTGGAAAAATAAGGACTTTATTCTTAAAAAAGTACTTTCTCATGTATTCATCAATTTATCACAGAAGCAACATTAGTTAAAGTTGTCCTTAGTCAACCCATGAGGAAATTGGAGCCTTTAAACGTGACTATCATGTAGACACTGTGGAGTCATCCCAGATATTCTTAGTTCAAAGCGATACACTTTTTTTACAATAAAATTCTATACTAAAAAGAATCAGGAAAGTGCATTTTACCATTGGAGGACTATTCATTTTTTAATTAAATAGAGATAAGGACAGTCAAAAATTGAGAAGAAAGTTAGATAAAGGAACATTTTTCTGAAATTTTTGCTTAGATGTCTAAACTTTTAAATTAAGGCTTTGGTAATGAATGTTTGTTATATAACATATAGGAACAAAGTAGGTCTATTCTTCACAAAACCTCTCTGTGCTAACCTAACCCCATGGCCATCTTATTACAGTAACCATGTTGTTTTGAAAAATAACTCATTCCACTGGAGATGAAAGATAAGTAACTGCCACTATGCAGGGTAAAAAGGGGAACTTTTGTTGGACATAGGAGCAAGGCTAAGGTCGGGTGAAAGTGGCCTGAAGAAAAGGATTTGGGAAAGAATTAACTTCTGGGTAATGGTGTGTGCTCCTTAGAAATGGCATTTGGATCTTTTCTTTTTTCTTTCAGTCACTGAATTACCTGTGCTAGTCATCCATGGAAAACTGCTCTCTCAGCATCTTCCTACCCCCAAATGTCCCCTTGGTTGGTGTTCAGTGTGTTTAGTTCATAACCTCTTTTGCACTATGTCTGATGCCTTCACATAGATATTAGCTGGCAAGGCTACAACTCTAGGGAGTTTTGGGGGTTTGGTGTTCTTTAGGTATTGATGAAGATGGAAAAATATCCTCTTATCTAACAAGAGGCAAATACAGAAATAATGTAATAGCACTCTTCCTTTGACTCTGCACCCCCTAACTGGAAAATCAGGTTTCCTATCGAGTCAATGAAACACATTGTTTTTGAGCTGGTGCCAATTCACTACTGACCCTCCAGCAGGTTTTTGGGGGTGTAAATCACATGAGAGGTGATTGCCTATTTTTCTTTCAGAGTCACTGATGGGTTTTAAGCTGCAGGAAGGTGCAGCCTTTGGGCTCACAGTGCAATTTCCTACACACTATTCTACCAGAGCTCCTTCCATCTATTTAATTGAGGCAACATTTCCATTATATATTATCCTGAAAATTAAAAAAAAAATCTAGAAATTTCTAAAATGGTACCTGGCTTATATAATATACTAATTTTTTTTTCTTTACCTGTGCTAACTTTGTTCTATTGTCTCAAATGTGGCCCAGCTTCCCTTGACTGTTGTTGTTGTTGGGTGCCAGCAAGCCAAGTATGACTCATAACAACCCTGTGAACAAGAGACCTGAACTCTGTCCTTTTCAAAGCCTTCTGCATCTCTGGCGCACTTGAACCCATTGCCGGAGTCACTGTGTCAGTCCATCTAATTGAGGGTCTCCCTCTCTTTCACTGAACTTTCCAAGCAAGCTGTTCCTTTCCAAGAAAAAGCCTTTCCCAACAACATGCTCAGAGTCTATAAGATGAAGCTTCATCATCATTGCCTCCAAGGAGCACCCTGGCTGCACCTTCTCCAAGACATATCTGTTCGTTCTTTTGGCAATCTAGGGGATCTTTCCCAACAACTAAAAGGCATTAATTCTTTTTTTTTTCATCCTTATTCATTGACCAGTTGCTTAGTATGTAATTAAAAAGACCTGAACCAGGAGCAGCTGAAATCTTCAAACTGACATCACTGTTCTTCTACTGATTTCCTGACTGCTGGTACCACAGGGCTCGATTGTGGATCCAAGTAAGAAAAATTGTTGACAATTTAAATCTTTTCTCCACCTAACATAATGTTGTTTTATTGGTCCAGTGGTGAGAAATTTTCTTTCAGATGTTGAGATGCAATCCATGTTGTTTAACCAAACTGAATGAAGCCACATGAAAAACCAAATAATACAATTCTGAGAGCTGAGAAACTGTGATACACAATGAAGGGTCTGGAATTTCTTTATCATAGACTTATCTTAATCGGCACTGCTATTACTGTTATAAAAACCATCCAAACCCACTATCATTTAGTGGATTCCAAGTGTTGATGCTCTTCTATTGGGTTTCTGAGTCTATCCATCCTTCAACAGGAGACTGCTCACCTCCTCCTGTGGAGCACCCAGTGGATTCTAACTACTGACCTTTCTGTTAGGGCAGCAGAGTATATATTCTACCAACAGGATGAAAAACGCAGAAGAAAACAGGGAATGGTATAGCTACAGATCACAAAAATAGTAGACAATTCATTCTGTATGAATTATTTTCAGCTTACAAAGTATTTGTGTATACATAATCTTATTATTTTCCAAAGAATATTGAAATCCTTATTTCCCCCTTTATTTTATATATAAAGAAAATAAGTTTCAGAAAGAGTTGGTTGACACCAAAAGCATTAAAATAAGAAACACTTACATGGACGATCATGTGCGAAAAGGAGAAAAGAAGTGATCATTTTGTAGAAACTTCTGGAAAGAAAGACTGTAATAGACTAAAGATTAAGAATTTAGTGTATAAATATATTTATAGTTTAGAGTGATGGATAGATTTCATTTAGAAACTACCCTTTCAAATGTATAACTTCTCACTTGTAATATCAAATAACTGTATAAAAATAATGTCTGTATTCTCATCTTCTTATTGCTATAGTATTTTTTATAAACATATTTCATGAGTCATCAGTGACTTGACATCACCTAATAACAACAACAACAACAACAACAAGAGAGCTCAGTTGGCCTAGTGGATAGAAAGTTTTGCTACAAAGCCAATGGTGGGTGATTTTAATCTGCGGCCCTCAGGCCTGGTTTTAATTGTTTTTTTTCTCAAATATTCTTCTAAGTGGTATAGCAATGGTGTGTCCATTTGCTGCACAGAGGTAACTCATGGTTGCTGTGATGCTAAACACCATGATACTGATGTGTCAAAGCCATAATGGTTACACATGGTGGACAGTGTTTGGTGGAGCGAGCCAGTTAAAACAAGTCGGGAAGGAGGAGTGGCATCTGCTACTGAAATAGCTTGCCTCCAAAAACTCTATGAACTTGGAGAAATGATGAAAGCTACAAAAGAGTCCAGGTCTTTAATTCATAGGGTCACTATGAGTTGTCTATGACTTGACAGCACCTAACAACAAAAAACAACATTTCATAAGAAAATATATGCATATTTTCTTAGAATGGATTTGTTGATGCAAAAAGCATATATTGTATAATAACAAGGTATTTGGAATAGTATAAAGGAACATATTTTATTGACAATTTCCTTACTTTTAGTTCATTTTTAATGAATGAGTTGAAGAGTCCATTGTATGGGTCAAAAAGCCATTTTTTGTCAATATAATTTTGTTTTCTTTCAACTTAAAATTCCTCTGATCGTCCTAACCTCTTGATGCATTATTTCAAAATCTAGTTCTTAAAAACACCCTAAGGTTATTAATTCCTTTCTCTATGTATTATTTGGTGATGACTGATATTTATATGGCTTGTTTCCAGTGAAAACTGGATACATAATAATAAATAGTTATTAATAGTAACCAATTCACTTTCATATGTATAGAATATTTCAATGCAAAAATACTAAAGAGAGAGAATTAGTTTAGTTCAAAGAAAAAAGTACAAAAGCATATAAACAAACCTGAATTTGGGGAAAGTGAAATGAATTAACACAAAGAGTTTTAGTCTTTAGTTTTCAACATTAATAGTTATTTGCAAAATTATTTTCATCAGAGTGTGTTGTTTAATAAAAAATAATTTAATCGAATTATTTTGTACAATTTCTTTAACTCTTAAAAAAACTATAAACTTAGAAGACATAGTTATCATAAAATTAACATTAAATGTTCATAAGCCTAACAGAATTTTATTCTTCCTGAATAATAATTAAATTTTATTCTCGCTTTCCCTTACAGAAAATGAAGATCTTTACTTTTTTTTTTTAAAAAAAATGGAAACTCATACTTTATAATTGTTGTCTCTGACAACATTGTCCAGAACTCTTGCTGAAGATAAATACAGTGGAATCGACACAGTAATATGATATTTCCTGATGGAATACCAAGTCTCTCTCACGGGACACAAAGCCCATAATCAACTGGCAGGGTTGGGAAGGTCTTTCTTCCACACTAGATTGATCCGATAATCCAAGCCATGTTTTGACATATATTGTGTATTACAACTTATATCCTCTTGCTTCTATGGTAACTGACAACTTTGTAAACTGACTTTTGAAGCACTAGAGAAAGAAACACACTGGCAGAATGCTTAGGTTTTCATTTTCTGTAAGATCGAAAAAGCAAGATATCCAAGGACCGACTGTGATGATGTGACAGGAGATTATTGGATTACTCTTGACAGTCTTCTACGTAGCCAAACAGCCTGTGTTGATTTAAACAAAACCAAACCCCCTAAAACTCAATTACAAAAAGTTTTTTTCTTTTACAGATAAAATAACATATTTAAAACAACAGTAGGCACATGGTAATTCATATTTGAGTATCAGCACAAAAAAGAAATACCATTTTTATTATCCCGCTGGGGTTTCGTTTTCAATCATAGTGTTTTTGTGACGAAAAAGGACTTAAATTATTATGATTTTAAATTCAAGTTTTAAATATATATCTATACATGACAAAATTTAGTTAAAATTTACATTGGTTTAGGCCAAACTTTTTTTATTTTCTGAATTGGCTTTTGATAGCCATAGATATAGGCTAGAGATAAATGTGGTTTTTTTTTATTTTTTTCTACGTCTTGTGAGCTAAGAATAAATTTTGCATTTTTTATATATTGGAAAAATAGTACTAAAAATGATAACATTTTCTATCTCATGAAAGTTATCTGATATTACTTTTCAAATATCCATAACTTAGCTTAATTAGAACATATTCTTTTTGCTATTTTCAATGGCTATGTCTGTACTGAAGTGCTTGCTACAGAAGGTCAAGGACCACAGCCTTCATTATGGATTAAAGCTCAACATCAAGAAAATAAAGATTCTCACCAGTAGGCCAATTGGCAGCATCTTGATAAATGATGAAGAGGTTGAGACAGCTTCAGTTTGCTTGGCTTTACAATCAACCCTGTTGGTACCAGCAGCTAGGAAATGAAAAGACGAATTGCTTTGGGAAAGTCTGCTGTCAAAGACCTTTCCAAAGTACTGAAGAGCAATGATGTCAGTCTCAAGACTAAGGTGAGTCTGATACAGGCCATAGTCTTGCAACTACTTGCTATGCATCAGAGAGCTGAACAATGATAATTTAAGAAGAGTTGATGTCTTTGAGTTGTGGTGCTGGAGAAGACTATTGAATATACCATGGACTGCTAGGAGAACAAACAAGTTCATCCTGGAGTGGGTGAAGCCAGGCTGCTCCTTGGAGACAAGGATTCTGAAGCTTTGTCTGACCTGCTTTAGACATGTTGCAAGGTGGGGATCAGTTCTTGGAGAGGCACGTTACACTTGGGAAGGTGGAAAGACAGTGCAGGAGAGGAAGACCCTTGATAAGAAGGATTAATTCTGTCACTAGGGAAATGGGGATAGGTGTGTCTGAGACAACAAGATTGACAAGGGATAGAGCAGGGTTTAGGGCTGTTGTACATAGGGTCGCTATGAGTTGCAGGTGACTTGACAGCACATAACAACAGCAAAAACAACAACTTCTGTACTACAATAGCAGAATTGAGTAGCCATGCAAGAGATCACATCGGTTACATAGCTAAAGATATTTATTATCTGTCCATTCATAGCAAAAATGTTCTGACCAAAACTCTGAGCAATCTTGCAATGTTATTACAATATCTCCATTCAAAGCCCATTGTTGCATTTCTTGTGTCAATTAATTCTACTAAGTATTCTTTGTTGTTGACCCTCTCCATTTCTAAGCATAATGTTCTTCTCTAGGTACTGACCTCTTCTGATAACAAGTCCATGATATATGAGACAAATATCTACATTATATGAGACAAATATACTACATTAGTTTTAAAAGACACTCTTGCTGCACTTTTCCCAAGACAGATTTGCTTGTTCTTGCGGCAGTCAATTGTATAGTTAATATTCTTTGCTTACAATGCAATTAAAAAGCAGCAATTCTCTTTGATCTTCCTTATTTGTTGCTAAATTTTCAAATATAAATGGCCCCTACGACAGTTAAAACTACACATTCCAGCTGGAAACTAAATTACACACATACAAGTAAACACACGTGCATCAACACATACTGCAAGTTCTTTGTGGAAAGGCTTGCATTCATAAACACTTTAATTTATGAGCGCTATCATTCCAATCTTAAATATTCCTGTTGCTGTTGTTGTGACCATCCAAAGGGTTTTCAGAGGCAGTTAATCACATGGGAGGAGATTGACCATCCTTCTACCATGGAGCAGCTGATGGCTTCGAACTGAGTGCCTTCAGGACTGAAGTGCAGTTTCTTGCCACTAGGCTACCAGCCCTCCCTTTTAATATGGTTTAAACACACTTAAATACTAGCCCATACACTGAGTGGACTGATTGATGAAGTATCCGTGTTCTCTATCCTTGTTCCCTATTATTGCCAATAATACTGACATATTGACCTAATCATAATTAGGCCATGTGGTGTCTACATGATTTGCAGTATTATTAAAAGTGGTATGTTGAATCAGTACTGAAAAATTATGAAATCTGGAATTGATTTCATTTTGATGCTTTGTATCATCTTGACTGGAAATCTAATTATACATTGCTTAATTTAACAGAAGGGACCAGTCCCTGAAGAATGATATCAAGTGTAGAAAATTCAAGGACTAGTGAAAAAGAAGCCCTTCAATAAACTGAACTATCACAGTGGTCACAATAACGAGTCAAGCATAGCAACAATTATGACAGTGGCACCGGGCCTGGAAATATTTTGTTCTGTTGTACTTAGGGTTGCTATGAGTCAAAGGTAACTCAGAAGCACCTCACAAAAACAATTGAATAGTGTAATGTCTAATTGATATAGTCTTATTGTACAGTAAGATGTAAGTGACATTTTCCAGTGATGTACATTTCCCACAGAAAAAGAGCTAGCTGATAATAGTTTTCAAGCTATACTGAATTCTGAGTAAGTGTTGGCTTATATGATATACAAAGAAAAGGCTGAAGTGGTCAGGTTCTTGATCTACACGCCTTTTCAATTAAAATAATTGGGAACGACTTAGAAGAGAAGCTTCTGCCACAATGTGGGAGTCTGATATTTTCCAGTATTGCCTGCCATTAGATGGGCAAAATTGTCTAATTTCGAGACCTGTTATTAGAAAGTTCACTTTACTATGTTCAAGTACCATCATGTCTGGGTTGTTGCAGAACTTGGATGGAAACATATTTCATTCTCCAATTGACAAGCCAAGTGAAGACCTGGAAATACTGAGTAAAATGAGTGGGAGATGTGCTTGTGAGCAAATAATTAATTCTTTATGCCTCACAGGAATAAGAGGTTGCTTGATCTATGACACAAATACTGTCTTATGTCATATACTCCAAACTCAGAATTCTTATCAGACTGAAGTTGGTTATTTTTGAAGGGAAACATCTCTTATACATTTGTCTATCCTTCATAATGCCTGTGACAAGAAAGAAGTCCAGACAGAAATCTTCACCACTGAATTAATAAGCATTGTATCTTGGTCCCAAGGCCCCCAAAGGAGTACCAGGAGCCAGTAGTGCCAGATCCTGTCTTAGGCCCTGTGTCTTCTAGGCCACATGGCTCCCAGATGAGGAACCAGTCCAGGGGACCTTCCAGATGAACCTTCACAGGTAGGGCCAGACAGTGCTATCCTGTGCCATGATATAGGAATGTATAATTGTTTCTATTACTTGCTGTTAGAGGTACAACACACATCTGTTCGCTCATAGTATTGGGGGGGTGTGGTTTGCATGTTGCTACTTATTTTACAGCTTATGTATGTATCTGCTTGTTCCTTTAGTGTTTGCTCTTACCAGTACAGCACTTGTCTGTCTGTTTACTGTATTTAGGAAACTGGTGGGTTGCTGTGATCCTGGAAGCTATACCACTATTGTTTCGAATACCAGGAGAGTCATTCATTGTTGACAGGTTTCAGTAGAGCTCTTAGTTTAAGACAGATTAAAAAGCAGGACTGGTCATCCATTTCTGAAGTGATAGGCCTTTGAAAACCCTATGAACAATAGAAGATGGCAGTAGATGTGCTAATATTGTAATGTTTTCTTTTCAGAGTCTTTGTTTTTTAGACTTTATATATTTGGAATACTATAAAAAGCATGGAAGAATTGTAATTCCGTTTAGGAAATTACTGATCTTGATTTTTTCTAAATATTTCTAGATCCTCTCCCACCACCGTTTTTGCTTGGCCTGTTGTTCTCTGTGACCAGAACAGTCTGATCTTTTCTGTGTTCTCTTAGCTAAGTGGGCTATGTTGATGCAGGTGTTGATTACATTCTCCCACTTGAGGTGAAGGACTTCTTGCTCCCTTATCAGGTGTAGTGCTGAAAGCTAGATCCCCTCTTGAATAGGCCTATGGGTAGATTTTTTATATAACATTACTTCAGTTACTTCTGGGACATTGTTGCCAAACAACTTCACACCCACTATCTGTGGGCTTTTCCAGTGAAGAGAAGAAGGCTTGATTATCTACACCTCTCTCACTCCTAAAACTGTTAAAGGTATTCAGTAGGGTTTCAGCTACAGGGCAGATCAAAGCATGCTTTGCTCTACATACGCACACCATAATACTGCTAATTTTATAGATACTATATTCTAAAAGAATCAATATTTTCATAGTTGTACTCCGAGAACTTTGGTGACCTAGGGGTAAGAAGTTGCACTGCAGTCCTAAAGGCATGTGCTCTAATCCACCTACCACTCCTCAGAAGAAGGATGGGCAATCTCCTCCTCTGCAATTAATTGCCTCTGAAAACCACCAGAGGGTCAGTTATGGCTCAGTTTGGACTTGACTGGACTCAGTAACAGCAACAGCAGTAGTTCTGAGAGCTTGACAATGATTAAGGATGACAAAAGAATTGATGTCATTGAGTCATGGTGCTGGAGAAGAGTATTGAACAGACTATGGACTGCCAAGGAAACAAATAGGTCTATCCTGAAGAGGGTGAAAGCAAGTTGCTTCTTGGAGACAAGGACTGTGAAGCTCTGGGTGACATACTTTGAGTATGTTGCCAGGAAGGACCAGTGCGTAGAGAAAGACATCATACTTGGAAGGATGGAGGGAAAGAACAAGAGAGGAAGACCATGGAGGAGATGGACTGGCACAGTCACTGGAACTATGGGAATAGAGGTGTCAGGATAGGATAGGGTTTAGGGCTATTGTGTATTGGGTTGCTACGAGTTGCAAGTGACTCGTCGTCACGTAACAACCAGACAGCAACAACCCTGAGGAGCATATGCTTTAAGACTTAGGGAAAGTTGTTCAATAAGGAAAGATTTCTCATTTGGTAAGTGCTGTCCATTATGACCAATTCATATTTTATATTACCATATAAAAAACAAGTGACCATGCCATAAACCTATTTTATTTCATTTTCTTCTAGAATTTGTCTTTGAATCTTTTTCTTGCTCGTACACATTCTCTATTAATGTTCTATTTTATCTGGAAAATTATATTTAGTGAAAAGCAATGTGCAGAACTATGCTTCTGATTGTATTTTTTATATAATTCATTGTTGTTGTTGTTGTTATGTGCCGTCGAGTCGTTTCCGACTCATAGCAACCCTACGCACAACAGCCCTAAACCCTGCTCTATCCTGCGCCAACCGCACCGCCTCTGACACACCCATCCCGATTACCCCAGTCACCGAATCAATCCATCTCATAGGGGGTCTTCCCCTCCTGCGTTGTCCCTCAACCCTCCCAAGCATGATGTCCCATTACATTGGTCAATTTTAATTAATATTACAAAACAAAATATCTGTGAGTGATTAACTGAAAATGCAAAGAAGTGAATGTGGTTTGTAAACTTTAGCCCAAATAAATAAAAATTGAAGAACAACAAAGAAAGAAAAGCTTACTCCCAAAAAGGTAAGGGCAGAAAATTCTCTAGGAAGTGAATTTCTGTTTAAGGTTATGGGATCAAACAAAACTCTTAATTGACCTGGTTCCTGCATAATTTACTTAACTCATTCTTTGCATTGCTTTTAAAATGACTGAATTTACCTACCCATCATGCCACCTTCCAATTAAAAATTCTTGACAAGTTCTCAACTTTTCTGTTGTCCTGAGATCTAGTTTTCATGATCTGAATTGGGATGTCCACTTCTCCAGCATCATTCTCTATTAACACATCCTTGTCTATCTTCATTCCCAGAGTCTATGGTTTAATTGAGCTGATGTGAAACCTGGACAACGGTATTTTTAAAAGCATGCCAGTAAGTTTTAATGTGTTGTTAGAATAATACCCATTCTTCACCCAATTGTAGTTCTCTTAATTATCTTTCTATTTTGTCAACCTATCAAAGATGTTCATACAATTAATTTCAACATAATAGTTTTCTGTTTATCTATAAACACTAAGTCAATATTAACTGCAACGACAGTGTTACCTAGAACTCAATTCCTTGCCAGTGGGTTAACTGGCTCATAAATTGGGTTTCAAGGACCGTATATCACATGGGAGGAGATTATCCATCTTTATCCCTTAGAGCTTCTAACAGATTTGAACCTCCAGAGTGTTGTAGCCTTTGGATTATCAGTGCACCTCTCTGCAGCCCACAGTTGCTTTGTGGCTCTAAGTGGGAAGATAAATTTTGAATTATTTTAATAATCCCTTTATAATATCTGTCAGCTCCCCTCAATGTTTTCTTTCGTAAAAAACTGGCACTACTATTTTAGTATTATACAAAATTCTAGGCAAACAACTTTAGGCTAATTTCTTTAGCAACTAATCCCTCCTCCTCCTCCTCCTCCTCCTCCTCCTTCTTCTTCTTCTTCTTCTTCTTTCTCTCTCTCTCTCTCTCTCTCTCTCTCTCTCTCTCTCTCTCTCTCTCCTTTTTGAGGATATAGATGGCCCCAACTCTCCTTCATTGGCATTGTTTCATACAATCATTCCCATACATTGTGTTTTATAAAATTAATCATGATTGGACTATTCTCACCATTAGTCCGTCTTTTTAGGTCGCTGAACCAGATCATTCCCATTTCCTTTACTCTCTCCCTCCACCTACCAAATTGTGCTACCCTGTAATTTCCCGCTACCCATCATCACCCCCCTGTTCCTACCCCTTTCCTTCCTTGGGCCCTCAGAGATGGATTGACATAGTAACTGGTGTAAGGCGGGGTTGGTGTTTCAGAGATAGTGTCATTGGCTCAGTAGAAGGCAGAATTCAGAGCTATTGTTCATAGGATCACTATGAATTATAGTATTCAAGTGACTCAAAGACAAGTAACAACAACAGATCCTCTATATTCTGAAGAACCCTAAGAACAGCAACATTGTCTTACTCTCCCCAACCCCCAGTCTAGCATAAGGAGTCCTTGTGGTGCAATGGTTAAACAATTGGTTGCTAACAGAAAGTTTGGCAGCTTGAATCTACTCTTTGACTAATCTACTGCGTGTGGATGCAATGGAAAGAAAGAAGACCTTCTGATCTGCTCCTGTAAATATGAAACCAAAACCCCAAACCAAACTCACTGCTGTCATGTAGATTCTAATTCATAACAAACTTTCCTTAGGTTTTTGAGGCATTAATAGAGGGGATTCCATATTTTTTTTTCATGCAGGGGTTGGCACATTTGAAGAACTGCTGGTCTTTCAGTTACCAACCCAGCATCCCATCAGGACTCTTCTAGTAAAGATTATATTCTAGGTAGTTCCATAGGATATTTTACTCTTGTCCAATCAGTTGACTACAGGTCAGAATTAATTGATGCACAAAAAAGCAGCCTGATATGCTGTTGTTATTATTAGGTATAATTGAGTTGACTAAGACTCATAGTGACTCTTTGAACAACAATTCAAAACCTTGTCCTGTCCTGTGCCATCCTCACAATCTCTGTGGTGCTCAAACTCATTTTTGTAGTCAGACCATCTCAGAGAGGGTCTTCTTCTCTTTCACTGATGCTCTACTTTTCTCAGCATGATATCTTTTCCCATGGATTGGCTTCTCCTTAGAGCATGCTAAAAGTATGTGAGAATAATTTCATCATCCTTGCCTCTAAGTAGTAACTTGGTTGTATTTTCTCCAAAACAGATTTGTACTTCTGGCAGTGCATTCAATACTATCTACCTACACCAGATTAAAAAGCATCAATTCATCTTGGCTTTTCTTATTCATTGTCCAACTTCTACATGAATAAAAATGAATTGAAAATGTTATGGTTTGAGTGAGAGCATTTAAGTTTTTGAACTAACGTCCTTGCTCTTTATCACTTTAAAGTGGGCCTTTCCTGTAGCTTTGCCCAATACTATTTGTCTTTTGATTTCTTTACTGCTGTTATGTGCGTTGATTGTGGATCCAAGCTAAATTAAATTGCTGGCAACTTCAGTCTTTTCTCCAGCATAGCGTGGACATGAACTCAATTTCTAGCAAATGAATATCTCTGATAATCAATTGACGACCACAAGCTCTGCAAAACTTTAAAGGACTTAGATGGGTGAAAAATCAAATCATAAGGAAATAACCTTCTGATCATTTTGAATCTTAGCTTATTTTCCATTCACACTAAAGCTGACTGACATTTCTATTTATAAAACATTTGCTGCCTGGTTGTAAAAAAAAATGCCCATCATGTGTTAGAGTTTAAGTGGAATACTTTTAGTCTCTCTTTCTCTGTCTCTGTCTGTCTCTCCCTCTCCTTTCCTCTTCCCTCCCCTCCTCTCCTCTCTTCTCTTCTCCTCTCCTCTCTTCCCCCATCCCTCCCCTCCTCCTCCTCCTCCTCTTCTTTTCTCTTTCTTATTTTCTCTCCTTCTTATTATTCTTTGGATGAAATACACTCTCAACTTTTAAACTATTGATTCCTCCTTCTAGGGTGTGGGATATAGGATTACTACATTCCCTCTCCCTATATAGTACAGGAGTTTGGGATGGATAATAAGTTCAGGATGTCTAGTTTCTTTAATTCTGAATAAATCAAGTAAATGAAAACCCATTAATTACTGTGTTTTTAATAAGGCTTACAGTCTTTAAGCTGGAATAGAAAAAAAAATCCAATTTATTACTGCATTTCTTAAAGGAAAATGTTATCCTTAATCTTAATTAGGTTGTAGGAGTGTGTCTCTTTATTCTGTAATCCCAGCATAACCGAAAATGTCTGAGATTTTGTTTGATGGTCTCTACTCTTGACTCCGTGCACTTTATGATAATCAACAAGTTGTCATCTATGCAGATTCTGACTAATGGTGGACTCGAATGCTTCAGTGCAGAACTGTGTTCTCAATGGCCATGACCTTTTCATAAATCGATTACCAAGTTTTTCTTTGGAATTGCTTCTGCATGGATTTCAACTGCTAACATTCTGGTTATTAGCTTAATGCTAATTGTCCCACTCAGGGACTTTACTCTGAGAAAGTCTTATTAAGTAACAATCTTCCTCTTGCCCTGTTAATATTGTTAGTAGTAATAATAATAAAATAATAATAGTTACTGATTTCCTATCACAGGTTATGTTATAATATAGGTGCATGTAATATATTCTTTTCATTTTATATTTACTATCAAGCTTCATAGTTTGTCAAGAAAATAAACATGTCTGTCTTGGAAGATGTACAATCAAAGAGATTCTTACAGTCAAAATGATGACATTTCGTCTCACTAACTCTGGACATTTTGTTGAGAGGAGTCACTCTTTGGAAGAAGACATCGTTTTGGAAAAAAGCAGAGGGTCAGTGAAGGAGAGGAAGATCCTCACCAGCATGCACTAACACAGTGACTGTAACGATGGACTTGAGTGCTGTGGAGATTATGATAAAGGCACAGGAGAGGGCAAGGTTTCAATCAGTTTTTCATAGGCTTGCGATGAATCCTAGTTGACTCAACAGCACCTAACAACACTAACATCCAAGGTCAAATACATGGGATTATTTCCTTACGTTACTCAGTTACCAAGATGTGCAGCTAGCAGTGAATGATTTGAACACAAACCCAGGCTTCCTGAATGACCGCCAGACATTTGACTGGTGCCTAAAAACCTCATAGTGACCCCATCTGAGCTTGTGAGAGTGCTGAAATATTGAAGAAGTGAATACCAAGTGTTCTCACAGTGTACCCTGTGACAATATGCTACTTAAGGCGAAAAATTCTGAGTTTTTCTCACTCAAGAAATTACTTGTTATACAGCATGTAATAAAATAGATAAAGAGATACCATTTTTAAAGGCATTTAAAGTTTTATTGTGGTCAAAAGAGGTGGTATTTAAGACATAATGCTAGTAATTTTGTTTGGTTATCTTAACGTATTTGTATTTTACATTCTGGAAAGGCTCATCATTCAAACAAGAAACAAAGGCAGAGAGTGTAATTAACAATAAAAAGTTGTGTTTGCTGAAAACTCATCAGTTGAATTTTTCCAGTGAATTTTGACAAGGAAATTCACTCAGAGCTGTTTTCTCTTTATAAAGCTGTAAATTTATTCTTTCAAAAATATTTTTCCATTCTCCATTCATCAAATTGGAACTGACTCACAGCTGACCCTCCACTGGGTTTTCCAAGGCTTGAGAAGAGATTACCTATTTTTCTCCTGTGATCCCCTTGGGGATTTGAACTGCCAGAGAGGTCTCACTTTTAGACAAGGGTA
The DNA here is from genome assembly GCF_000299155.1 of Elephantulus edwardii. NCBI lineage: Eukaryota > Metazoa > Chordata > Mammalia > Macroscelidea > Macroscelididae > Elephantulus > Elephantulus edwardii. The sequence continues at coordinate 1,170,979 of NW_006399864.1, forward strand.
GTTTTCTAAACTACCATTGTTGTTGTTGTGTATCATCAAGTCTGAACCAATCCATAGCTGACCCTCCAGTCACGGTACATTGCATGGGAGAAGACTGTCCAACTTTCTTCCATGGAGCAACTGATGGATTTGAACCACGTGCTTTCAGAATTGCAGCACAGTTTCTTACCACTAGGCTACCACAGTTATCATTAGTTAATGATTTAATTAATGCAATATTATTTATTCTCTTAATTCCACATAGTTAACAGTACTTTAGAGTTTAGATAAACTAATCTTAGATGTTCAAGAAAAATCACGACAAATTTTTTTTTAAGAAAAATTAAATATCTGCCCAAGGGTCACTCATTCTTAATTATAAGGAATTTTTCTTTAGAGTTCAGTTATTTAATGTTATTTACTTATTTTAGCATGTAAACTTCAGATGTCCTTTTAATGCCCAGAGAGTTATCTATGATTTATTATTTTCTGATTACTGGAGGATAAAATTTTATGTATAAATGGTTAGCATCAATTCTCCTAAATTAAAAGTAGACTTATTCTCCCAATGGAAACTATTTTTTAGCACTCAATGTACCAGAAGATGAATGTGTGTTTTATCACAATGATTTCCCTAAAGACAGCAAGACAGCTGAGTTTCCAAACTAGTGAAATAATTATTCTTTTGTGTAAATTTCACACTTTCAAAAAACCGAAACACATTTTCTAAAGATGACTAATTGTTTGATGAAAGTTTCAGTGAATCATTTTGCTCTCCCTTCCCCTCCTTTTTTTTTCTTACTTTCTGAAATTTTCATTTGAATGTATATATTGTTCTTTGATAAATGATTGTGAATTCAATGCGTACCTAAAATTAAGCTTACTGCCTTTCATACCAAGACTCCAAATTGGAGGATGGTGGTGGTGGTGGTAGTGGTGGTGGTGGTGGAGGAGGAGGTGGTGGTGGTAGTGGGTGATGGTGGTGGTGGTGGCGGTGGTGGCGGCGGTGGTGGTGGTGGTAGTGGTAGTGGTGGGTGATGGTGGTGGGTGATGGTGGTGGTGGTAATTCATTGTTGTGGTGGTCAAGTGATCACGTGTTCTGCAGTATGAATTCACTATGAGCTTTCAGAAAAAAAAGGTCACAAATTACTAACATATAGGCAGTTTAGTTTCTACTCTGTCTCATGGGGTGTCTATGAGTCACAATCTATTCAATGGCAATAGTTTCGGTGTTTGCTCTGAGTTACTAACAAAACAAGATCACAAGGTCAACAATAAATAATCATATTCTGCCATTTCAATATAGTGTATCTTTTTATCTATATTGTTAAAATAGTCCAAATCATCCCAGGTCTTGTGGTATTCCTTTATTTTAAAAGTAAAAACACATGAAAGTCACCTAGTTTGGGATTCTGAAATAAAACGCAAGCCAGATTTTGCTGAAGATGTGGTCTTTTATTCTCATCCTGAAATGAGAAGCTGCGTTTTTTAACGACATCTGCAAATGCATGCACTCAAGGGAGTAGCTTTTGTTAGTCATAAAGGCAGATGTTAGGGGATTTGGCTTGAACCAAGAAGTTGTCCTATTCAATATTTGACTCTTTACATTTAATCATAAGAAAATATAGTCTCCAAACATTTAGAGGTATAACATCTAAAGCTACTTCAAGAAAGTTCATTTTGGTTTGTCAACTCATTGACTTGTCTCTGTAACCTACTTGTTAAACGTGTTGTAGGATAGCTATGGTGGTGTAGTCCACAGTGACTTGTCTGCTTACTGAAAGGCTGTGTAACTCCAGTAGTTCAAATCCAGCAGCAGCTTCATGAGAGAAAGAGCAGTTTCCTCTTTCCAGCCTCAGAAACCAAGTGGAACTTACTCATCAGCAATGAGTTTGAGTTTTGGAGAAGTGTCTTCTAGTCTGGAGATCTCCAGTGACATAAAGTTCACTACGTTTTTGAAGAAGCCCACTCCCTCTTTCGATAATTCTCAGAATCAAGCCACTTTCTCTCAAATGTGAAAAACAAAACATAAAGCTCTCTTTCATTAGAACTCCCAGATACAGAATATTTTTGTTTCATATTTGGTCTGACAGCCAGTCACATACATCTCACAGAAAACATCTTCATTAACAAGTAGCAATCATTTAAACTTTACGATTATTTTAAAATCTCTCTTCTTACCCTCAAGTCAGAAGTGACTCAGAGTTGACCTTCCAGTAGGTTTCAGAGGCTATAATTGTGGAAAAAGAAATTGCCCATCTTTCTTCCAAAGAGCAGCTGGTAGATTTGAACTGCCTGACTTTTTGTTGGCAGCACAACTCCTTACCCACTAGACCACCAGAGATCCCTGAAATAAGGGTGGCAGCTGGAAATAAATCTGTATTCTGAATGGAATTTGATAATGAAATAATTGATATATAAACATATATTTCTCTATATAAATTCATACAGGCTTATTTTGAAAATCACTTCTTATTGTTGATTGCCACTAAATTCACTCTCAGCTCAAGCCCCTCTGTGTAATGTTCCATGGGCTGACTTTCAAGCCACCTGTGTTACTTTCAATATTGTTGAGATGTTTATGGTCAGTCTAGTATTCTTCTCTTTCTACATTCTCTTTTTTTAATCTCTAGTTGTGTATAAAATATTTTTTTTCCTCTTTAAGTGCTCTATAGTTTTGTTATGGTAAGTATAGGATTCATATCTCTCATTAGACCCAAAAATTTACTGGCCATCTTTATCCCACATTTTTCCTTACCCACAGTCTCTAGATATTTTGCTCTTATTCTCCAATAAGACGTTGTTGTTGTTGATGTTGTTGTTGTTGTTAGGTAGGTGCAATCGAGTCGAGTATGACTCATAAGGACCCTATGAACAACAGATCTGAACCCTGTCATACCCTGTGCCAACCTCACAATCTCAAATGCACCTTAACCCATAGACCTTTCTAAGTATGAAGTCCCTCTCCAAGGAATAGCCTCTCCTAGTAACATGCCCCAAGTATGCAAGACCAAGTTTCACCATCTTTCAAGGTCTTCCAAGGAGCAATCTAGTTTCCTCTTCTCCAAGATCTATCTGTTTGGGTTTTGTTTTGTTTTGTTTCAGTCTGTGGGATATTCAATACTCTATCACCACAGTTCAAAGGCAACTTTTTTCTTGTGCCATCTTTATTCATTGTCCAGCTTTCAAAATCTCAAGTTATTAAAAATATCACAGTCTGAACTAGGCACATCTTGGCCTCAAACTAATATCATTGATCCTCTGCAATTGAGAGAGGTCCCTGACCACTTTCCCAGTGCTATATGTCTGACTTCTTTACTGCTGGGGCCAAGTGATTGTGAACTCAAGTAAGAGCAAGTCATGGAAGTTTTAGTCTTCATCTATCATCGTGTTGCCTATTGGTCCAGTGGTGAAAATTTTTTGTTTTCTTAATGTTGAGATTCAATTAATATTAAAGGCTGCAGTGCTTGATTTTCTGCAGCTATTACTTTTAGTCCTCCTCACTTTCGGCAAGCAAGGTTGTATCATCAGCATAACAAAGGTTTTTGATGTATCTTTTTCCAACCCTGATGTCATATTCTTCTTAACAGAGTCAAACTTCTTGAAAATTTTACTTAGTATAAAAACAGGAGTGGCATCCACTTTTTAAACCACATGCTTCCAGAAACCCTGCGAACTTTGATAAACGTCAATAGTTTTAGAGGGGCTTCAGGTCTTTTGTTCATAGGGTTGCTATAAGTTGTACTCGACTCAAAGGCAATCAATAACAATAACAATACATAATGAGTAGATATGGAGAAAGGATACAACCCTGATACATGCCTTTCTTAATTTTAAAACACAGTGTTTAGATATAGGTTTCACATGAGCACAACTGAGTGTTCTGGGAGTCCCATTCTTCTCAACATTAGCTCTGGATGTCTAAGATTTATTGTTCAGACATCTTTCAAAGCCAATCATTAACTGTTTATTTTTTGCTGAAGAAGCAGGAGTAGCATCCACTTCCTAAATAACATGCCTCCGGAAACTCTATGAACTTTGATAAGGGTCAATAGTTGTAGAGGGGCTTCAGGCCTTTTGTTCACAAGGTCACTATGAGTCATGCTCGACTTGAAGGCAATCAACAACAACAATTACTGTAATAAGGAGAGATGATTAGGATGGGATACAAGCTCCACTCTACTAGAGATGTCTGTAAACACATGGGACCACGGTGCTAGGTGTTTTCATTGGTGGAATGTTCACTCACCTGGCACCCAGCATCCCGTTGCATCCAGCCTGTCCCACTGTCCACCTGTCTCTGCATCACCAACCTGCATCACCCACAGTCGCCGTTCAGCTGGACCACAACTGACAGTCTATAGGTTCCTGGCCCATCGCTCATCAGTTTCTGCAAAATCAGCCTGCATATCTATGGTCACATGAGTCACTGGGAGGCTTTCTAGTGAACTACCAAACCCAAGGGACTCAGAGGAGCTATGGAACTGAACAAAGGAGGAGCTGTTGATGCTGGAAATCATAGACTTATTCAGCAGAGCAAGCATTTGGGACAATATTGACTTGACACTTCTTATAACTGCTCTGTATTAGCCATACTTTGTTATGATGTACACAGTCAACATATTGCAATGGGAAAGTCTGCTGTTAGGGACCTCTCCAAAGTACTGAGGGCAATGGTGTCTCTTTTGAGACTATGGTGTGTCAGATACCAACCATGGTCTTCGCTATCACTTGTTATGCATCAGAGAGTTGGACAATGACCAAGAAGGATAGAAGAAGAATTGATGCCTTTGAGCTATGGTGCTGAAGAAGAGTATTGAGGGTACAATGGACTTCTAGGAAAACAAACAGATTCATCCTGGAAAGGGTTACACTGGGTGGCTCCCTGGAGGCAAGGACTCTGAGGCTCCATCTAACATACTTTGGGCATGTTGTAAGGAGGGACTGGTCCTTGGAGAGGGACATCATGCTTTGCAGGGTGGAGGGACAGCATAGGAGGGGAAGGCCCTCTATAAGGTGGATTGATTCAGTGACTGGGGTAATCAGGATGAGTTTATCAGAGACAGTGCGACTGGCACAGGACAGAGCAGAGTTTAGAGCTGTTGTACATAGGGTCGCTATGAGTTGCAAGCGACTTAACGGCACACAACAACAACAACAACAACAGGCATTCTTCTGGTTTTCTCTGCTCTCTAATACGATTTATCTGACACCAGCAATGATATCCCTGGTGCCATGATCTCTTCCGAATCCAGCTTAAGCTTCTGGCAACTGCCTTGGCAGTTTCTATAGTATACAATTCTAGATGTTTTTGAATGATCTTCAGCAGTATTTTGCTTGCATGTGTTATTAATTATATTGTTCAATAATTTCCACATTCTGTTGCATCACCTTTTTTGGTAATGGGAACAAATATACATCTCTTCCATTTGGCAAGCCAGGCAGCTGTCATCCAAATTTCCCGGCACAGAATGGCGAGCACACCTTGGGCTGAATCTGTCATTCGAATCTGGTCAATTGGCATCCCATTGATTCTAGGGGCCTTATTTTTCGCCAATGCCTTTATTGCAGCTTGAATGTCTTTCTTCCTTGCCTTTGGCTCTTGATCACATGGTATTTCCTGAAATATTTCGGTGTCACCAGCTTATTTTGGTACAGTGGTTCTGTGTATTCCCACCATCCTCTTGTGATGCTTCCTAGATCATTCAAGATGTTGCCTATAGCATAAGACATAGTAGATCATTTCTTAACATCCTCCAATTTTTCTAACCTATAATCTATATTCCATATTCTGTCATTCCTTGTGTTGTAGTCTGAGCACTTTCTTCAAATCTATGCTTGTTCAAATCAGGTGTTTTTTGCATGTTTGTATTTGACTTGAGTTTAAATTTAGAAATTTGTAAAAGATGGTCTGGTAAAAGGTGCTGCATTACCAACCCCCAATCCACCAGCTGCTCCATGGGAGAAAGGTAAGTAATTTACTCCCATCCAATTTACTGCCTCAAACAACCCACTGGGGGTCAGCTGTGGGTCCATTCCAACTCAACAGTACATAACAACAACAATAGTTTTCCAGCAATTAACAAAAGTTTGTGTGTACTCTGAAAACTACAAGTGCATGAAAATGTTAATGTTAATTACCACTAGGACAACTTTGGGAAAGCACTATTAACCTTAGTTTGCTTTTTATGGTTTTGGTTTAAAAAAATATGTTCACATTCCATAAATGTCAAGATATAAAACCAGAAGGAAGAGCTGTCTTATATTTTGGAGAAATAATTTTTATGAAGTATATGAAGGTTTTGGGTTGAGTCTCACCGTCCACGTCAAACATCTCCAGAGCATGAGCATGTTAAAATCTCTAATTAAAGACAGAATCTAAACTGAATTTTGTACAATTTGAGGGGAAGAATAAAACTGATTAGCAGGAAATAAGGGTTTTCTCTTGTGATTAAATTCCGTTTTCTCTTCAATGGTGTTGCTTCTCAGGACATTTCAGTGAGGCCCCTGAAGAATCGAGAAGATTAGAAGTGCTTCTCAGTCCACATTTCAGCCTAGTAACATCTCCAAAGTTTTGAAGGCTGTGAACTCCTCCTGCAGGTCCCTGGAAGACCACCCAGAAGTTTGGGGACTTCTGTGGCTTTTCCATTAATCCCTGGAGCAAAATGGGACAATTTTATTTTCCAATCATCTTGTTGTTTTTGTGCATTCCTTAATACTGTGCAAGATGTCAGTTTGAATTTGCACATCTTTGTGTTATTGTAACTTGTTACCTCTGGGATAGCTTCTACTCCTTCTTCTCTGCATTCCATAAAGATTAATCATTGAACTCATCCCTGTTGGGTTAAGCTGTTTTGGAAGGTCTGTGCTGAGGGCTTTGTACTTTGGAGTCCCAGGATGACTTTGAAAAAAACAGACAGCGTATCATCTAAGGTCACACGTCTATAGGAAGCCAGAGAATTTGTCTCTTTAGAAGTGTGGTTTTTAATATATATATTCCTTATGACATGGGAACTCTTTGCAAATCAATTAGTCATTTTTAGGGGGAGAGGATTGTATTAACCTAGTTTGACTACAGTGAAATAACAAAAGGGTCCTAAACAGAAATTAATGTTCAATTATTTTTCTTACAGTTTAGGAGGTCAAGACTTCCTGACTGCTGATGAATTAGGCTTCAGAAACAAAGACAATATTATGTGGCTTCAGAATCAAGTCACACTGAGGTAATGTTTACACTCAAAATTGGTCAAGTCATTTTAACCTCTTTGATAACTTTGAAACAACACAGGCAGTCCCTGAAATATAAACATCTGATTTACATACAACCAGCAGCTGTGAACTAACACCTGTAAAACTTCTTGTGTGAAAAATTCAAGGCATGTACAATGACTCTTGATAACAAACAGGTAAGACTGTTTTCAGGGATCCTCTCTATAGTTCATTACTATAGACAAATAGGTGCTTCTTTGTGGCTTGCATCAAAACATTCTTAGTATTATCAAGCTAAAAGGTTTCAACACACCTCGATGTGTTTCTTCAACGCATTTCACACCCAGAAGTGCATATTGTACAGGAAGGCAAACATTTGACTGACTTTAGATACTATTATTGGGGCATCAAGTACGAACTTGATATAGAGACCGACTGAGGAACAGCTAAGTCTCAGCCATAATTCAGACACAGGCTACCTTCACTTACTCTACAAATTGAAACTGACTGATGTTTGCCAGAGTGAGTGATGTTTTGGGGCTAAGCTTATCAACGATATGATTGTAAATATGTATAAATAAATCAAGAGTTTTAAGCGACAAACTTACAAAGTGTAATTTCAGAAGTGAGTACAGTGCCCATCATTTTACACATTTTATTTTATCCTCAAGTATTGTTGTTAAGTGCTAATTGTTAAGTGTTAATTATTGTTGTTAAGCGAGTTGATTGCAATTCATAGTGATCATATGTACAATAGTGTCAGTCCTGCACGGTCCTCCTGATTGTTGCCCAAGTCTAACATTACAGCCACCCTGCCAATCCGTTCTGTGGGGGAATCTTCCTTTTCTTCTTCTTCTTTTTTTTTTTAATTGACTCTATTTCACAAGCATGATATCTCCTACAGGAAATGGCTTCTCTAATAAAACATCTGAAGTTGGGAGATGAGGTCTCCCCAGCCTTGTTACTAAGGAGAATTCTGGCTCTGTTTCTTCAAGATAGATTTGTGTTTTCTTGTAGCAGATCGTGATATATTCAATATTATTAGCCAACAATAGTCAACAAGCATCAATTCTTCTTGGGTTTTCCTTATTCCTTGCTTATGTAGTAATTTAAAACACAATGGCTTGGTTCAGACACACCTTGTTCTTTTTAATACTTTAAAAAAGTTTTGGTAGTAGATTTGCCGCATGTTTTGTCCCTATGTACCCTCTAGTAGCTTGGGACTCATAGGAACCTTATGCACAATAGCTCAGAACGCTGTCCTATCATGAGCCAATCTCACTGTCTCTGAGACCTCTACTCCCATTACACTAGTTACTGAATCAATCTATCTCATTCAGGGTCTTTCTTTCGTGTGCTGTCTCTCCACCCTTCTTTCTCCAAGGACTAGTCCCTCCTGGCCACGTGCTCAAAGCATGTGAGACAGAGCTTCAAAATCTCTGTCTCCAAGGAGCACCTTGGTTTTACTCTCTCTAGGTTAGACTTGTTAGTAGTTTTGGTGGCCAATGTTCAATTCTCTTCTTCAGCATCACAACTAAAAGGCATTGATTCTTCTTCCTGTCCCATACAGTATTTCAATTGATTTCCATGAGTGTTCACTTTGGATACAAATAAAATTAAATTATGAACAACTTCATTATTTTCTCCTTTTATTATGTTGTTGCTTATTTGCCTAGTTGTGAGAATTTTGTGTGTATTGTCAGCTCTTTTGGGGGGATGAGAAATGACTCTTAAAAAAAATATCAGATCCAAGATCATCCAGCTAATCATCAAAAAGTCTGCAGTAAAAATAGAGATGAGAACTCCTATATTAAAGAACTTCTTAATGTTCTCATCTTTCTATTGTGAAGTGAGTATGATACCCACTGCACTCTGAGAGGAAGAAGTGTTAATAGAGTAACAATTCTCAATTTCCCTGTCTGTGACCAAAGTTCAGTCTCCAGCCAGTGCAGCTGAGGAGAGTCTTAAGGACTGCTATGATGTTGAACAGTTTTCAGTTGACTGTTCACACTAAGACCAATTAAGCACAAAGATCTGGTGATCTATATCCAGAAATAATCAACCAGTGAAACTCTATAGATCACAAAGGTCAGACTGCATTGTGCAGAGAACCATCATGAGTAAGAACAACTAGCCACGTACTATGTTCTGGAAATTGTCAACTAAGGAAAAATAATTAAATTTGCAATTCACTCTTAGTATCTAACATAGGAAGTTTTGTTTGTTTGCTTTCCACACAACTGCATGCATAATAGCACTTCACAGTAGAAGTCATAAGGGTATTATTATTCAGCAGTGAACTGAGGAGAATTTTAGAGGAGCTTGTGCTTGGTCTGGTTCTAATTACAAGTTCATTGTGACAAATACTAAACACAGACAAGCACTCAAGATTAAATAGAACAAGAAAAGGCCGTTTCATTCACTGGAAACCTTTTAAAAATTATCCCGAATAAGTTGCTGCATACCTAACAATTTTCTCCTGGTGTTTATTACAGGATGTTGCCAAAGTTTGCCTATTTGGTGCATAGCCAAAATTTTGCAATTTGCCTCTGATCTACAAACGTTCCTGTCAGATTTTTGTTTGAGTCATTAACTTTTCTAGACATCACACAGTCGAGTCAATTAAAAGAAACTTAATTAGTATTTTTTTTCCTTAGCCAAATTAAATCATTCCATATGGTGGGATTTGAAGATTGTTGGGGATGCCTTTTGGGAAGGTGAAAGTTCAGAGGTGAAGGCTATGAAATTATTTTACTCTTTTAGAAAAATTAGAAAATTCATTTATAAAAAACTCTAGATGTCAGTCTTTGGAAAATTAATCTATTGAATATTTCAGAGTTTCAAGTAAGTGCTCCACAGAGAAATGAAAGAAAAAGGATGGCACAGAGAGAAATCATTATGAGTGGTTCTCTTTCATAAAAATTTAGTCCTATTAACTTTATGTCATTATTTTTGTGCTTAACACTTCAGGTATACAATTAGAAATTGAACTATTTTGTCAACTTAATTTAAAATTATTTTGGGTTCAGGAAAATTCTTGGCCTTCTCTACCAGCTCCTCTAATGTGGTTGTCCTCATTCGTCTAAGTAGTTATGGAACAGAAGTGAATGTAGAATCATTATGAACTCTCTTTAAAGAATAATAATATACTGACCTGGTAATTTTTATTTCAATAACTTCAACAATTGAAGTTACCATATGGATATCTGCCCTGTGTATTATACTGAAATAGGAAATGATTTTTTCTCCCACGCAATTTACTACCTCTAAAAACCCACTGGAGGGTCTGAGTCAGTTCTACTTCGAAGGCACATAACAACATCTATAGTATAAGGGAGTTCTGGTGGTGTACTCTATAGGGAGTTGCATAGCTACCTTAATGGCTGTACTTCTCTGGCAGTTGGAATCCACTAGTGGCCCCATGGGAGAAAAATGGACAGTCTCCTCCCATGCAACTTACAGCCTTGGGAACTCAATAGAGAGAGTTAACTAATTACAACTTACTCAGATTCCTCTGCAATGAGAGCATGAATGAAAGGTGTAACAGTAAACGGTCAGCAGTCATAATCAACCAACAGAACAGCACTTTTTTTTAAAGAGTTGTACATCTAGCTGTTCAGTCTTCTAAATTAAAATTTATAAACTTTAATTTTTAAATAAAATTTTTATTTTACGCTGCTTTACTTATAAAGTTCATATACATTTTTTTCACCCTGGACATTTCCCATTTCCTTTGCCAACCGTTCCCTCCACCCATCAAAGTGTGCAACCCTATAATTACCACTTCCATCCTCACCCCTCTACTTCTACCCTCCCCCTTCTTACATCCTCATACATGTTCTACAATAATGGTCTTATTCAGTATTTGTCCTATGGTATACAAATTGAAGTATTTCAGATAACAGATGTTGCCCTTGATGTGCTCACCAAGTTGTGCCAAGAAATCTGGAGAACAACCACTTGGCCAACTGACTTGAAGAGATCTATATTTGTTCCCATTCCAAAGAAAGGTGACCCAACTGAGTGTGGAAACTACAGAACGGTGTCATTGATTTCACATGCAAGCAAGATTCTGCTGAAGATCATCCAAAAACGATTAGAACAGCACATCATCAGCAGAGAACTGCCGGAAGTCCAGGCTGGGTTTAGAAGGGGTCGTGGTACTAGGGATATTGTTGCTGATGTTAGATGGATCTTGGCTGAAAGCAGAGAATACCAGAAGAATGTCTATCTGTGTTTCCTTGATTATGCAAAGGCATTTGACTGTGTGGATCATAACAAACTGTGGCTGACTCTGAGAAGAATGGGAATCCCAGAACACTTAATTGTGCTAATACGAAACCTATACTTGGACCAAGAGGCAGTAGTCAGAACAGAGCAGGGTAACACTGCATGGTTCAAAATTGGGAAGGGTGTACGCCAGGGATGCATCCTGTCTCCATACCTTTTCAACATGTATGCAGAACAGATTATCCGAGAGGCTGGGCTCTATGAGGAGAATTGTGGCATCAGGATTGGTGGAAGGTCTATTAACAATCTCCGTTATGCGGATGACACAACCCTGCTTGCTGAAACTGAGGAGGACCTCATGGACTTGCTGCAAAGGGTCAAGGACTGCAGCCTTCAGTATGGACTGAGGCTCAATGTCCAGAAGACAAAGATTCTCACCACTGGACCAATTGGCAGCGTCAGGATGGATGACGAAGAGATTGAGAGTGTTCACAGCTTCACTTTGCTTGGCTCCACAGTCAACACTCTTGGCACCAGCAGTCAGGAAATCAAAAAAGTGTATCGCAATGGGAAAGTCTGCTGTTAGGGACCTCTCTAAAGTACTCAGGAGCAACAGTGTCTCTCTGGAGACTAAGGTGCGCCTGATACAGGCCGTGGTATTTGCAATCGCTTGTTATGCATCAGAGAGTTGGACAATGACTAGGGAGGACAGAAGGAGAGTGGATGCTTTTGAGCTGTGGTGCTGGAGAAGGGTACTGAATGTACCATGGACTGCCAGGAAAACAAACAGATTTGTCTTGGAGAGGATTAAACCAAGCTACTCCTTGGAGGCAAGGATTCTGGGGCTTCGTCTGACATACTTTGGACATGTTGCCAGGAGGGATGGGTCCTTGGAGAGGGACATCATGCTTTGGAGGGTTGAGGGACAACGCAGGAGGGGAAGACCCTCTATGAGATGGACTGATTCGGTGACTGGGGTAATAGGGATGGGTGTGTCAGAGGTGGTGCGGCTGGCGCAGGATAGAGAAGGGTTTAGGGCTGTTGTGCATAGGGTCGCTATGAGTCGGAAATGACTCGACGGCACATAACAACAACTAGGTCTTCATGGGAGAAAGAGGGGCAACCTTCTCTTGTAGGTTGAACTGCCTCTGAAAACTCCCCAGAAGGTCAGTTATGAGTCAGCTACAACTCGAAGAGACAAAACAGCAGCAACAGACCTATAGGGAGCTCTGAGGGCCTAGTGGTAAGAAATTGCACTGTCACTGCAGCAGCTGCTCATTAGGAGAAAGATGGGCAATCTCCTATATGATTCTCTGCCTCTGAAAACCCAGTGGAGGATCAGATGCAAGACGGTTTGGACTCAGTGTTACACAACAATAACAGTAGGCCTATCAGGAATTCTGTTGGCACAGTCCACAGGGAGGTTTGTTGCGGACTCAAGCTATGCCTCTCTGGTGGTTGAAATCTACTGCTAGCTCCTCAGGACTTGTGTTACTTCCTCGGTGCAATTTACAACCTTGCAAACCCACGGGAGGGTCAACTAGGTGTTAGTTTCTTCTCCATGGCAATGAATTTGAGATCATTTTTGTGGTTTTTGCTTTGTTTTGCTTTTTTTTTAGTAACAAGTCAATAAGAAGAACTGATAGTATGGTAGACAATGTATCAGGTTGCAAATCTAAATGTTGACAATTTGAATCCACCAGTCACCCTCAGGGAAAAGATTTACAGCCTCAGAAACCCATTGGAATGCCACCAGGAGTTGGAACCAATTGGTCAACAGTGAAACAGTGAGTTGATTTGTTTTAGTTGAATAGACTTATAAGGAGCTGTGGTGGTACAGTATGTATCATGTTGCACTATGAACCAAAGAATCACTCAGTAGAATCTGCTAGCATCTCCAAGAGAGAAAGATGAGCCTCTTTTTTGCATTAAGATTTACAGCCTCAGAAACTCAGTGGATCGAAGGTTATCCAGATGCAATAGACTTAATGGCTGAGAACTCTTGTTTGGAATAACCTTATGAAGGAGTCCTGGTCAGGCTGGATTAAAGCATTTGACAGCTAATCCAAAAGTAGGCAGCTTGGTCTCATTGGCATGTTTCACCTTTTAAGTTCACTCTCTGAGTCAGAAGCGACGACAGCAGAGGGTTAACAATCTTATAAGGAAGGAGATAGTTCTATTAGGAAAGAGCCGTATTAGATTTTGCACAAGATTGTACAACTATAAATGGCAGAGATCTAAGTGTTTCTAAGCCTAGAGAAGAGCTTTCTTCCAAAGCTTTTCTGTTTATCCTGAATTTTGCTAATTTAGGCAAACAAGATGACCAAGATATTTTACTTACAGATAGTGAGAATTGACCTGGAGTCTTAATAACATAACTAAGGTAACAAACAACATAAAAGGATTCAGGTACTTCTGATTCAGACCGTGGTCTTTTTAATAAGTTACTATGCATCTAAGATATGCACAGTGAATAAAGATGACAGAAGAATAATCGATGCTTTTTTTGCACGGTAGTATTAGATAAGAGTACTGAGTAATGGATCTCAAACAGAAATGTGTTGAAGAAGGTGCAGCGATAGTGCTGTTTGGAAGCAAAGATGATGAAACTTCATCTCACATCCTTTGGACATGTTGCTAAGAGATGCTGTTCATTGGAGAGGGACATCATGCTTGGGAAGATGAGGGATGGTAAAAGAGAGGAAAACCCTCAACCAGGTGGATTGACGCAGTGACTACAGCATTGGCTCAAGTGTGTCAGAGATGGTGAGGATGGCACAGGAAAGGACAGGGTTCAGGTCTGTTTGTAGTGTTGCTATGAGTAGTACTTGACTTGAAAGAACCTAACAAAACAACATTGATGTCATAAATAGCTGACTGACTTATGCGAGTGAAGAGGAAAGAGGTACATAGAATGCCTTCTTTAAAACCAGCAATTAAAGTTATTGTCTAGTGGCAGTTGAGAAGTGTCCCTGGCTCATGTAGGAATTGTATTTATTATCCGCAAAGAAGGCAGAAACCCTATAAAAAACCAGGGAACAGTTCTGAATCAAATAACATCTGTTTTATTCCAATGGATTATTTTGATTCTGGCCATCATTGAAAAATTTCACACCTTGAAAGTTTTGCTGCATGGAATTAATCTTTAAGGATTCTTTCTATTGATGGCTGTTCTAACATTGTCAACAGTATAGATAACGCAGTAGATGGTTCAGTTTGATATCAGGAGGAATTGTTGGCATATGTTCTGTGCTATGAGGATGTCGAAGATAAGAAAGGGATGTAGAATATCAGAGAGCTAGCTGTAGCTCTCAAAACAATGTAGAAAACTAGATAATTTTTCCAATCTGGTTGCACAGTTCCTTGGCTGAAAACACTCATTTCTTCCCACATCACTTGTAATATATATATATATATATAAAACATTATATTTTTATA
>NW_006399864.1:1185944-1186922 GCF_000299155.1 Elephantulus edwardii
AAGAAATACCCTGAGTTTCTGTATCATATGGTTCCTGCAGGTACAGGGACCATCTCATATAGGCTCCCATCTCCTAAACACCCTTGGGTTTGACTCCCATGAGACAAAGTTGATTCAGTGGCAGTTGCTTGTTTATGTACTAATTTAATGTCTGTTCCCTGAGTATGCAAATGAATGGAGATCTCCCTTTTCTGCACATACATGTTACTACTATTTCCTGCTCATCAGAACATGTTAAACACTACTTGAGGATAACCCTTTTGCTTATAATTGGGCTTTTGTATATTTTTGAAGTTTTCATCCCAAAATGCAGGGGTATCACTCCCTTCCCTTTTTGTGCATTTGTTTGGTCTTTGGGGTGTAGGACTAGTTCCCTCTGCTGTTTTGTTGAGAAGTCCTGGTAGGGCGGGTAACTAACAAATCCACCAGCCACTCCTCAGAGGAAATGAGGCAGTCACTTCCCATAAAGATTTATAGATTGGAAATCTGATGGTGGATCACCATGAATCTGAATTGACTTGAGAACAACGTTTTCCTCTGTTGTTGTTTATTTATACACAGAGGGGAACTAAGAACTTTAAGCAAATAGGCTCAATGAGTCTTACATTAATAGCCCAATGACCTTTATGAAGAAATACTATTTGAATGTTTAATACAATACAATGCAGCTTCTTTTGTATGACATGGCATGACGTAATTGTACAAGGCCTTGGTGTTGTTGTGTTCTATTGAATTGATTCCAACTCATAGTGATGCTACAGGACTGACTAAGCTGCCCAGGAGCATTTCTGAGGCTGTAATCTTTATAGTACAGACTGCTTAATGCTTCTCCTTTGGAATAACTAATAGGTTTGAATGCCAATCCTTTCAGTTAGCAGGCAAGGACTGAAGGACCCCTGAACCGCTGGTCCTGTTCTGTCCCGAGTGGACGGCGAAGACCCAAGACTCCAAGACACCGGCTTGATGCAACAGCAAGAG
>NW_006399864.1:1192387-1197855 GCF_000299155.1 Elephantulus edwardii
CATTGGTTATCAGTCGGGAAACAAAGGCACATGGGTTATCAGTTGAGAAACAATCCTTGCTTGTTTGCTCTGCCCTTCTGCTAGCTATTCTTGAAATACTGTTGCCCTGGATACCTGGGTGTGGGGCTTTAAAAATTCCTGAGTTTAACTTAGCTGAGAACTATAGAAACTTGAGTTTAATTCAGCTGAGAACTATAGGGACTATTTTAATTTCAATCTTTTCAGAACAATCACTGTAGCATCAAGGGTCTCTGACAAGGCATTAGCATTGCAGAGAAAAAAAAGCAAAACAAAAATCTTTGGATGAGTTCAGTGATGGACATGCTAATAATTTTCATATCAGAGTGACTCATGTGATAGTGAGGGTTTGGTACATTGGTATCCCAAATGATTTGCTCATTCTTTGGAATAAATGCTTATTTTATTTTTAAATGTGCATGATGCCACTATAGCATTTTCTGCACAGTGGGTGTCCCATAAACATTGACTGATTAAAATTTGGAATTCCAAGTCTCGTAACTTAGGAGTTATTAGCTTCTTCTAATTCCCTTTGTACCCTTGTGCACTAAAAATGCAGCTAAAATTGAATTTCTACCTTAAAGCGTTTCTACTGAGTTCTAAATTACACAGCAAACCCTAAAGGCAGAAATTATTCTTTCTTTTATTTTTTGTTACTTTTTTTTTTATAGCTTCAAGTCTACCATTTAAGCCAATAACTGGTGGTTAATAACTGGGGAAAGTCTTAAATTTCAGACATGCTTTAGAGACTAAACCTAATAATAATATTAAGTGGAGGCAAAGAAATAGTATTTGTTTTGGTCATAGTCATTAAATATCTAAGAGAAGCACACATAGTCTGACTCAGTAATGGGTTTGTGGTTTGACTCTTGCTTTCTTAATATTTTTTTATGAAATGATACTGAAAATAGTATAATAACTTTTTCAGCCTTGGAATTAACTTTTAAAAGATAACAAATATTTGAAAAGTCCAGAATCAGATTTCAAATGCTGGGTGAGAGCGTACATTTAAGAACCATGATGGAATATAACTTACATAGCAAAATTTACATTCTTGCTAAACACTAATGTTTCTCTAACATGTCGTTTAAAAAGTAAACCGTATATAATAAACTAAGGACAGAGAAACAGACAAAATTACTTCCTTCAAAGAACAAGACAATTCATCATTTATTCAAGATCTTCAAATCTTGAATCTCAGGTCTCTAACACATGATAAGTATTGTACTAGGATCTAGGTTTATGAATAGGAATAAAAGATGGCTACCCTTGTGAAAGGAGAAAGATGAAAGTCTCCTTTTGTGTGATTAACTGCCTCTGAAAACCCACCAGAGGGTCAGCTACATTGACTCAACAGTGTACAACAGCAATAACAACCCTGTTGAAAGCCCCCTAGTCAGGTCTGGTGGCTCAGTGGCAAGGATCCAAAGGTAAGTGGTTCTAATCCACTACAGAAAAAAAACAGACGATAAGCTCTCTTGTGAGTTGCTGTCTCTGAAAACACATTGTGATTGTTGTTGTCCTTTCCTGTCAAGTTGGAACCGACCCATAGCTGATTCTCTAGCAGATTTTCAGAGGCCCATCCTTCTCCAACAGAACAACTAGTTGATTCTAACCATAGGCCTTCAGGATTGCAGTACAGTTTATTACAACCCAGCCACCAGAGCTCCCCTTGGAGGATCGTGTATAAGTTGATGCCAACTCAAAGGTACTCAACAACAACAACAACAACAACAATTACCACTGTCTTGGGAAAGTGGTTGTCAAGGAAACTTTTATACTCACTGGGAATATGCAGGATAAATCTCCAATCACAAGTAAAGCATTCTAAATTTTCTTTTCTGTTTATTATTTTTAAACATAAGATAAATAAATAAACAAACTATTAAATACAAGTAAGTCCAATGCAAAGAGTTTAAGATGAGCAATGATGTCTGGAGACTAAGGTGCACCTGATCCAGGCCATGGTTTTCACAATTACTTGCTAAGTGTCAGAGAGATGGACAATTGACTAAGGATGATAGAAGATGAATCAATATCTTTGAGTTGTGGTTCTGGAGAAGAGCATTGAATATACCATGGGCTGCTAAGAGAACAAACAGGTCTGTCCTGGAAAGGGTGAAACCAGGCTGCCCCTTGGAGGCAAGAATTTTGAAACTCTGTCTCACATACTTTGGTATGTTGCCATAAGGGACCAGTCCTTGGCCCCTTCATGCTTGGAGGGGTGAAGGGACGGCACAAGAGAAGAAGACCCTAGATGGGATGGGTTAACTCAGTGACTGGGGATATGGGGGTGAGTGTGTCAGAGATAACGAAGTTGGCACAAAATAGAACAGAGGTCAGAGCTGTTGGTCATAGGGTCACTATGAGTCCCAGGTGACTTGAAGGTGCATAACGACATGGACAACATTTGGATTTTAGGGAGCTGCAGTAATCTAGTGGGAAGGGAGCTGTATTTCAAACTCAGAGGTGGTGCCACTCTAAAGGTTTGAATCCACCAGTGCTCCATGGGAGACAAAGGGGCAATCTCCTCCCATGCAATTTACAGCCTCTGAAAACCCACTGAAGAGCCGTCTATGAGCCAACAGCAAAGAGTATGAGGAGTTGAAGAGGTTACAAAGATTATAGAAGTGCCAATGAAAGAAGAGGCACATGAAGAATACACAAAATTATCAGAAGTCTAAAGGTGGAAGATTGATGACTTGGGAGAAATTATAACTGATCTTCTGTTACTAAAACATAAATTCTAAGGAAAGGTGATTAAAGGGGAGAGAGAGACCAACTCTAAAAGGACATTGTTAGCCAAGCTGCAGAAATTGGGCCTTAAGTTGAAGGTGGCAGCAAGCTACTCACATGAGTGTTTAAAGAATGGAAGGCCATATTCAAATTCTGATGACTCAATGTGTGATAAAGGTCAGACAGATCTGAGAGAGACCAGACGGGAACCTGGAGAATAGCTCAGAATCTATTATAATAGTGAAGTTGGTAAGTGATGAGGACATGGTTAAAGAGAGGTAGTTGTTATTCGTGTCACCTATCAGAACTCACTCATAGCTGACCCTCCAGTAGATTTTCAGAGGCAATAAATCACACCAGAGTTGACTGTCCATCTTTCTCCCATGGAACAACAGGTGGGTTTGAACCATATCCCTTTGGGAGGGCCGTGCAGCCATACCACTAGGCCACCAGAGTTTACCATGAAGAGGTAGTGGATTTTAGAATTAAGAAGTGCAACAATCTTGGTGACAAAAGATTGGTCATAAAGGTGTCTCAAGAAGTAGAGGGAGGTGAAGGGGAACTCTTGGATTCTGCTTTGACTAATTGTATAAGACGGTGGATTCATACAATACTCAGGCAAGGGGAATTAAAGAGAAGCTGCGGAAGCAGGCCAGCCAGTTCTAAGCATAGCTTCTCAGATAACTACCCGGTTTATCACTGGAAAATGAAAGCCACAGGAAAGCATTGTTATGTTTGGCTCCTGTCTTTCCCTAACACTTTATTATCATTTTATCCTAATGAATATAAATGATACGCTGAAAACATATTGAACTGCTAACTTGAGTATTAAAATGTCAAGTCTATTTTTAAAGAAAATTCATTCATCCATTTGTTTTAGAAATATTTATTGGCTGTATAGCACTTCTCGTCAGAAATGTCCTGGGAAGAGGGGACATATATATAGATAAAGCCTCTGCCCCAGGTTGCCAATTTTCATACAGGGTATAATGAGCGGGGGAGGGGGAAAAATAAAAGGAGCCATGACACATGTAGAAGGGAAAATGATTTTGTCCAGAGGTCAGGAAAATTTAATAAAGAAAAAAAAAGCTAATTAGAAACCAATATCCACTATCTGTCAACTTTTCAAACTGTTGTAGCTTGCTGATTGCTGCAGGGATGGAAGATTTGTCACTGATACTGTAGATACTAGCAGGTCACTTACTGTGGACAAGTTTGAGAGGATCATCCTGATTAAGACAGATTGGGAGGAAGCACTTGGAGTTTTACTTCTGAACATTAACCAGTGAAAGCCTTGTGAGTCATGGCAGGACGTTGTCTGACTCTCTTGCTTTGTACATGCCATTAGGAGAGATCATCTTCCAGAGAGCACTGTTTTTGGTATCCTATCAGAAGGCCACGGGAGTGAGAGAGACTCCAGAGGAGCCAGGTTGGTAGAGTGAATCTCAGCACAGTAACTGTAAAAGAGAACTAGAATATTCTGGCAATTACAGGGCCAATGCAGGATGGGTAACACTTCATTCAGTTGTACATAAGATCACCACCGTCAACTGGATTTGCCTTAATGGTAGCAGCTACCAGTAACAAGAGCTACACAACTGAAGACGGAGGGTCATTGTAGGAATATTGCAGACAGGAATAATAGCATACATAAAGCACCGTTAACTGTGCTCAGATAAATTCTGTCTTGTAACGAATTTACAGATTAGATATGTGAGGAGATTAGAATGTCTGTCCATCCCACTGGGGTTTCAGAAGTTGAAATGTTCGTGGAAGCAGATTGCCACTTCTTTCTCATGTGGAAGAGTTGGTAAGTTGTCGCTGCTGTTTTGTGTCATCAGGTCTGAACCAAGTCATCGCTGCCCCTCCAGCGGGTTTTCAGACACTAAATCACATGCAGGAGGATAGACAATCTCCTCCCATGCAATTAACTGCCTTTGAAATCTGCCAGAACATGGGCTATGAGTTGGTTCTGACTCTACGGTACACAATAACACAAACTACATAGGGGGAGATTGTCCATCTTTCTCCCATTACTGTTCTGATTGGCAGCTGAGTACTTGGGCACCACCAGGGCTATTTGGAAGTGGATTTTTAAGAAGAAGAGTGAAGGGTGAGACTCTTTTAAGTGACCCATCATGTATAAAAGGCTGGGGTTTATGACAATTTTAAAGAATACAGTAATTAATTCATTCCATTTATTTCAAATAATTAGGCGCTTTGGAAGCCTACTAAGTAAGGAGTTGCTCATCAACCTAAAGGCAGGTGGTTTGAATCTACCAGCTCCTCTGTGGGAGAAAGATAGACAATTTCCTCCTGTGCATTTTATAGCCCATGAAAACCCGGTGGTGGGTCATCTCTGAGTTACTTCCAACTCAACACGAGTGAGCTTTTGAAAGTGTGCAAGAAAAACAGGCACATGCTTGTTTAAAAATTGCCAGAACAGTACCTCAACAGGAAACTTCCAGAAATTCAAGCTGAATTGGAAAAAGCTGTATGTACCCAAGGGATGTAATTTTTTTTTAATGTCAGATGGGTGTTAGATGAAAGGAAACTAAGAGAGGATAAATAATACATATACTGCTTTGAAGAGACCAGCAAGTTAAAGGTATATCCCTTATTGAAATAGCAGGCCTCTGAAAACCCTATGTACAACAGAACACATTTAGATAACAGAAAAGGCAAAGGAGGTTGAGTTTTCAAGTATGGAAATA
>NW_006399864.1:1200548-1205926 GCF_000299155.1 Elephantulus edwardii
ACTGTCCCAAAGAAAGGTGACCCAACAGAATGTGGAAATGACAGAACAATTTCACTTATTTCACATGCAAGCAAGATTTTACTGAAGATTATCCAGAAACGACTGGAACAGCACATCAACAGAGAACTACCAGAAGTCCAGGCTGGGTTTAGAAGGAGTAGTGGTAGAGCTGTTGTACATAGGGTTGCTATGGGTTGCAAGCGACTCGACGGCACATAACAACAACAACAACAACATACTGCTTTGAAACAGATGAAGGAGAGAACCATTAAGGAGGAATATATGATTAGGTATTACTGTCATGACAAGCGTCCAGAATGAAAGCTGCACAGTGGAGTGGACTGAGGGTGGGGTGGGGAGTGGAACTGTATAACAATGAATTTTTTTTTATTTTTTGTTTTTACTTTTCAAAGATAAAAGCAAACTGGGGGGAAGGGCCGGCAGAGAGGAAAGTGTGCAACTATAAGTGAATGGAAATTAAAAATCTCTGTAAGTGTCCATTAAAATAGTTTTTTTATAAAGGAAAGAAAAAAAAGAATATAGGTACAAATATGCAACTGTAGAACCTGGCCTACGGTGTTTCTATATACTTTAAAAACTTAGCAGATTCACAGTCATTATGGATCTGAAAAAATATAACAAGAGATAGTGCTGCATCAAGCATGGTGTAGACGTGGCCAGTAAGCCTGGGCTGGGGAGGGAAATGAACAGCATTCCAAGCCTTGGGAGTCAAATGCGTGAATATGAAGGATTTGGGGAGGAGGGGGGCATTTGTGCTTTAGAAATAGCATTTAGAAGGGTCTTTCAGTATTTTACGGTCACCTTTCTGATGGCACTGTTGAGCTGAAGATTGGGTAGAAATAGAGCATTATTTGGAATCATTTTTTTTTCAAATGATGAGAGAGATGAGGCACAATCAGTCTTTCATTGTAGCAGAACTCACATCAACAAGCAAGGTCGTTGTTCATTAGTTGGTGCTGTTAATAGATGCCGTTATGTAGGATATGTCTTAAAGTGACTCAGTAAACGACTGAACAAAAGAGTGCTCACCCCCGCGCTGTTCTCACAGTCACTGTGGGGTCTGAGCTCATTGATGAAGCTCTGTGTCAGCGTACTTCATGAAGCGTCTTCCTCTTCCTTGCTGGCTGGCTACCAAATGTGACATCTTTCTCTGGGGACTGACTCCTGCTGATAGCATGCTCAACACTATATGAGATAGTTTCACCATCCTTTTTTCCAAGAAATACTTTGATTCTAGGAAGATTTACTTTTTCATTTGGAAGCTCATATTGTATTCCTTGTTCTTGGGTCAGATTCATCGTGCCATTGTTATATAGTGACCCAATGAATGACAGATCTGAACCCTGTCCTATCATGTGCCATTCTCCCTGTCTCTGGCATAATTGAGCTTGTTGCAGTAGACACTGTGTCAGTCTATCTCATTTAGGGTTGCTCTCCCTTTCAGTGACCTTCACCTTTCCAAGCCTGATATCCCTTTCAAAAAAATACCTTCTCCTTAACAACATGCTCAAAGTATATGAGACAAAGCTTTGCCAACCTGTCTCTAAGGGGGACACTGCCTACATCTTCTCTAAGACATATTTATTTGTTCTTTTGATAGTTCATTTACATTCAACACCACAATTCAAAGTTATTAGTTCTTCTGTCATCTTTGTTCATTGTCCAGCTCTCAGAAGAGTAGAAAGTGATTGAAAAGGACATAGCTTGAGTCAGATGCACTTTAATCTTAAATCTGGCATCATTGATTCTCAATGCAATGAGTATTTTGATTTCTTGACTGTTGGTTCCAAAGGTATTGATTGTAAATCCAAGCAAGATAAAATGATTGATAAATTCAATCTTTTCTCCATCTATTATGATGTGGCCTATAAGCCCTGTGGTGAGAACTGTTGTCTTCTTAATATTGAGACATAATCCATATGGAAGGCTGTACTCTTTGACCTTCAAGTATTTTAAGTCTACCTCACTTTCAGCAAGCAAAATCATGTTCTCTATATAATGCAAATTGTTCATGAATCTTCTTCTTAGCCTGAAGCCACATTTTTCTTCAGAGTCCAGCTTCTAGAATGATTTTCTCAGCATACAATTGAATCAGTATGGAGAAATTATACTGCCCTGACACACAACATTCTTTATTTTAAACCTTAAAGTGTTTCCTTGCTCTGCTGGAAGTAATGTCCTTGCAGACTGCGATACGCACAACAGATCTTGTGAAAATGAGGACTCAAAATATTTACTGATAAAGTTCAAAGATTTCAGCGTGCTTTACACTTGAACATAAAGAAAACAGAACTCCTTACAACTGAACCAAAAAGCAATATGATAAACAGAAGGAATATTGAAGTTGTCAAGGATTTCATTTTACTTGGATCAATGCTAATGGAAGTAGCAGTCAAAAAAATCAAATAAGGTACTGCACTGGGGCAAATCTACAAAGAAACTTTAAAAAAATGTTTTCTTTATGCCATCATTCATTTTTACACAGTCATATACATTGCTACATTTCTACATACATTGTTTTATACAATAATTTTTGTACATTGGGTTTTATATAATTAATTTCTTTTGGTCTATTACTTTTGTTTCTCCAAGTTCCCATTGCACATTACCTTTCTATCACTTAATCCCCCAACCCCTCAATAATTCCTGCTGTCCAAAGAAATCTTTAAAGTGCTAATGAGAAAGATGTATATATTTCTCATTGATGTTGGATACTATCAAGTCAAAACAAATCCATAGCTGACCCTCCATCAGATTTTCAGAGGCAGTAAATTACACAGGAGGAGATTGGCCATCTTTCTTCCATAGGGCATGTTCTTCATAGAATTGCTGTGAGTCATAGAGAGCTCTGTTGGCCTAGTGGATAGAAAGTTATGCTACCAAGCCAAAGGCAGGTGATTTTAATTTACAGCCCTCAGGCCTGGTTTTAATTGGTTTTGGTTAAACATTCTTCTAAGTAGTGTAACAGTAGTCTGTCAATTTGCTGTACAGAGGTAACCAGTGGTGGAGGTGATCCTAAACACTGTGACACTGATGTGTCAAATGTGGTAATGGCTACCCAGAGTGAACAGTGTTTGGTGAAGCTCCCAGATTAAAACAGGCTTGGAAGCAGGAGTTGCATCCACTTCTGAAACAGCTTGCCTCCAGAAACTCTATGATCTTTGAGAAATAATCAGTTATACAAGTGTTCAGGTCTTTCATATATAGGATCGCTACAAGTAGTCTACGACTCAATAGCTCCTTAACAACATAACAACAACAATTGGTATATCCTTACCACTAAACTACCATATAATGGTCAAAAATCATTGTTTCCTTTTGTCTACCTTATTAGTATTAATATGTAGTTACATGAAATTTCTTCCACTTCTCAGGTGAACACTCAGAAGAGTGGAAATTATCTGAGAATGCTCCCATTTAATGAAAATCATATGACAAATATTAGTGTAAAGAAGGTAATGTTGTTTTTTTATCATTTTCACAGAGACTCTATGTTCTAAGAGGTGAACCAGGATTGAACAGAAAGAGGAAAGAAGGTCCTATAACTTAGTTATAACTGATATGGTCGGTTAAGTGTATAAAAGCATCTTGTGAGTGATTTTGTCAAGCCATTTCTTAAGAAGCTCGAGTACTGAACAGCTTTATTGAGGTCAGCTTGGAAGACTAGAAAGCATGGAAGAGTAAAACTATCAAAGAAATTCTCTATCATGGTTACAGATTATAAGACTTTTCCCTAAATGGGAAGTAAAGAGCACTGGACCGAAAATAATGAGAGCAAAGTTTATTCACTGTGTGGTCTTTGGCAAGGCCTTACCAGATTAGCATCTTCCCCCCCCCCCACACACACACCTTCCCCCAACCCTGCAAATTGGTAAAAAGGAAACGTAATGCTTACTTTTCAAGGTTATTGGAGCCTAGCTAGATGAGTATGTACAGCACAAAACTAACGTCATTGATGCCACAAAGGGATAAAAGTGCCCTTCACAACAGGTTTGTCCAAGAAGGCAGAATGCACATCACCTGTGCAGTTCAAAGCTTTGTTTTCGCCATGTTAAAAAGGTTAAAAAGAAACACGTGCAATTGATTCCAGTACTATAGTTCACTAAATGCAACATATTCTAAAATTCATCATTTCAGCATGCAGTTAGTTACAGGTAGCCCTGATTTAGAATGGAGTCCATTCCAATACTTTGTTGATGGTTGGTTCTGTTGTAAGTCAAATGCCTCATTTCTTAACATTTTCATTAGTATTGTTTGTGTAATTGCTTTTTAAACTTGGCAGTGTTTTTCCACAGTAAATAGTACAAGTAAACATCTGAGAGTGGTAACATCAATGCATTACACACTGTGACACACTGCTAATCATAGAAAGTACATGCTCAAAACCAAGCTCAGAAAATAGCCAGTCCCAAAGGTGATTCATTATCACTTGAATATGTCATAAATCAGGGACTACATATAAAGCAAATTTATTCATAAGCTAGTTTGCATATTTTACAATGCAAAATCTTCGAACACTAGTGTACTTTTGACACGGTAGCACATCTCACTTTTAATGAGTCACTTTATAGTGCTCAGTGGCCACACCTGCTGAGACATGGGAACAATCCAGTGTGAAAAACAACGTATGCAATCCCAGAGGTATGTGGTTCAAATCCACCAGATGCTCTGCTGGAGAAGGAGGGGCAATCTCCTCTTGTACCAGCCAGATCTGATTTGATGGTACACACACAAAAATAATAAAAAAAAAAAAATTTAAAAGAAGAAAAACAATGTATGTAAACTTTGTAAGTAAACCAGTATAAAATAAAAGTTTTCTTTTTATGGAAATGCAAAATTTCTGTAAATGTTCATTAAAATTAGCAATTTAAAAAAAAAAGCGGCTGAGGTTTGGCGTCAGAGTACAGGGTTCAATCTCACTACCACTACTTATTGTCTACATTATCTTGGACAAATAGTTTGCTTTGTCTGTTCATGTCATTGTTGTCATCGCACACTGACCGTAGAGTCAGAACCAACACATAGCTGACCTTCCATCAAGTTTTTGGAGGCAGTTTATTGCACAGGAGGAGATCACCCATCCTTCTCCACCAGAGCAACTGGTAAAATTGAACCATGTGCCTTGGGGATTGTAGCACAGCTTCTTACCAGTAGCCGGCACGGGTGGTGTAATAATAATTAAATGATCATGCTGTCATAACTATAAAAGATTAAATATAATTTACCAATCACTATAATTAACACAATTAATAGAACTAATGGAAGAGGCGATAGAAGATTTTTACCAACTTCTACAATCAGAGATTGATCAAACATGCAATCAAGATGCATTGATAATAATGGGTGACTGGAATGCA
>NW_006399864.1:1208176-1228175 GCF_000299155.1 Elephantulus edwardii
TGCATTTAAGATAAGAGCTGACTACCACAAGTACAGTTATAATTATGCTATTACTGTGGATCACCAAAAGAAACAGATCTGTCTCGGAGGAGATAGACCAGGTTGTTCCTCAGAGGCAAGATTGATGAAACATGTTGTGAGGAAGAGCTAATCCTTGAAAATGAAATTCATTCTTCGAGAATGTTCAGAGAAGGAGAAGACCCTTAACAAAATTTATTGACAATTATTGCGACAATGGACTTGGAAATTGCATGGATTGTGGAGATGGTACAGGATCTGACAAGGTTTCCATTTGTTGTATATATGTCGTTATAAGAGTTGTCTCAACTCCAACTATCACAACTAGCACAATTTTTTGGTGTCCACTGCTAGCCTTTCACATGTGGCACTTCTTAGGGAGACTCAAGCTTTTAGTCATTTGGTTGGCTGTGATGATTATTAATTGTTCATCTCGCCAATGGACTCCATGTTTGCTAGAAAAACACCCTTGAGCCATTGCTAGCAGTTCTATCCCAACTCTCATCAATCCTCTGGAACAAAACATAACTTCCCACAGGGTTTTCAAAACCATAAATGTTTATGCATCAGAAGCCACATCTTTCCTCCAGAGTGGCTGGTGAATTCAAAGTGCCAAACTTTTGGTTAGAATCTGAATAGTAAATCACGGCACCCTCAGGGCTCCTTGGTCGGCTAGGAAGACTATTTTAACACATATCTCAGGTCAGAGACAAGTCAGGAGATTTCCAATGGGATGCAAGGTTATTTTTGGAGAAGCATCTCAACTGATATATATGCAGGCAAGATTCAAGCATCCCAGCTGATATATACGAGGGCAGGATTCAAGCATCTCAGCTGATACATACGAGGGCAGGAAGAGGCAGTTGGCACTGCCAAGTCTCCAGCAAATTGTCAGTCAGATAAGGACCTTAGCCCACATGGGAGAAATTTTGGTATAAATCAGGAAATCAGATTTGAAACTCAGATTTGAAATCTTGGTTTGGTTTATCATCTAACATAATGAATAGAAATTAGGGAATTTTGGAGCTGGCAGACAATCTGAATGCCTAGCCCCTCAATGAACACAGATAGATTGTCAAACCAAGGACTAAAAGTTAATTTCAAATCACCTCGTTACTAAAAGCATCAGTTGAGATGTCAGTTTAAATGATGTCAGTTTAAAGACTAAGGGGCACCTGATTCAGGCTGTGGTATTTTTAATCCCTTGTACATCTGATAGCTGGGTAGTGAATAAGAATTAAAGAAGAATCAATCAACGCCTTTGAGCTGTGCTCTTGGGGAAAGAGTACTGAATATCCCATGGACTTCCAAAAGAAAAACTAGATATGTCTTAAAGAAGGTGCAGCTAAAGTTCTCCTTAGAGGCAAGATGGAAAACTCCATCTCACACACTTTGAGTATGTTGTCAGGAGACGCTATTCCTTGAAAGGGAACGTCATGCTTGGAAAGAAAGGCAGAGGGTCAGTAAAGGCTAGGAAGGCTCTCAGTGAGATCGATGGACACAGTGACTGCTGCTCCAAGGGGTCAGGTATGTCAGAGATGATGAGCATGGCCCAGGCCAGGGCAGGGTTCAGATCTCTCATTGACAGGGTCCCTTATGAGTCATACTCGACTCGAAAGCATCTAACAACAAGCAGTAACACAGTTTTTAATAAGACAATTCTAGTCGCCTAGTAGTAAGTACTCTTGCTGCCAACACTGAAGCATACAGTTGGAGTCCACATGTTACTCTATAGGAGAAAGATGGACTATCTCCTCCTGTGTTATTTATAACCTCTGAAAAACCACTCGGTAGTCAGCTATGAGGTGATGCTGACAGCTACACAACAATAGATCCTAATAAGCAGTTCAGGCTCTGTGATGAATAACATGTGAGCTGCTGACTGAAAGAGTCGTCCTTGGAATCCACCAGTGACTCTCAGAAGATGGGCAACCTCCTCGCATAAAGATAAATGAAAGGCCTTGGAAACCTGATGGAGGATCATGATGACTAACCAAGGATTTGATGCAAAGGAGTGTGGTTTTAGGGGGGAAATGATGTTCCTAATCTAGTTCAAGGCAGCTCTGTTGGCCTCGTGGCAAGAGGCTGCACTGCAATCCTGAAGGTACGAAGTTCAAGGCCACCAGCTTCTCCACAGGAGGACGGACAATTTCCTCCCATGTGATTAACTGCCGCTGAAAACCTGCCAGAGTGGGTCAGCTATGGGTTGATTCTAACTCTATGGTGCACAACAAGGTAGCACTGACTTTCTAGAGCCAACTCAAAAACAGGGTGAGAACAGATCTTTATAAGCACTTTATCCTGGCAGCTTTGTCTCCAAGAAGTTTTCTATGAAGTTAATCATACAGTGTTCAGTGACTATGAACTTTCAGAAACAGGCCTGTCTTTATGAATAGTCTCAGGGTGTATTCCAACTGCTAACCTTTCAGCTTGTCACTGAGCACTGGTTAAGTCACCCAGGAACTTCTCTCATTCTCTTTCTTACCCTAGTTCCTCAGGTGTGCATTTGTCTACCATTGTACCCTTGGAAGATATAAGTGCTAAACACCAGATTTGCATTTCCCACCTTCTATCTAAATATATTCTGTGTATATGACTTCAGGCTAAATCACAGACTATGTAGATAAGATCTCTCTCTCTCTCTCTCTCTCTCTCCCTATACCTATACCTATATCTATATCATCTATATCTATATCATCTATATCTATCTATATCTATATCTATGTCTATGTCTATGTCTATGTCTACGTCTATGTCTATGTCTATATCTATCTGTATCTGTGATATAGGTATATAGATTTAGATGATAGAGATAGAAATAGAGATAGAGATAGAGATAGAGATAGAGATAGAGATAGATACGAAAAATTTGCGAAGTGTTTTGCTTTTCATGTACTTATTCATAGACATTTAGGTTTTTAACATTAATTCCAATACTCACAATGTCTGATGGATTCCACTCTGAACTCCTTGTTAGGTGCTGATGGATTGTGTACAACTCACAGAGACCTATGAACAACAGACCTAAACCCTGACCCCTCCTGTGCCCTACTCATTATCCCTGACACGCTTGAGCCCATTGCTGCTGTCCCTGTGTCACTTTATCTCATTGGGATTCTTCTTCTCTTTCACTGATCCTCCATCTTTTCAAGCAGGATGTCCGTTTTCAAGGAATAGTTTGCCTAGCAATGTCCAAAGTGTGAGAGAAGAAGCTTGGTTTTCCTTGCGTTTAAGGAGCACTCTGGCTGCACCTTCCCTAAGTCACATCTGTTTGTCCTTTTGGAAGTCCGTGGTATGTTCAGTATTCTTCTCCAGCACTGCAACTTAAAGGCATCAAATCTTTTTCTGACATCAGTATTTATTCTCCAGCTTTCTGATACATACCAGCTGATTGAAAAGTCCATGAACTCCACTA
This sequence comes from Elephantulus edwardii, assembly GCF_000299155.1. Taxonomy (NCBI): domain Eukaryota; kingdom Metazoa; phylum Chordata; class Mammalia; order Macroscelidea; family Macroscelididae; genus Elephantulus; species Elephantulus edwardii. The sequence goes on from NW_006399864.1 coordinate 1,211,610, forward strand.
AAACAAGCTATCAGAACCTAACAACGCAAGAGAGAAAACAGAGACTTAGATCTTTACACAAAGTGTCTCTCCTTTGTCACGTCACTTCTTAAGAAATGGCACCGTCCGTGTTGCTGTGGGGCCCAGGTCAACCAGGTGTGCTCTGAACACTGGGGTCACTGTTTTAATCATCACACTGGACCCAGATACCTCAAATATTATCGCACTGTTCTTTCATGCTAAGATTCAGTGCTTGTTTCTTGTTTTCCTCATACTTGAAAAACAATTAATTTGAGGAGATGTAATATCCATAATTCTCCTTCTTCTTCTTCTTGTTATGTATCATTGACTTGCTTGCAACTCTTAGCAGCCCTACGTACAACACCTTTGAACCTGGCTCTATCTTGATCCGGTTTGTTTCCGACATGCCTACCTCCCATTAACCCAGTGACTGAATCCAATCCATTTCATCCAGGGTCTTCTCTCTTGAGCTATCCTGTACATTTAAAATGAGCTCTTTGATGTTTGGGGGTGGTTGGGGGAAGTCTTCTTTATGATCCTTTTTATGAAACAGAAAGGCATTTTTGTCATAACGAAATAAACTCTTAGGCAAAAATTATCTTTTAATTTAGTAAATAGTTTGAGTTCTTTCTTTTTTCTTTGCTTTGTACATCTGTCAATCAATTCGTCCATTGATTCACCTAATCTATAATAAATCTTATGGCAGCACCTGGTCATACAAAGAAAAATAAGACAAAAAAAAACCCCAACCAAACAAAAAACTCTTAAGAGTTTCTAGTCTTGAACAGAAAAGGACTGAGAAAGTAATGTAATAGAGATTCTAGAATGTGCCAGATACAGTGTTAGGTTCTAGGGCTATAAAAATGAAATTTCATCCCTGACTGAAAAAGTTCATTATTTGGATGAGGAACAAGAATGTTAACAGTGGATTAGAATACCAGTCTGTGAAAATTCTGTAATATAAGTGGAAGCAAAATGCATAGAAACAAAGAAGGATGAGTGAGTGGTTTAGGAGATTTAGAGCAGGCTTCACGTGAAAGGAAATTTTTCCTCAGTGTGACCAATAACAGACATAACTTAGTTCATAGGCTGAACTAAGCACTAAATCATAAAGTTGCTGAGGAATAGAATAATGTATCTTCTAAGTTAACTGGTGCTATTCATTTCATTACTTTTACAGCTGTTAGCATCATCTTCATGATTCAAAATTCAAACTCATTGCTATTAAGAACCAACAAATAGCTGACCCTCCAGGAGTGTTTGAAGGATGTAAAATGCAAAGGAAGAGATTGTCCATCTTGCTCTCTTGAAATCACTGATGGATTTGAACTGACGAAAATGAACCATCTTTGGGTTAGCAGTGCAACCCCCAATGGACTCTGTCACCAGAGCACCTGGTATTCATGATTGTGTTCTTATTCTTCAGAACTGATGCACAGCAGACCCTCCAGTGGGTTTTCAGAGGTAGTAAATTGCAGAGGAGGAGATTACCCATCTTTCCCCCACTGAGTAGCTTGTGGATTTGAATCATGAACCTTTAGGATGGTCTCACAATTCCTTACTGCTAAGCCTCCAGAGTTTCTTACATTCATTATTAACACTTGGTATAATTCTAACTTCTCTAGATGTCTAGCTCTCCTATTATGACCATTCAGGAACCATTTTGAATGTAAGTAACATTTAATAGAACTGGCTATAGGATGTTCACTCCTATTGGGATCTCTGGTAACTTAGTGATAAAGAATTATGCTGCCGAATCATGGGCATATGGTTCCAATGTATTAGTTGTTCCTCAGAAGAAAGATGGGTAATCTTCTCTCTGTGATTTGTTGCCTCTGAAAACTCACTGGGTGGTGAACTATGGTTGGTTCCAACTTGATGGGACACATTACTCCACGGTATACCTTCAGATACAACATTTCTTAGATACTCTACAAATTCATAATCTAAATTGTAAAGATCTAAACCTTCATTCTCCTCATGTTCTTATTGCCCTGCATTACTGTATCTCTTCATGTGACTTCTGTAATTCCTCTCTTGGTTTCTCCTTTTTTCCCCCAAGTTCTCATCTTCTTTGTGAATTCTCTTCATTTGCTCCTTAAAATGTTTGTGTCCCAACAAGTTTTTCATTGGGATCTCAGTTAATATTTTTTTGTAATCATATTATCTTTATATTTTAATATCAATTTTAGATCCCCAAGTCTTACATAGTTGTCTGGCCTAAACTCATAAAAACAAACGCAAACTTGGATTGCAAGTATCTTAAAGCTAGCATGTGAAACTCAGCACCTTGGGTAGCCCTTAGCACCTAATGTGTTCATAGAATCACTATGAATTGGAATCAACTTGATGGTCCCCAGTAACTACAAGATCTGCATTTGCTGTTTTGGTAATTTGCACCACTAGCAAGACAAGCATTTGGCATGATCTTGATTTCATTTAATCCTTTTAAAAAAAATACTATTTCAGTATCTTGAAACCCAGTTTCCCCTGTCTATTTCTTCTCCCACTACTGTATGTTGTTGCTCCATGCCATTAAATCAACCACGACTCACAGCAACACTATGATCAATATGAAATGTGTCCTATCCTGAGCCAACCTCACCATCTCTGACACAGCTGCCCTCATTGCCACAGTCACTGTGTCAATCTTATAATCACCTGTAACTGTCCTTTGTAATGATTTCCTTATTAGTTTAAATGTCAGTCCTCATCTCTTTCCGAAGCCTCTTTTAACTGAATCAAGTACATTCTTTTAAAAGTCTGTAAAACTCTTCATTGATTCTCTGTAAGATAAGGTGAATTTAAGAACATGAGTTAAAACCATTCTTTATCTGGTCTGTCTTTACTCTCATCTCCTGGTGCTCCTTCCTCAAATCTACTGTCCATTCATTCTTAATTACTTCAAGTTCCCTGTAATTCCATGCTTTCTGACCATCTCCATGCCTTTGCAACCCTATCTTTCACCTTTCTGAAAACTCCAGCAACACTTTTCAAAACAAAAATGAGATGCTATCTAATACAGAAACTTACTGCATGAATTGAAGGTAGTATAAATATTTCTTTTAATTTTAAAGCCACTTGTATATATAAAATAACAATTGAAGAGCATTAGAAATTTTGCTAGTGAGCTGAAGGAAGTTTTAAATAATCATTCTGAAACATAAGAATCAGAGAAGAGTCATGAGCTCATACTCTTTCAACCCTTCATGTCTCCTTTTGCAAATTATTTTATCCTAATAAACCTATTTCTTTTCTTTCATAGACAAAACAAAAACTTAAAAAACCCACCCAAGAGAAAATAAAACAAACAAAAGAATCACAGAGTGAGAATGAGGGGAAAGAATAATAAAAACCAAAACCCTCAACCCTAGATTTACCAACTCCAAACGCGGTTCCCTAATACTTCTGAGAAGCACTGTTCTTGGTAAATAGGAGAGTAGGTGAAACGAGAAGACAAGTGTGTAATGAAATGAAGCATTTTGTATCTGTTACTATTGCTATAATCATGCTTTCTGAAAAGATGCCCCCCACAGCATAGCTTACAATTACAAGCATGACTATTAATTATTTCCATGATTATGCATGTGAACTGGGCAGGTCTGATATGCTGAACCAGCACCAGATGATCCAAACTGAGCTCGCTCAAATCAACTGGAGTTATCTACCAGGTCAGTTGATGGATGACTGGTCTAGTATGCTCTCAGCCAGTTAGCTTGGCCTTATCTTACAGGCTTTCGAATCCTCCAGAAGGTGACCATGGGATGTTTTGTTGTTGTTGTTGTTTTGCTTTGTTTTCATGGCAGAGGAAAAATGACACTCAAAAGTCCTGACAGTTGGATTGGAACTAGCACACTGATATAGTCTCAAGACAAAACAGGTTGGGGGGAAATATTGTTGTTTTTGCTGTTGTTAGGTGCCATTGTGTTGAGTACTACTCATAGCAACCCTATGAACAATAGACAGCATCATTAGCTTGAGCTCATTCTTCAAGTCACTGTACCAATCGATCTCACCAAATGTTTTCTTCTTCTTTGCCAACCTCCATCAAATATGATTCCTCTTCCCAGAATAGGCTCAAAATAGAGCAGGGTTCAGAGCTGTTGTACAAAGGCTCACCAGAAGTTGCAAATGACTTGATGACACATAACAACAACAAACAAGAAGGAGGATATAAAACCCTAGCTGCAGAAAATCAAGGGCTAGAGCCTTCATTATGAATAACATCTCAACGTCAAGAAAACAAAGACACTCACCACAGGACCAACAATCAACATTATGATAGATGGAGAAATGATTGAAGCTGTCAATGATTTAATCTTGCTTGGATCAACAATCATCATTCTTGGCACTGTTGTTGTTGTTGTTGTGTACCATAGAGTTGGAACCGACTCATAGCTGACCATCCAGCAGGTTTTCAGAGGCAGTTAATCACATGGGAGGTGATTTCTTGTTGCAGACCAAGGGTCCCAAAGAATAAAATAATTTTATAATTATTAATAATGAGACAGACAGCCAGGAGTGAGATAGAGCAGAGAGCATAAAACAGGGGGCCAGCAGTTCTAAACTGAAAACCCCAAGTCATGTTTCTCTGTGTATTTATTGATAATCTGGGGAAGCAAATAACAAAAGGAATTCCTTGTAAATGAAGGCTCTATTTTTCTCTATTGTCAGCCTAATACTCTAGCTCAGGAAGTATTTCCCAGGAAGTAACACTCTGTAGGGGGGCCCTAGCTATCTCCTGTCTGCAGGGAACAAACAGGTTCTTTTTTTGGATCTGCCACAAGAGAAATCCTAACTTATAAATCTGCAATTCCTTCAATTCCTGAACAAGGATTTTCATATAATATAAAGTTTAATGTTTGGCTTCCCATAATTTCTCATTCTTGGTACTAGTGGTCAGAAAAATCAGGAGATGTATTGAATTGGGTAAGTCTGCTGTCAGGGATCTCTCCAAAATGCTGAAGAGCAATGATATCCATTTATAGACTAAGGTGCACCTGATTTAGGCCATGACCTTCTCAATCACCTGTTATGTCATCAGAGAGCTGGATAATGAGTATGGATGACAAAAGAATTGATGTCTGTGAGTTGTGGTATTGGAGAAAAGTATTGAACATACCCCCAATTGCCTAAGGAACAACTAGATCTTGGAGAAAGTGCAGCCAGAGTGCCCTTGAAGGCAAAGATGGTGAAGCTTTGTTTTTCTTACTTTGGACATGTAGCTAGACAAGGCTATTCCTTCGGAAGAGACATCACGGTTGGAAAGATGAAGGGTTAGCAAAGGAGAGAAAGACCCCTAAGAAGACGGGTTGACACTGTGACTTCAGCAATGGCTCTGCTGTGTTGGAGAAGTTTAGGAAGGCCTAGGATAGGGCAGGTTTCAGGATGGCTGTTTATAGGGTGGTTATGAGTTGCCCTGGATAGTACTGTACAACAACAGCAACATGCCTAAAGTTTGTAAACAAAGTTTTGTCAGTCTTGCCTCCAAGAAGCATTCTGGTTGAGCTTTTCCCAAGACATAACTATTCTTTTGGCAGCCCACTGGATATCCAGTATTCTTCTCCATCAACATGGCTTAAAGGCATCAATTCTTCTGTCATCTTTATTCATTCATTCACTCTAACGCGTAACAAGTTATGTAAAAATTCATGATCTGAATCAAGTATATTGTAGTCTTCAAATTGTTAACGTCATTACTTCTCAGTATTTTGGAGAGGTTTCTGACTGCAGACTTACACAATTTGTCTCCTGATCTCATTATTGCTGATACCATAGGTGTTGGTTGTGGACCAAAATAAATAGTAAGGGGAACAAAGACTTTGAATTTTTATGAGAAAGGCAATCTTTTGGCTTAGTGTGATTAAGTGATTTTTGATTAATTGAAAAATTCATAGTTTGAACCCAACTCCTCAACGGCAGGAAATTGTGGCAGTCTGATCCCTTCAAGATTTTCAGTTTTGAAAACCCTTTGGGGTAGGAAAACCCTCTGTCCTGTAGGATTTCTGTGGGTCCTATAGGGCCTGACTGTGAGCCCACAAGAATGGGGTAGGGATTTTTTTAATGGAAGAAATTGTAAAATCAGTGGATGGATAAAAAAAGGGCAAGACTCTTTTATGCAATAATTCCACTATAAATGTGTTTCCATCTTCTTTGGAGCACTGAGCAGGTGGAATGGAGCTTGGTGGGGTTGCAGACCTATTTTCACATTTAGCAAGTAGTGGGAAACACTGAATGACGTGAACATTCAAGAAATATTCTTAGAACTTTGTCTTTTGGTATAATAAGCGGGCCAGGTTTCTGAGATAGTAAAGGCAGAGAGAGGCAGGAGAAAGAGTACCTTTCTGATGATCCGGTCATCTTGGTGGATGTCACTGCAGGTTTGGATTAATATGTTGCCAATGGGAGCATATCTATGAAGATGGGATTTGACGTTGTGGGCAAGGATGGGTATCTCCTGTAATTTCCCTTCATGCCAAGCTCAGGAATTAAACACACATTCTCCAGTTCTACATTTGGAGTTTGTAGAGTTTATTGTACATGATATAGCACTTAAAAAAGTGGCAGGAGAGAAAAACATAGAGAAGAGACTCAAACTTACTTCTCGGATCTACTTAACGGGGATGTAAGTGTTCTTGTTCTGACTGCACATTTCCATAGATTCTAATTATACATTTTGTAAAAATTTATTTAAAATAATATGGAGTTGTATAAACATCTTAATTTTTAAAGAAAAATAATGTTGCAATTGATATGAGATATTTGCATAGCAAATATATGAACTTTTTTGGAAATAAAAATGTAAGACAAAATTTCTATATCTAATTACCTTCTCCTCAAATTATGAAATGGAAGAGACGTCAAAGTGCCACAAACAGGATTACACAATGCACGTAATGAAGTCACAAAACATTTTATACTGCTTTATTATAAATAATTGAAAACATCATTTCATCTTCCAACCCCAGATAAGAAAACAGTAAACACCATGCTCTTTTTTTAAAAGAAAAAAAATCACTTAATTTTTTTAATATAAGTTGGAAATTAGTTTGCCTTATTCAAACTGGTAAAAATAAAAATTCTTAAAGGAACACAGAAGAACAAAACATTAACTTTTATTTAAATGAAAACAATCAGTTTTTAGAAGCAGAGGTTATGAATGCGCCACCAAGAACAGAAAAAAATGAGTAATACCTAAAAAAGGGGGCTGTATAAAGGTACAAAAAAAATATAAAAACATTATGGTAAACATTAAATAAACCGCATTTTCTTAACATTTTGAGTAATTTTCTTTTCTGATAGGAATTCCACTGGTGTGGCGTGTTATGTGCTTGACTGATCAAAAGAAGATCAGAGGTTTAAATCCAATAGCTGCTCCACTTGAGAATGATGAGAAGTCTCCTCACGCTAAGATTTACAGACTCAGAAAATCTGACTTATGTGGATAGTCAGAATCAACTTGACAGTGATGGGTGTGTGCTATTTTCTTAAGGAAAAGCAAGTTACTAAGGCACAAGTAGGCCAGATTGCTAGGTATAATGTTAGTATTGTTGCCTTGAAGAAAATCTCCTTCTCCTTTCTTTAAGAAGATTATACATATATATTCTTCCATAATAGCCCATATTTGAGTAAAACTTCACTATTATAACTTCAGTAGTACAATATTAAGTTCTGGGTGCCTAATGGGTAAGGAGATGCGCTGTCATCCAAAGGCAAGCAGTTAAATTCCCCTGCTGCTCCACAGGAGAAAGACGAACATTCTCCTCTTGTGTGATTTACAATTTCTGTAACCCTCTGTAGGGTCAGCTATGAGTCCGTTCTGACCTAATGGCCAGGAGTTCTGTTTTTTATTTTAACTCCAGAATGTAGACATAGAGTACTACTCAAACATACATTGCAGTAGCTTCAAATAGCCATGAAAATATGTGTCCAAATAGTCACTCAAAATGGTTTATCCCATAGGAATATATTCATGAAGAGATTTATCGTAGCTAGCACCCAAAATTTTACCAATAAATTGTGTGATTATGTTTGGTTTTTCTTTTGTTTCTCTTACAAAAAAATACTAGTATGCTGCTGGTGGTGTTGTGAACCATAGAGTCAGAACTGACCCTTAGCTGACCCTCCAGTGGGTTTTTAGAGTCAGTTAATTACATGGGAGGAGATTGTCCTTTCTCTTCCATGAGTAGCTGGTGGTCTTGAACTGCTTGTCTTTAGGATTGCAATGCAGTTTCTTGCCACCTAGGCCACCAGAGCTCTGTACTAATATAGTGGTTTTGCCAAATTTTTTTTAATAAATCAGAAACTAAACCCAAAGGAGAAAACAAAAAATAATGTATTTTGTAAAGAAATAAATTTCTTTGAAAATGTTATTTATTTGCAACAATTAAAGCTAATATTGTGTTTCAATGAGCTGCTAGATTTGCTATGAATATAAACATGCTATGTACAAAGCTATTCATAATTATTTTATTTTTCATAGACTTCAAAGTGTATTTTTTACCTAGAAACTGGAACAGGGTGGATCTAGTAAGCATATTTTTGTCAATTAACAAAATTAAATTATCATAAAAAACAGTGAAGCATGGAGGGTCTAAAACCATTTTTAAAATCATGAAGTTATACTTACGTGAGCCCATACAAGACAATACTGCAAAATGAACTGTTCCAGTTTGCTAAACTCTTGTTTCAATTTAATACACTCAAAAAATACTGCTTTCCTGTATAGTACCAAAGGACATAGTAAATGTATGTATATTAATAAAAACCCTTAATGATATATTTCACATTCTTTAAACTTTCCTTAGGCTATAAATATATTTATATATCAATCACTCAGTTTTCACAATAAATGAAAACTGCAGCAAGGAGGCAGTAAGTAATTTTCTTTTTCTCTGATATCCTTATGTAAGTCCTTTTTAAAAACAATAAGAAAATATGCTAAGGTAAAAATAATTGCGTATGTTTTTACCAGGCACGGATATTCTTCATGTGCTGCGATTCATTATGCTCTACCAAAATGGAATAAAATGCGAAGAGGGACTAACTGCAATCAATATTTGAATGTGATATTGGCATTGGGTTTCTCTAACCCATTAATATTTAACCAATCCCGAACCGTTGGCATTTGTCCTCGATTTTTATTAAAATTGTGCAATGGTATAAGTTAGTAAATTTGCATAGAAATAACATAATTTCCCTGATGCAACGCATCATTTTCCCAACTATTAAAAAAGGTCTGTTTTTATTTTTCATTTATATCCTTTATTCCCCTCCTCCTTTTTCTCTTTCTTCAGTTTTGCACAAAATATATCATATTTATTGTCTGGATACCAAAGTTCCAACATTAAAATCCAGTAGTAGTTTGAAGAACAGTGAGCTGAGCAGTTTCGTCCCTTTTCAAAGCTTCCCAGGGAGTGGCGTGCTCTGCCTTCATGCCACTCAGAGTGACCCCACTTATAGATGTCTGTGACTCAAAAGGCCCCAAAATCCACAGTCAAGGACCTTGATGATTTCACACCACCACCGCTTGCTGCTGGAAGGGAGACCATGCTGTTTACTTCAGGCATTTTCTAGACGTTTCTCATCTGGTAGCTTTCAAAAAAAATGTTTTTTTTTCAGTTGTTTTCCCAGTTGCTTCTGGCATTATGCTTTCAGAAGTCCAATGGCCGGATCATCATTGTTGTGGAACGTAAGGAATAGCTGGGCCCTGTGAAGTAGTGCCACTTAATCCCATTCAGTTTTCCATGGTTTTGTCCAGCCCTATAGAACATTCCATTTAGATTGGAAGGGCCACAAGCATCAAACCACCAGCCTGAAATATTAGTTACAAATCAAAGAGAGAAGAAAAAACAATGATAAGTAAACAAAACATTTGGAAATAGATGCATTAACTAAAGGCGAAATCTTCCTTATTTATTATAGCTATTTGCATAATGGAGGCATTCAATAAATAACTGCTCTGGAATGGAATATTTTTAAATGGCAAGTGAATTAGATAGTATATTAACAGTCAGAGAGGAATGCATGCCCTTATATAGACCAGTCTTCTGTATGACTATGGGAGGGCTTGTTTCCATTGTGATAACGGGCAGACTCTGGGCTTTCAGAGATCTAAGTCAAGCTTGGCTTCATTCATACGTCAGGTAGAAGAGGATATGATAAATAGGCATTCTTGTTTTCGTTTTAAACTTTTTTTTGGAAAGAGAACAATTAATGATTAGTTAAGATGTCTAGAAGCACAGCCAATTGAAATAAAAATCAAGAAATGTCTTCTGTTTGCTTTATAATTTTGCCAAGATTGCTCTGAAGTTTATTCTGACATTAAATGGACACTGAGGAATCAGAATAACATACATATGCACCTCTACTTTGTATGTACTCCATGGCCTTTATAGCAATATGAGAAGCACTCATTAATCGTGCCCGTATACAGGTGGTACCTGTGATTTGAGTTAAGACAAAGTGTACAGATGTTGGAATCATACATTTTGGGGATAGAGTTTATATATCTTGTTAGTAAGATGTACTACACACAGATACTTTGTTAAGCTCATCATTCTCAGTTGTCATTCTCAGGTGTTCAGTTTTATGATTTACTATTCAAAACACAACCCACTGCCATATTAATTCCATTTCTAAGCTAAATCAGAGGCTTCAGTTTCATAAAATCATAGATCAAAATCTGACTGTGTTGCTAAGGTCAATAGGCAGAGTTGGGAACTATGAAATATTGCCACAGACTTACAAAGAAAAAGGAAAAGGCGTTTACAGTCAGCTCTCACTAGTTATCTGAGTAGAAACATCAGCATCATCCTCAGAAAGAATCCAGATTATCCAGAACTTCCAACAAGTGGAATTATTACTACAACTGACAAAATGTCAGGCTTGTCCAGCTCTTCATCAACGGAGTACCTTTGAGTGATCTATTATTTATATACACGTTAAGCATATTGTCAGGAGGGGTCAGCCCTTGGGAAAAAAGCATCACACCGGGAAATGTGGAGGGTCAAAGAGAGAGGAAGACCTTCAGCAAGATGAATTGACAGGGCAACTGTAACAGTGGACTCGAGTATCAGATACAGCAAAGACCGCACCAGAGGGTAAAGGTCCAGCTGTGTTATTCATACGGTTGTTACAATGGCACTTAAAGCCACAGCAATACATTAAAATATACCTATAAGTTTATATGTAGCTTTTCTAACCTCCAAAGACAAAGATAAGATTTATTAAGAAACGCACAACAAAAGGGAATACTAATTAAATCTAGAACAAAAAAAGAGGTATTGACTTAACGTCTAAACCAAATTATGTTGTGGTGGTTGGATTGGAGCCCCACTGCAAATTGAGGACTACTTGTAGTTCCTGGGCAGCGATATTTTATCTGGGATTGTTCAAGTGCTTACATTTAGATAAACACAAACACATAATGGTTAACATGGAGAACTTATGCTTGAAGAACTCTCTCAGGATAGCTCTGAGTTTTACGTGGGTTTTTTTTTTTCTTCTTTCTTAAATGAATTAAGTTCTTAGATTTTTAGATAGAAGAGTACTTTTTTCTCCCTTTCCTAAAGTAACATGGCTGACATCTTAAGGGAAAGATTTATGCCAGAGACATTCTGGCATACTTTTATTTCGACACAGTTGACCTCCCTTTGATTACAGACATATACCTAGGGGACTAATAGCTAAACAAAGAGAAAGCTGTACAGCTGATTTTTAACTGTAACATGAGCATCGGCTTACAGAAATCTTAGCAAAAGCTTAATGGAGAAAAACTAGTCTTCATTTTTCAGTTTGGGGAGACGACTACAGCTGGGTTGTGTTTATAAAGTCAAACTGGAGGCACAACAGACTGTATTCATCCCGTTCGTGCCAGAGAACTCTAAGGTATGGCTTGATAAATCTGCATAGATATGCACTTAATGCTGCTTTGTCAACTGTATGCAAAAGGCATAAATGCCAACATAATCAAAATGAGAGAGACAATGAGCTGCTTAACAAGCAGGAGGTATTACACATTTTGTTTCTCTTAGCATTAATTTCTTTCTTAGGGCAACTAGTAAAAAATTATATGACAAAAGTCATCCTGATATCAAGTAATTCATTGTTTACTCAGAAGACTCTTTCTAAAAGACAAAACAAACCACATTTTATGGCTTCAGTGTTTTAACTTTGCCCCTCCTTTTCTATGACCTTCTTCAAGGCACTCTTCCATCACCTTAAAGAGCCCTTAAGAGCCTTTCAAGTATCCACAGTGATTTAGGAAATAGAATTCTACTGATGAGAACTGGTAAGATTCAGAAAAGCAGCTTCCAGCCACATTAGGGCACTCACAGTAAACATGTATGCACTTGTTTATTTTATTTATGCAAAAGTCACCAGAATCCTGGAAAAGTGTAGGAAGACAGAGATCTTTGGCAATGACACTGGCAGTAAAAGACATGGACTAAGGATGCATTCATTGGCAAACTTTGGATGACAAGAAACAATGGGAGCCTGTGGGAGAGTCAAATAAATTAATCTTGTGTTTCTTTTTAACGAGTGAAGTGATGTAACGTTTGTCGTAAGGAGAAGGCATAATAAAAGAGGACAGTAAGATGGCTGGTCACAGTTAATCAAAGAAACCAGTAGTAAGTGGCTGACCAGTCAATTCAGACCTACGGTAACCTGCTGGGGCAGAGTATAATTGGCCCCCATAGGGTTGTTAAGGTTGTGACCTTATGGAGGATGATTGCCTGGCCTTTCTTACATATTGCTGTGGGATCATTTCAAAACTTTCTGGTAATTAGTAGACAAGCACTTAGCTGTTTACAATCTCGGGCATTCACTCCTAATAGTGATAGTCACCTGAATCTAAGAAGATCTGAATGTTAAATCAAAGATGGCTTTCTTCCTTTACTCAGAGGGTAAAAGTGTCATTTATTTATTGGTCAATCTCTGTTACTTATTGTGTCTCAGGAGAGAGAGTTTGCTTGACAAAGGACTGATGAGAGGCAATAGGTTTGTTGACTAGCCTGACAGGTGGTACTTTGTAAAGTCAGAAGTGGTTTGATCTCCTAAAGAGCTATGGTGCTGATTTCCTGGTTGTTTTGATGTGCTGTTGAGTCAGAACTGACTCATAGCTGACCCGCCAGTGGGTTTTCAGAGGCGGTAAACTCCACAGAAGATTGTCCATTTTTCTCCTGCAAAACAACTGGTGGATTTGAACTGTCTGTTTTAGAAATAGTAGCGCAGGCGAGCTCTGGTGGCCTAGTGGCAAGAAGCTGCACTGCAATCCCAGAAGTGCGCTGTTCAAATCCACTAGATGCTCTGCTGAAGAAGGAGGAATAATGGCCTCCTGTAGCAGTCAGATCTGATTTGACAGTGCACACACAAAAAATAATAATAATTAAAAAAAAAAAGAAATAGCAGTGCAACTCCTTACCATTCAGTCACTGCTGTCCCCTTAAAGATCTGTACCTGTAGGGGAAGAAAACCCTGATCCCACTGTCGGCAAGTCGAAGCTGACTCCTGGCAGTCCTCCATCAACCTTTCAAGACTGTAAAGCTTTAAGAGAGGTGAGGCCTCATCTTTCCTCCTTAGAGCTGCTGGTTGATTTGAACCATATACCTTTTAGCTAGCAGTCCAATACAATGCACTACACCACCAGAGCAATGCCCATATATGACCTCTCCATTCATTGTGCTAATATTTTTTTTAATTCCCTATGTAATAAAGTGTTGTTAAATGGGCATCATCCTGCTCTCATAAACTTAGATCCAACGTGAGAAAAAGACCAAAAGAATAAGGAGGAGGGGAATAGAATAAGCAACTAAATCAATAAAATGGGTGCAACTGTGACCAAGAAATTATCCAGAGAAAATGGTCAGGGAACTATGTAGGAAAACAATGTAATAGGCTTTGGTGTTCATGGAAGGTAATATTTAGTGAAACCAGAAGGGGAAAGGGTAGACAGAAAGATTCTTCCGAACAGTATACAGCACATGCGAAACAATGAAACAGAGAAGTGCTGGCAAATTTTGAGACTAAAAGATTGTTATTATAATGAACAAAGAGGAAGAATTTCAGGAAATATAGGTGAAGATGTAGGAAGTCTTGGTGAAAAGGTACACAATACTTGTTGGTAGATTCCTACTTCAGCCAGGCACCTCGTCCATTATCAGGACAGTAAGGGAATCGTTTGCTGAGAATGGCCATTGTTAGGTGCTGCCAGGTCAACTATGACTCCAAGCTACTCCATAGAAAAGTATTGGAGCCTTGCCTCTCTGTGCCGTCCTTAAGCTCCCAGCCATCCTCAGACTCATTTTTGCAGCCACTCTGCCAATCCATCTTGTTAAAGGTCTGCCTCTCTTTTATTGAACTTCTATGTTTCCAATGGGAAGTAATATTTACCCTGTGCAACCAGACCTGCTGGTGAAAGAGTTAATCAGGAATTATTTTGAGTTGTCATTTTAGATCCACTCAACGTCTAAAGAGCATTTGCCTGCAAGTCAGAACTGACTGCTAGCTGAGCCTCCAGAAGGTTTTCAGAGGGTGTAAATTGCAGAGGCTGACTGTCCATTTTCCCATGGAACCACTGGGGGATTTAAGTTGCCAGAGAGGAGTCCCCTTTGTGTTGGCAGTGCAGCCCCCAATGGACTTGATTACTAGAGCTCGCTTCTAGAGCTGAGTTGTCTTGTGCTGTTGTTAGGTGTTGCTGAATTGGAACTGTTCCGTAGGTGACTCTCTAATGGATTTTCAGAGGCAGTAAATCTCATAGGAGGGGATTAGTCATCTTTCTCCAAAGAAGCAGCTGGTGGATTTGAACCATTTTCAGTTCACAGAGCAGCTCTTTAACACTAGGCTACAGTTGTCAACACAGGCAAGAACATATATAAGAAATAGAAGGTTCTAGTCATCTCTGGGCAGGAAGTATGTCCCATTTTTCATCTGCATTGACTCTTGATGGCTGAAAAGGACTTCACTGGGCAGTGGGAGGGTAACACAGAGAAACACAAGCATGGCAAATGTCCTGGAAGAGCTGGGGGCATGTTTGCCAGCAGCTGGCCTGGATGGGGCATCAGTGGGTTAAGGGTTGTAGAAAACAGAGGTAGAAGAATAAACAGGTGGGAGAGCATGGAGGATTTTTGATATTTGTGGAAAATTTCTGTAGGCTATGGAAGCCTGGAGAGCACCCGAGCAGAAGTCAAAGATCTAGACGTAGATTCTGACTTCCTAGTCAAGAGATTCCAGGCAATAATAAATAAATAGATGATGTTTAACACTTGCTGAAAGGTTGGTAAGATTTTCACATGTGTTGGCATTTATTCTGAAATGCGTGTTGTGGTGGATACCATGACAAAGACTTTCTGAGAATTTAAGGACATTTTGTAAAGTCACATATCCATTTGGACTCCTTATTGTAAAAAAAAGAAAACTTTATGCTTAATTAATCTCTTTCACAGCACAAATGCAAGAATCAAATAAGAAACTGGACTAACTACTAAGGCCTTCATAATCTTATCCCAGGAGCTTGGTGCAAGTTAACTGGGACAGTACAGGGCTCAGGGTAGATATGGGGGTGGGGGGTTTAGGCCTTGTGGGACATAATAATTTTGTCATGATGATAAGATCATTATTAGTAACATAATTCCTTCCTTACTTGAGCAGATTTATTAAAGAAATGTGAAAGTAATTTACACATAAATTTATAGAATATTAAAAGACATATTGTGATGGGAAAATCTGCTGTTAGAGACCTCTCCAAAGTACTGGAGAGCAATGATGCCACTCTGGTGCACCTTATACAGGCCATGATCTTTGCCATTACTTGCTATACGTCAAAGAGCTGGACAATGACTGGCATGATAGTAGGAGAATTGATGCCTTTGAGCTGTGGTACTGGAGAAGAGTACTGAATATACCACGGACTGCTAAGAAAATGAACAGGTTCGCCCTGGAGAGGGTTAAATCAGGCTTCTCCTTGAAGGAAAGGATTCTGAAGCTTCATCTGACATACTTTGGAGATGTCATAACGAGGGACCAGTCCTTGGAGAAGGATGTCATGCTTGGGAGGGTGGAGGGACAGCTCAGGAGAGGAAGACCCTCTATAAAGATGAATTGATTCAGTGACTGGGGTAATGAGGGTGGATGTGTCAGAGACAGTGAGATTGACACAGGACAGAGCAAGGTTTACGGCTGTTGTATAGTCACTATGAGTCTCAGGTAACTCAACAGCACATAACAACTAGAGGTGTAAAGTGTTTGTATTATGGAAACATGGTTTCTATGGATTGAACAAGGTTTTGTTTTCAACTTTTTTTGATATTTCACAACAAAATCATAGCATTTAAAGTATGTGGTTATCCATGTAGCTTAAAACTAGTGATCCCAATGCCACAAAATTAGAAATTAATAACAAAAGAATAAAGGAGAAAAAATCATACATTTGGAAGCTGAACAACAACTTGCTTGAACACGACTGGGTAGAAGAAGAAATAAAAAATGAAATTAAAAAGTTTCTTGAAACAAACGACAATGAAGACACTACTTACTAAAACCTCTGGGAAACAGCCAAAGCCATAA
>NW_006399864.1:1233097-1289297 GCF_000299155.1 Elephantulus edwardii
CAACAATGAATGAATGGAATTCCAAAATCTCTGTAGATGTTCACTGAAATGAAAAATAAAGAAATTAAATAAAAAAAGTAAAAAAAGAGAAAAAAAACCCTAGTGATCCATGCATACTCTTGATAAGTAGATGTTAATTGATGATAAAGACAATGTATTAATTAATATGACAGAAAACTAAAAGAAGCAATTACTTCTCATGACAATTTTGGCTGTAATTTCTACAGAATCTCCTAAATCTCATGGTTTTGGTGTTGTTGAACACTGTTGAGTCAGAATCAACCCAAAGCTGAGCTTCTAATGAGTTTTTAGAGACAGTTAATCACTCAGGAAGAGATTGCCATTGCCCATCCGTCTCCCACTGAGCAACTGGAGGCTTCAAACAGCATGCCTTAGGGATTGCAACGCGGGTTCTTACCACCAGGCCATCAGAGCTCGGATTTCAAGGTAGCAGATAAAAATTTTTGACAGTTATTTTCTATGTATTCTCTGACATACACATATAAATAAGCTAAGGAGTTCTGTATCAATTTGTCCATTATTTTACCTTTCTACTAAAAAAAATTAGAACACATCAGATATTTAAACATAAATACTGGAAAGATTTATGTTATATATTGATTGAATTCTGTCCCACTGAAAGATATGCTTAAGTTTCTATCACTGTTACCATTAATTTTACTTTATTTGGAGAAACAAAGTCTTCCTTTGAAAATATTATCAACTAAGTCACATTGGAATAGAGTGGGTCTAATCCTATAATTCTGCTGGCCTAATAGGTAAGGAATTGCCCTTCTAAGCCAAAAACCACAGTTTCAATTGACCAGCTGCTCCAAAGAAGAAACCTAAGTGATCTCCTCTCGTGTGATTTACAGCCTCAGAAAACTCACTGAGGGTCAGCTATGAGTCAGTTCTGATTTCATCAAATCATTTAACAGCAGCAATAGTCTAATCCTTTCTAAGCAGCACCTTTTATAATTGGTGGACAGACATGGAAATAGTCACATGAAAAATAAAGTGCCTGTGAAGATCTGTGTACAGGTCAAGGAATACCACAATGACCTGGTTGTTAGTAAAACAAGCTGGCGTTTCAGATGCCTTAGAGGAAAAGCCTGGTGATCTAGTCATCATTCAGAGTCAGGTTGACTGATAGCAACTGGTTTAAATGAAGCTGAAAGATACTAGGCTAGTTCTTTCTTTAGGGCCCACAGAGAAAGAACATAGCTCTCTCGGCTGATACCCTGAATTTGAATTCCACTAGTGACGATAGTTATAGAAAGGCTTCAGGCCTTTTGTTCATAGGGTTGTTATGACTCAACGGCAATCAACAACAGTGTCCCCTGAGAAGAAAGACGGGAAAGCCCCTCCTGTGAGATTTATAGCCTTGGAAATTTGCTAGAGGGTCAGTTAGGAGTCGGTTCCAGTTTGTTTACAATGAGTAGAGGAAGCCTCTGGAATTATAAGAAAATACATTTTTGTTCTTTAAAGCCATTCATTTTGTCACCATCTTAAATTACATTAACATAATGTAATTATAGAGCAGATTCCTGGCTACCCATGCACACGGCCTGTATTCACTGGTAATCACAGCTATTCAACACACACGTTACATTTTCATGGGACAAAAGTCTCTTTCACCAACAGATAAAGGAGTGTGTCTCTATACGGTTTGCAATTTCTCTCCGACAAGACATCACATTGCAGGATTATGTATCCTCTGCAACCCTGGAGATATATTAGCTTTGTACTTTGTTCTGCAGTCTTGGGAAGAGCAAATGAGAAATATGCTTAATTAATCTAAGAGAAGGCATTTCCAGCTTAAATGGGCTCAATGATGCAAGCAAATGACAGAAGAAAGCAGCCTGGTGGAAGACTGATAAAAAGTCTCAAATGTTTTAAGGTTGGCAGCTGCCACGATGTACTTTGCCAAGAATTTTTCCTCTCTAACCTGTAACCTCATGTATATTTTAGTAAGAAATTTGAGATGCATGTTTCTAACTCATTTACACTTAACTCATTAAAATTTTGTTTTGTAATAACTATCCAGGACTTCTCAGGCCTTTAAAAATCATTTGAGTCTTTTATCTTTGAAGCAGAAAATTCCCATTTTATCACCAATAAGTGAAACTGTGTCCAGCAAGCAGCAATTTGATTCGTAGCTTTGCATGCATGAAGTTCACATTTATTTGCAAGTCAGGAAACCTCATTTTCAAATTCTTCTGATCTTGAACTAAAATGTCTCTTAAAACTTTTTAAAGGCAGAATGTACAGTAAACCAAGAAAGTATAATCATTTTGGTCTATGTCATGCCTTCATCTTTAACGCATGTCTCGTAACTAGTAATATGTGAAAATGTTTGCATCAAACATTAAAATTATTTTCTTTTTGTCACAGAGTAAGGGTGAACTTGAACTTAGCTGATTGGTGCCGTTATAATCAGTGGGCTCATCATGAAAAGCCACTTGCTGGGTTCCCATGTACAAAGTTGGTCCTACCGCTAGCTAGTTTCAAGGAGCAGCCATGCAGGGGGCTCAGGACCTTTGTAGAGGTCCGCATTCCTTCTGTCATCTCGTGCTATCTCCCCTTCAGGCCAAGAATTATTTTTTTTCCTTTCTGCTCTTCTTTTTGTTCCAGGGATGAAAAGTTGTTTATCCTGGCCAGTAATCTTGAATTCATTTAAAACTTCTAGGTTTCTTTTACCATATTTCCTTTCTCTTGGACCTCATTTTGCTTGTAACCATGTTGTAAGTGAGAAAAATGCTCCTGGAAATCTTCAGCATATAAGAAAATGAGTCTCCTTATCCTCCCTTTTCGTTCTGAATGCCATTTCTCTTCAACAGAGGCAGTCAAAAGAGGAGAGAAGGTCAGGACCTTCCGAAGATGAGCACCTGCATTCAAATCCTGCTTCTGATAATTCACTGTGTGGCTGCTGGCAAATTCCCTAAACTCCCTAGCTCAGTTCTTTCCCAAAGTACTATTGTGATCCCTAGTCTGCTGGGAGCTGCTCTGGTAAACCAGAAGTGGCCCATCTCTGCTAGTTCTAATTCACCAATCACAGGACACAGATGATAATCTCCAATGGAATGTACCACCTCTGAAAATTCACTGGCACTGGCTGGTCACCTAGGAGGAGTCTGTTCTCACACAACAACAATATGTTATTTCAAATAGCATTTTGGAAACACATATAGGATATTAAACACAAAATATTTACAATATTGAAAAATACCTGTTAGTCTGTGATAATTAAATATTTATGTTATTCTGTATCTTCCAATCAGATCTGACTCATAACTGACCCTCCAGTGAGTTTTCAGAGGCTGTAAATTACAAAGGAAGAGATTTCCCATCTATCTCCCTTGGAGTAGCTAGTGGATTTGAACTGCTTGTATTTATGTTAGTGCATCTCCTTACCTAGTAGGCCACCAGAGCTCCCTATAATAACAATATTATTATTACAGAAAAATATCAACAGAACTTACTGGTATGTAATTCCATGCCCACTATCAATTACCATCCTTGGAATGTAGCCTTGTGCTCTACCCCTTTCAACATCTGAGTCATATTTTAAAACATAGCTTTTGAAAGTAATTTCCTAATATCATTTTTTTGTCTTTTTATTAATTAATTTTTATATAAGTTATGGTTTACAAATCCTACTGGGTTTTCATACAACTTATAGTCATTTTGTTTTATAACATTTAATTATAATTGATTTGTTGTTGTTGTTAAGTGCCATCAAATCGTAGATGACTCCTAGTGACCCTATGAACAAAAGACTTGAACAGTTGTATAGAGCTCATTGTTTCTCCAGTTCATAGAGTTTCTGGAGGCAAGCTATTACAGAAGTGGATGCCACACCTGCTTCCAAGTTTGCTTTAATCGGGGAACTCCACCACTGTCCATCATGGGTAAATTTGGCACACCAGTATCAAAGTGTTTAGCATCACAGCAACCACAAGTAACCTCTGTACAGTAAATGGACAGACCAGTGCTATACTGCTTGGAAGAATGACCAAAAACCATTATAACCAGGCCTGAGGGCCACAGATTAAAATCACCCACCTTTGGCCTGGTTGCATCACTTTCTGTCCACAAGGCCAACAGAGCTCTCTCTATGTTGTTGTTGTTGTTAAGTTCATTACTGTAATTAATTATAATGTCCAGACAACTGATTAATGTGTATTGCCTCTCCTTTATCTTAGTTTATCCATTTATTTCCTTTGATCCCTCTTTTGCATCCCTATTAGAAATACACTCTTCTTCTAACATGTGACTTTTGTCTAGAAAAAAAAATGGTTCTGAACTTTGCATGAAGAAATTTGAAATGCATTCGAAAGTCAAGAATTTAACCTTACAATTTTTTTTTCAATCCTGAACGTTATTCTTCTGGGACTCAATTATTCTGAAAAGTCAGACCAAATCCTTAGTATTATCCTTTTGTTTCATGTTTGTACATGGAAATGCATTAATATATTTACATCTTTTCAATCTAAGTACATGTTCAGGTCACATTTATATTGACAATAATTTATTTACATGAGGCTTTGCACTAGTTCATTCAACTCCTTACTGAGAATTCACGTTTTTATCCCAGACACACTGAACCAGAATTTACATTTTAACGAGACCTCCAGCTGATTCTTATATATGTTCAAGCCTTGAAAAAAAGATGTGTCTTTTTTTTTTATTTAAGAACAATTCTATTGTGGATCTCTGTGTTACATGTTTTTGCCAGGGTCACTTTTGATTTTGCAAGGTCCTTTCAGAGTCTCTGGGAACATGTGTGTTCAAGTAATCAATATTTCTGGAGCACATACTATGTCCCAAGATGGTGCTAACTGAAAGAGCTACAGTTGGGAAAGCACAAAGTCCTTGCTTTCAAGGAACACAGAATTTTGTGATATATATTAAAGCACTCAGCTCTTAATAGAAAGAGTAGTGGTTCAAACACACCAGCTGCTCCATGGGAGAAGACACAACATTCTGCTTCCCTAAGGACCATGCTTCGGGAAAGCCTCTAGTTCTATTCTCTCCTGTAGAGTTGCTATGAGACAGAATGGACTGAAGGGCACTAGGAATTACATTCTAAATATGTAAGTACATAAAAATAACTCATGGTAGCCTTCAGTGGTAACTTTAAATTATCCACATGGATACTTTCTCACATTTTTGCCTCAAATGTGAATGCCAATTACTCAACACTCCTAGCCTGGTCTTCCTGGATAATTGCAAACTCTAAAATGGCTATTTTTCAGTGATAATCAGGTCTCTTAGACATTATCCTTTGATTGAAGAGCCACCAATTTACCATTATTACTATTTTCTCTTTCTTTGTCATCTTCAAGCTTTTATGGCAAGCATTTATCAACTCTCTGCTGTGAGCATCTGGTCAGTTCTAAGGGTTCACTACGAAATTTATGTGTATGGCTTTATTCCTTGTTTTAGAATTGAACTGAGAAGTATCCTTTGTTAGCTTTAGAAAGCCCTGTCTGTCAGCTGACATAGTTTATGTGTGGGAAAAGAGATAGCAGTTTCTACCACAGCAGATTCCTTCAGCAGAAGGCTAGGTCACATTTTACGTAGCTTTTATATTATGTTCAGAATATGGAGATTGTATGGAAAGGAAAAAAAAGCTAAGGGAAGTAATGTAAAACAATACCATTTGTGTTGTTAGTGTTGGCAACCACTAATAATTGCAATTTCTAATAGACTTTGAAAAGTATTCATTATGAAGAATCCTAATTTAGTAGCGACAGTCATGTTTGCTTTGATTTTAACTTTGCTTTGAATGTGACAATTGGATAATAAAGTTTTGAATTTTTATAATTCTAGTGTAAGAGATATTCTTGCATATTTATTTTTTATATAAAGCAAATCAGTATTAACAAAAGCACACACTGAATGAATTTGCACTTTCATTTTCCTTATGTTAAACATCAGTTCAAATTGTTACATTTTAATGAAATTGACTCTTTTTTCTGTGCTCAACAGGGCACAATAGCTACTCTCCTGAGGGACTAGTAAAATATTCCCTTCATTACTCTTTAAATTTATTCACCATAGTAAAGAAATATACAGACTTGTAATAATAGTCTATTATAAAAAGGGAGATCTAAGGAGAAAACTTAGACATTTCCCCAAGGTCAATGGCAGTCACAGAGCCCAGATATTTCTGGCTTAAAAATCCATGCTGACAAGCCTTCTCGATTTAATGATTAATTAACAGGTCAGTTCCTTAGAAAATGCATGTGGCAATTTTGACCTTGAAATGCACATACTGGTAACACAAGAAGTGTGTGATAAAACAACGATTATCAATATTTAATTGGATTGAAAGATTTTGGTTTCTGAGTAAGACAGAAACAGGAAGTACATATATTTCTAGGAAAGGGAGAGAAAAATAATTAGGTATATAGTTTTATAAAAATAAATGTATAGGTCTCTCAGTCTATTACATTACATTTAAAAAATATTTTTATTAATTTTCATATAATAATTCCTTTACATACTTGGCTTTTTTGGGGGGGTTTGGTTTTTTGCATTTGTATGCTGAAATGATATTACTTTTGAAGTTAATGATGTATTATGAATTGCTAAATATTAATTTATAAATCTTAAAAATTTTTCTTCTTTCTAATATCAGTTAAATGGGTATATTAACCAATAGAACCACAGGATCATTTAAAAAAAAAAAAACCACTACATTAACCTTGAAGTGTATAAAATCTACACCTATCACTATTCGAAAATGGGTAACTAAAGTCTTTCAAACAAACAGTTCTCTCTCTTTTCCTGAAAAAGTTCATAAGTAGATATGCATAGTCTTCTCTGGGAACCATTCCAATCTCCAATCTTGGAGTAATCTATCTAGAACAGCTTCTTCCTCCTCCAATAATATGTTCTCCACAGATCTTGTTATGGTTCAAAATTACCTTTGATGCTTACTGTTTTGTTAACGGTCTTCCATAGTAACTGCAAGTTACAAGAAGGCAGGAAACATTTTGTCTTGATCAATAACTGGCTTTTGTAGACGTTGTTATTAATCACTTTTCAATTGATTCTAATTCATGGAAACTCAATGCATGCTCACTAAAATATGTAATATTCATAGAAGGAATATAAGACATTAGAAAGGGAGGAAGATCAAAAGGTTCTACTTTAGGTCTAACTGAAATACCTTCTGCTTCCAATTAAGCCTATATTTCATGGTGTAGCCTTTAGCAGATGAGGATAACAACAATGCTAACTAATAAAATCTCCAACCAAAATCCTTTCATTTATTTAGAGAAAACTACTTAGGGAAGTTGGTGAGCAATGTATTTCATTTACCCTTAATATCTGTTAGGAGAAACAAAGGTGAAAATGCGTAAATAAATAAGATGAAACAAAGCTTGGGTTGATGATGACAGGCAAGTATGAGCTATTTTCTCTACAGAGCAGGAAGAACCACTGAACAAAAGAGAATATTTTAAATAAGCAACAAATTCACAAATTTAAGAAGAAAAAAGAAAAAAAAATTGGAGGGGGTGGGTAGGGAATGATTCTAAGAGAAAAATTGTTAGAGAGATTAAATGTTGGTAATGAGTCGTCGATAAAAAGGACAAAAGTTCCTAGACAACACTCTAGTAACCTGTCTGTCACTGACAGTCATCCTATGTTATCCAGTTCTCAGCTATCTAAACTCCACATTTGAGCTTTGCAGCAGGGACAGCTATGCAGATCTGGATTCCTTCAACAGGATATTTGATAGGGTAATAGCAATTGTTACAAAAACACATTTACTTAGACTACTCTAGCCCAAGCAATAAATGGACTGTTGTGTTTTCTTTCCTCAATCCCCAATGTATGTGTTTATTGGTCAGTAAGAAGCAGGTCCAAGAATGATTATGGATGAAATAACATGACAAAGTTCAATCATATGAAGCAGAAGTAAAATCATAAATCTAAGCAATGAAAATTTCACAATGACAACCCAGAGGTTGCTTCGCTCCATATTTTCATTATTATGACAGGAATATGAACATACTGGAAACACTTCTAAGGAAGCGACTGACGGATTTTTACTGTTGGTCTTTCATGTGTTGTATTTATTTGGTAAGGGGAAAAAAATCTGTAAAAAGAGACATGGAGAAAATGAAGTGTGTTTTGGTATTAAAATGGGCTGGAAACTGGAAAATTAAAGCCCTTTTGCTTTCTCATAACATTGTTGACAGTTTAATTTATGCAATCAGGGTGGCACTGAAAAGGGGTTCTTCCCCATCTCACCCCCCGCCCTGAAAAAATTATACAAGAACTGACCTGTGGGTGTCATTTTAAAAACACTTTACATTTGTAACAGTATGTTGTCTTTTTTGTTTGGGTTTTGGTGGGGATGCTGTTGTTGTTGCTGGGTACCATCAAATCAGAACTGACCAATCGTTGATCCTCCAGCAGATTTTCAGAGGCAAGGAGCCCTAGAGGCCTAGCGGTAAGAAACTGTACCACAACCTGGAAGGCATGTGGTTCAAATCCACTAGCTGCTCTGCAGGAGAAGGATGAACAATCTCCACCTGTACAATTAACTGCTTCGGAAAACCCACTGGAGGTTCAGCTAGGGGTCTGTTCTGACTTGATGGTTGGTGCTCAGCAACAACAACAACAACAATGATCACACAGGAGGAGATTGCTCATTCTTCTTCCACAAGCAGCTGACAGATTTGAACCTCGTGCCTTTGGGATTGTAGGGCAGATTCTTACCAATAGGCTACCAGAGACTCATAACATTACATATAGAAGAATATTTTAATATTTTATGCCCAAATGGTATGCTGAAAACTAGCGGAGAAGGATATGAAAGAGACAAATAGTGTAGGATGGCTTTGATGATGCGGGAGCTGCTTTCCCTAAGAAGTCAGTCTATACAGAGTGGATGGGCTCAACAGATTCTGTTTTTGTGGTGGTAGATATGGAGGGTGGGATGTGAGGCAGAAAGGTGGAGTGATTTTCTCCAAAACCTTCCCTGCCTACTCTTCTATACTCTGTTGATTGATCAGAGGTAGTTCAACATACAGATTAAAGGTAGTAGTTCACAGTTTGAGAGTGATTTCAAGGGTTATCAGCTTACAGAAAGTCAGGAGCTTGTAAACTTTTATTCACAGATGTTATTTTTGTGTTGGTGTCTATTTGTCACATTCTAACTCACTGCTGCTGTTGCTGTTGTTAGGTGCCATCAAGTCAACTAGAACTCCTAGCAAGTCAATGAAGGACAGATCCCAGTCCTGCCCTATCTCTCACATTCTTACACTGCCTGCCATGCCGAACCTCATAAGTGCCGGTCCATCCTGCTGAATGGCTTTCACTCTTTACTGAGCCCCAATATTTCGCAGCATGCTGTCCTTTTCCAGGGCCAGTGCCTTATAACAACTTGCCCAAAGTCATGCACATTCATTTACTTTTGTTAGTTTATGTGCAAAGAAGAGATTAAAGGTTTTCTCTCTGCTTGCTTCACAGAGGTAATTTGGAATTCAAGAAAAACAATATTATATGTGATGTATAGATCTTTGCAATTGCTTGCTATGTGTCAGAGAGCTGGACAATGACTAGGAATGATAGAAAGATAATTGATGTCTTTGAGCTGTGGTGCTGGAGAAGAGTATTGAATATACCAAGGACTGCTAGGAGAACAAACAGGTTCATCCTGGAGAGGGTGAAGCCAGGCTGCTCCATTAGACAAGGATTCTGAAGCTTCATCTGACGTACTTTTGACATGTGGGAAGGAGGGACCAGTCCTTGGAGAGGGATGTCATGCTTGGGAGGGTGAAGGACAGCTCAGGAGAGGAAGACCCTCTATGAAATGGATTGATTCAGTCACTGGGGTAATGGGACAGAATGTGTCAGAGACAATTAGATTGGCACAGGATAGAACAGGGTTTAGGGCTGTTGTACATAGGGTCACTATGAGTTGCAGGTGACTCGATGGCACAGTACAGCAGCAACAGCCTAACAATATATAATAAAAAAATAGTAGTAATAAATACACAGTTTCTATTTTTGTATACAGCTGAGTTTAAACCGACTTATAGCTGACCCTCCAGGGGGTTTTCAGAGGCAATAAATCGTACAGGAGAAGATTTCTCCCGTGGAGCATTAGGTGGATTTGAACCAAGTGCATTTAGGTTGGCAGTGCAACTCCTTATCACAAGGCTACCAAAGCTCCCTATAAAGTTTCCCGGTGGAAATCCTTAAGAGTTCTGCTAGTAACTAAACACTAAAGGTCAAACCCACCAGAAAGGCCTGGCTTCTGGTTCTGGAAGGTTAGTCCTGAAAACTTTGTAGAGTTCAGTTCTATTTTGCAAACACAGGGCTCCATGAACTGGAATCAACTTTATGGCAACAGTTTAGAAAAGAAAAAACAACATAATTCAAAATATCTTTCCTTACTAGCATGAAAACACGTTCTATTATGTTGTTGTTGTTGTTATGTGCCGTCGAGTCGCCTGTTCTATTATAGAAAGAAATAATGAGCAAAGCAGAAGAGTTGCAGATGAGAATGACTGTTATTCCACTAAGAGACTCAAAAATTGAGCCCAAACTCGTTGCCAATGGATTAGAACCAGTTCCTAGTTTCTGGTCAGGCGGGTTTCTGAGGTTGTCATTTGTGAAGAAGACTGTCCATCTTCCTATCTCAGAACCACCAGAGGATTCCAACAGCCAGAGAGGTGTGGACGTTGGGTTTGTAGGGCAAATCCTTAAGTGACTATGCCACCAAAGGAACTGAAAGGGAAACTACTGGGAAAGAAGATTCTTGCTTTTTTTTGGGAGGGGGCATTTTTAATTGGTTGCAAACCATGATGTCTCAGTATGCCTCTTTTTGATCATGACCTACAATGCTCTTGAACTGCGGCATTTGATAGTACATTTTAAGCTTAATCCAAAACTCTTATCACTCAAAAACCAGTCTCACAGGGTCTCCCCCTCATAATTAATCATTAATTAATATTTTAAAACTCAAGATTTAAATATTGTGAATATACTTCGAACACAACATTTATGTCATTCCTTTGGTAAGGAAACACCACTTATTATACCATAAAGTAGTTACATACTAACTAAAATTAAAGGAGACTACTAGTTGTCAGATTACATTGGCTCATCTAGGTCTTAAACCTGAGCTGAGAGTGAATTTCTTTATGAAGAATTATCAGTAAGTGAGAAAAAGGTGCTACAAATTTGACAGCCTCAAGCTGAGAACTTCTTTTGGACTCAATCAGAATATTATAAAAAATACTGAAAAGGTGGGGAAAGAAAACTGATACTATGTGATACAATGTTATTTTAGGGTCTTCTCTATCAACTAAAAATAGCTTGTCAGAGATCAGTAGAGTATAGCACAAAATCCTGGCACAGCTCTTCTCAATTGTAAGGCCAGGTCAAACTGCATCTGTTTAATCCTTTTAATTCCGTTTTCACAGATTGTTCAGTGAGATCTAATACATAGTTGCAAAATATCTCATAAGTAGGAATTGTTCTACATGTTGCATTCCAAATGTAATGTTCATTCAACTATATCAGGATGGTTAGCAATTCAGGAGGTAGAATAATAGAGGAGGCCAAAGGAATTATTCAGAGCAAACTTAGCCTACTCCCCTACAGTTGCAGGGGGTGGACAAAAACCCTCTAAGTATGCTAGCAATGTCTTGCACAAGAACATATGGCAAATTAGTGGGCAGAACAAAAATGATCTCTAGGGACTTGCTCATAAGTTTCCTGACCAGAAGACCATACCCCTTTCTCATAGATAAGAAACCGCAAACCTCAAACCAATGAAGCCTAACTTCTAGACGAGCCCCACAGGACTTACCTCCTGTTAGCATGAGGGCACATTTGCACATACAGTTGTCATTATCAGCATCTTTAGTGCTGAAATCAGCACCATGTAAGATCAGGCTGCTCTGTTTTCCTGCCGTCCCAGTGTGACCCTTTAAATACAACCTGGAGGTAAAAAAAAAAAAAAAGAGAGAGAGAGAGAGAGAAAGAAGATAAGCCATTCACCAGAATGACAGAGACCAGAAGGCTTGAGTCATTGAAGGCTAACCTTTTTCATCATTTTCCCCCTCATCTTGGAATTCAGCCATTCAAAAATATAAGACCACTATTATTAAAACAGGAACTAAAACCAAAACAAAACACAACCCAAACCTAAGGAAAAGTTTACACATATGTAGAATCAATGTTGGAGGGATAGCAGGAAGGGGAGGTAAGGGGAATGAAAATTAATAAATGGGGAGGGGACCTGAGACAAACAAAACTAAGACTCATATACTAAATCAAAAGTCATGAGGAAGGCCACAGAGAGAGAAAGGTAGAAATAAAAAGCTGAAGAGAGAAAAGGAAAGTAAGAACAAAAAGGGTCTAAATAACAAAGACATCAAATTCCCAATGGCTTGTGCTTTGGGCTCCGTTTACCATGCATGGGGGAGCCACCCAGTCGTGTGAAAAATGCAAGATTCACAGAAGGAGGAGTAGGAGTTTTGTTTATTAGTATACATATTAATCTTTAAACCAGAGTGACTTTTAGATTGTCAGTGCAGCATAAGTTACACAGTTAATATTTAATACCAGCTGATGTGCTAAATATTATTATTTATAGCAACACCAATAAGTCTTGTTGATTGAGGGCTTGCTCTGTGCCAGGTACTAGGTTAAATGCTTTCTGGCTGTTATTTCTTTTAATATTATGTTCCATCTGTGATACAGATATTTATATCTCCTTCTTCCAATTCTCAGGTGCCCTGCTGGCACAGTTAAGCACTGGGCGGATAACTGCAATGTTGAAGGTTCAAACCTACCAGCCACTCTGACATTGTGGGCCTCCATTTAGATTTACAGCCTTGGAAACCCTCTGGGGGAAGTTTATTGCCCTACAGAGACAGTTACTATGAGGAAGACTTGACCCAACAGCAGGGGGATTGCTCTTAGAGATGTCTACTGGCTGTTCCGTGCAAGAAAGATAGGCGTTCTCCTCCTGTCAATATTTACAGCCTCACGAACCTCATGGAGTGTCTTGATGAGTCAGAATCAACTTTACAGCAGTAATGGATAGATCTAGAAAGAGTGAAGTTTAGCTCTGTGATGTCAAGATTTCATCTCAATTAAATATTACCTAGATGTTTATTTTGTACATACTATCTACCTCGGATTATAGTCTAAGCACTTAAGATACATTGAGGATCCAAAATAGACACAAATGTATTTATTTGAGAGGCTTTGACTTTAATTTTTGTGTTGTGGTTTGAATCATCAAATTCAAAACTCATAGTGGGTTTAGGTACAACAAAACAAAATCCAGGCTCATCCTGCATCATTCCACTCATAGATGTCATATATTCTTATAATTGACAATCCCTGGTGGAATAACAGTTAAGCACTTGGCTGCCAATTGAAAGGTTGCTGCTTCGAATCCAACCATGGTCCCATAGCAGAAAGATAAAATATTCTGCTCCATAAAGACTGTTGTTGTTGTTGTGTACCACTGAGCCCGTTTAATTGCACATCTTCTCCAGGGAGCAGCTGGTGGATTCGAACTGCATTCCTTTGGGATTGTAGTACAGCCTCTTGCCACTAGGCCATGTGAGGCAGTTTCACTCTTTCATGTGGTGTCAATATAAGTCATAATCAACTTGAGGGAACCTAACAACAACTTTTTGCAATTAGATTAAAATAAAACAAACCAAAACACTACAAGTTACTTCAGTGGGGCTTGTACAGAATATTGAGTTAGCTCTTTTGAAGAGTGGTTCTGTCTACTTTCTGGAACTCCAGCAGATCATTAACCCTCCATGATTTTTTTTCTCTTTAACTCCTAGTTGTTGTACATGGTTTATCAATATTACAGATGGCTAAAGTTGAGTGAATCTGAGTTTGTATGACAGGAACTTGAAGTGTGAATCATTGGAGAAAATACTTCTCCCCATCTTAATCAGCAGAATCCTGAACATGCAATTCTTGTATTCAATCAGTGTAGAGGTAGGCTGCCTGAAGAATGATGTGTTTTCAGATAAAAACCAAATGCTCCCTCCAGAACAAAATGCTTGCTTTAAGGACAAAATGGAATATCTGCTCCCTAAGAAAGAAAGAAACCCTATGGAGACTACAAATGTGGTGGTGGTTAGGAGTCCTTGAGGCAACTACGACTCATATCTATCGTAGGAAGAACAGATTGAAACCTTGTGCTTTCCTGCTCTGTAATTACAATCTCCATCATGCTCAAGCCCGTTGTTTCAGGCACTGTGTCACTCTAGCTTGTGGAGAGTCTTCCTTGATGTTATTCCATTCTTCCCATAGTGACACCCTTTGCTAAGGACTGACCCCTCATGACAAAATGCCCAGAGTATGTGGGATGAAGTTTTACAGTCTGTGCCTCTAAGGAACAGCCCGGTTGTAGTTATTCCAAAACAGATTTGCTTGTACTTTTGATAATCCATGACTATTCAGCAGTCTTTGCCAACACTACAATTCAAAGGCATTGACTCAAACGAGTGAGTAACACAATTAGATGTGACCAGAAAGAAGCCACTACATGGACTCACAGTATTCATTCCTTTCAACCCATTTTTACTCATTAAGGAGAAAAATACGTAAGTAGTGTTGAGGAAGAGAACATTAGTCTGCAGCAAACTGTGCTTCTAATTCAAATGCTGTGTGTGTCTGATGGTTCAAATCCACCAGCGGTGTGGCACCGAAGTGAGGGCAGCCTCTGGAGCCAGATCGATGGTCACTCTGGGTCAGAATCTACTTGAGAGCGGTGAGTATGAATTTGAGCATTTGATACAATGTTCGAGGAAAGTCAGCATTTTTTTAAAAACAGATATCAACATCTTAGGGAAAATAATAAAAATAAGATGTATATTAAAATTGTTCATAATTCTCCAGTCAACCTTGATAAAAAAAAAACATAGCTGTGTCTTTTCCTTACCTTTCAGAAGTCTGAAAACTAGAAATAATTGAATCATCATATTTCAGGAAAATAAGATAATGTGAATTCTGTCACTGAAGAATAAACTTCCCATTTAGGGTCTCCACATATCACCTGTGTGGATGTATAACACTTGCTTTCTTTAGTCAGCACAATCTCTTTAGTCAGACCAATCTCTTCAGTTAACAAAAGTATCCATTCTCTCATTTGATTTGTTAACTAAAGAGATTGTCCTACTCTTCACATTGTTGAATCTTTATTTTATTGGGAGAAGCACAAGTCTATTTCATTACACAAGGTTTGAGAGTTATATGTCTGACAGATTGAGGTTTGGACATGGCTCTTTTAAACAGTAGACAGACTCTTAGATACCTGAACTTTAATCCCAGGTGCTAATTAAACTGTGTAGATTTCTACTTGGCTCTGAGCTCTCCCCCTACCACCTTAGGAAACAAATTTGTCTTTCTCACTATTACTTGAAGAAAATGCAAAAGGATGCCCCTCATTTTCTTTCAGACTTTGGGAGAAATATTGCAATCTAATCTAGTTTCCCAACACTGCTACACCTATTGGTTACTGCCACTGCATGGGTCTTCATGATCTCATTAAGACATCAGATTTTGCAACAAAGAAAGATTTCAAAGACCCTGACAGCATTGCTTTTATGAGACTATAGAAAGAGGAAATAATGGCTCAATTACCATAGACATCCAGAGTGAAAGCATTTGCTTGGCACTGAAAGGACTTCATTGGAAGGTGTACTAATAATCAGCATTTTAGGATATTGGGAGGAAACATTTTTAGAGACAATGTACTGTCTGAAAAGTTTATTCAAGGAGATTTTATTTGGAAGGAGGACAGGGACTTTTGGAGAGGGATGAGGAGGATATTTTCAATAAATAAACGTGTTGTGAAATTGATATAACAAATTTTTTATTACGTAATAAGATAAAAGTGATTACAATAACTCATTGAATATGTTGGAAGTATACATTGAAAATATATAAAATTATATATTTAGCATCAACAACCTGTATTATGTAGATGGCACAACCCTGCTTGCTGAAACTTAGAAGGACCTGAAGCACTCACTGTAGAAGGTCAAGGACTGCAGACTCCTATATGGATTGAAGCTTAACACCAAGAAAGCAAAGATTCTCACCACTGGGCCAATTGGCAACATCAGTATGGATGGTGAAGAGATTGAGATAGTTAACAGTTTTAGTTTACTTGGATTTAGAGTCAACACTCTTCATATCAGCAGCCAGGAAATCAAGAGACAAATTACACTGGGAAAGTCAGCTGTGAGGGACCTCAGGCTGGAGACTAAGGTGTGCCAGATCCAGGCTATAGTCTTCTCAATTACGTGCTATGCATCAGAGAGTTGGACAGTGAATAGGGATGATAGAAAGAGGATTTATGCCTTTGAGCTGTGGTGCTGGAGAAGAGTGTTGAATACACCATGGACTTCTAGGAGAACAAACAGGTTTGTCCTGGAGAAAGTGAAGCCAGAATGCTCCTTGAAGTCAAGGATTCTGAAGCTTCATCTGACATACTTTGAGCGTGTTGTAAGGAGGAACTGGTCCTTGGAGAGAGACATCATGTTTGGCAGAGTGAAGGGATGGCGCAGGAGAGGAAGACCTTCGATGAGATGGATCGATTCTGTGACTGGAGTGGTGGGAACGAGTGCATTTGAGATGGCTAGGCCATCTACAGGATAGAACGGCATTTAGGGCTCTTGTATCTTGTACATAGGGTTGCTATGAGTTGCAGGCGACTCGATGGCACATAACAACAATATATTAATATATGAGGGAGTTCTCAAAGATTAGTGTTAAGGAGTTGTGCTGCCAATTCAAAGGCACGTGGTTAACATCAAATTTCAATTGGAGTTGGTATGTCAGAATCATTAAGACTGGCTCAGGACAGGACAGGATTCAGAGCTGCGGTACATAGGGTTGCTATGGGGCACAGGCAACTTGACAGCACATAACAATAACAAAAACAAATCAAAATAGGAGAAGACTGCCTCGCTTTCTCCCTTGGAGCCACTAGTAGATTGAATGTGCCCCCATAATAGGTGCTACAATTCACAATCCCATTAGCTGTGTATGAGAATTCCAATTCCTCCATATCCTCAACAGCATTTGTTGTTTGCTATCCTATTGAACTTTGTGATTGTTGCTGGTGTGAGATGGTATCTCGTTGTTTTGATTTTCAGCTCTCTAATAACTAGGAATTTGGAACATCTCTTCAAGTGTTTGCCACCCATCTGACTTTCTTCTTTGGTGAAGTGTCGATTCATATCTTGTGCCCAATTTGTGATTGAGTTGTTTGCCTTTTTCTTGTTGAGATTCTGGAGTCTACTATAAGTTTTAGATATAAGTTTTCTTTTTATTTGTGGCTATGCCATTGCCAAATATTTTCTCCAGTCTGTGTGCTTCCTTTTTCCCCTGTTGGTTTTTTGATGTACATAAGGATTTGATTTTTAGAAGGTCCCATTCATCTATTTTATCGTCTCTTAGTTGTAGATTTTTTTGTTATGCTTGGAAGTCTATTAATGCTGTAGGTTGGGGCATCTCGAGATTTTTCTAGTTTTTTTCTCTGATGAACTTTATAATCTATGGTTTTACTCCTAGGTCCCTGACCCACCCTGTATTTTTTTTTCTACATAGTGTGAGATGCAGGTCTTGCTTCAGTTTTCTTTAGATAGTTTGCCGGTATTTTCAGTACCATTTCTTCAAATCTTTGCCATGGAATTGGAACTGACTTCTAACTCTCTAATAGGTTTTCAGAAGTTGTAAATTACATAGAGGGGTATGGCCCACCTTTCTCCCTTAAAGCAGCTGATGAATTCAAACCACCAGATAGGCTAACCTTTTGGTTAGCATAAGCTCTGGTGGCTTAATGGTGAGGAGTTGTGCTGCCAATCCAAAGACACACAGTTTGAATCCACCAGGTGCCCATGGGAGAAAGATGGGCAATCTCCGGTGTGATTCAGAACCACCTCTAAAAACCTGTTTGGAGTATGAGTTGGTTCTGACTCGATTGTACATAAAAATATATTATCCATTAATAAGGCAATTTCCAATTTCATCTGGAAAGGAAAGAGACTCCAGATAAGCAGAGCACTACTGAAAAAGAAAAACAAGGTAGGAGACATCACACTCCCTGATCTCAGAGTCATAGTAATCGAGACAGCATGATACCAGTACAGAGACAGACACATAGCTCAATAGAACAGAATTGAGAAATCAACCCATCTATCTGTGGTCAAATGGTATTTGACATGAAGACAAAATTGACTAAGTAGGGAAATGTAGCCTTATCAATGGAAATGAATTTCATGAGTTATGTTGAAGCAGAACCATACTGAAGATTGATTATAGTCTGTAATCACCCTCAGCGAGGATTTAAAGTCTTCTTTATTAACTACAAGCAAGTTTGTGTCATCTGCGTAATGCACGCTATTGATGAGTCATCTTCCAATCCTGATTCCACACTCTTCTTCATAGAATTCGGCTTCTTAAATTATTTGCTCAGCATAGAAATTGAATAGGTATGATGGAAGGATACACACATCTTCCCTACTTTTAAATCATGTCATGCTGAATTACTAGTTCTAGGCCAAATTGTGAGAATTCGTTTTTAATGTTAAGGTATAATTCCAGAACCTCGACTCTTCCTAAATTCTCAGATTAACTAAATCATTGAGAAGTCACTAGAATTTATTTTCTCTTAGATATTTTTCTAAAAGAAGTACATGATCTTGTCTTTTTCATAAGTCCCAGGTGACCTGAGATAGATACATTGTTTCTCTTTCTTCAGGCTGCTAATAGAAAGGTTGGCAGCTCCAACCTACCATCCATTGTGAGGAGACAAGGTAGGCAGCCCCTTATCGCCTTGGCAAGCCTGAAGGAGGATCACTGTGAGTCAAAACCCACTTGGTGGTAAGGGGTATGATATTTTTTTTTATTTTTTATTTTATTTTAGTGAGTATTTAAACATGTTTGAGGCAGACAAGATAGTGGAAGTTTGTGGTATCATTAAAGATAATCCATTTTAAGAGTTACAGAACATATCAGCCCAAATAGTGAGAAGCTTCAGAGAATGATTTTTATATGATCACTAGCAACACTTGTTTCAGTTTTACATATGTTAATTGTAGAAAATATTGGGGAGTTCTGGAAATCTAGGCTGAAAGGAATTATGAAACAAAGGCAAAGGCCAGGTTTCTCTGGCAGTTCAAATCCGCCACCAGCTCGGTGGGAGAAAGATGGGAAATCTCCTTTGCATTTTACAGCTTTGGAAATCCAGGGGAGGAACAGCTACGAGTTCGTTCTGACCTGGCAGCGACAGTTGATTCTTTTAATCCAGTTAAGTATTGGTAACTTCAATTTTCAATGTTTCTCCCTTGACTTACACCTACTATTTCGAGGTTAACTTTACCCATTTTGATTGGTCTTTGTCCTTAGTTTCTCGGAAACAGTTTCTAAACCCTTGAGATTTCCCAGTGATTAAAGTGTCTTTGATGATGTTTCCAGACCACACCTGTGGACTTAAGCTAATGACTGACTCAGACAGGGGACTGGCCACTTTTTCTCTGGTAACAGTCAACTTCAGAGGAAAGGGGATGATACAGTCAATCATGCCTACTTAATGACACCCTAATAAAGATTCCATGGGCTTCCTGAACGGTGAAAGACATCAATATCACAGAGGGCCTGCTGTTGTTGAGTGTCCCCCAGTTGCTTCTGGCTCAAAGCGATTTCAGATTCAATGTGTTGGTGTAATGTTGCCCCATAGGGTCTCCTAGCCTGTGCTCTTTATTTGAATAGATTGCCACATCCTTTCTCCCACAAAGCTGCTGGTTGGGTTCCAAATACTGGCAGTTGAACATGTAATCTTTGTTCCATCAGGGCTTCTTACATAGTCAGCAAAAACTTCCACCCAAACTCTTCTTATAGAGTTACAAAAATCTAAAACCAAAGCCACTGTGAGCCAGTTCTGATTCACTGCCACACTCCAACCAAGATTCAAAGTGGCTGGTGGATTTGAACTGAAGACCTTTCTGATAGCGCCCTAATAGGTTCATGCACTTATACCAGGGCTCTTTAAAGAATGAAAAGGCAGTGTGTTTGCTTTGAGGGGCATAAAACACCCAGTAGGAATCCTCTTAGGTCTTACCATATGTGTCTTTCAAGTTGTATTTCTTCTGCTATCACATATTTGAATTGTATGGCTAGTGTTTCCTTCATTTTATGAGATTCACGCTAGTCAATTATTGCACTTAAGGGAATAGTGGAGCCGGTATATTCTGGAGGCTCCAGAGATTTGATGGCTGATGTCCTGAGAATACTGGGAAAATTCCCAAGTGGTAACCAGAAAGTCAGAAGTGATGGTGTTCTAGAAAATCTATGCTTTCAGTTGACCTCTAAGGTCTAGAGTCAACTAGACAGGCTTTGTGTTGTTGTGAACCATAGAGCCAGAACTGACCCATCACTGACATTTTTCAGAGGCAGTTAATTGCAAAGGAAGAGGTTGCCCATTCTTCCAATGGAGCAGCAGGTGGCCTAGAACTGCATGCCTTTGGGGTTGCAGTGCAGCTTCTTGCCTCTAAGCCACCAGAGTTCCCAAGCACCTCCCGTTTGAGGTGTGACAGCTTGGAATGGCAGGGGTAAGAGAAAAATGGTCTCAGAAAAGAAGTAGAAGAACAGGAAACAGAATTATCAGCAGATTGCATCGGTTTGGTCTATGTCTTTAATGTCAAAGAAGAAATTTAATTTTTCTTCTCAAATCTCTCTTCTTTGATAAAAATGAGTTTGTCAACCACCCAGGTTGATATTTACTCTTGACGATAAAGACACTGCTATTCGATCCCGAGCCAAATCTCAGAGAAGTACCGTCTATATAGTCTTTCTTAATGATCTAAACCTTGGACTGAATCATGTCCCCACAAAATAGGTGTTGTAAATCCTCAACATTTATACATGAGGAAGTTTGGGGGTAAAATTTCCTTTTCTCTGTAAGTGGACTATATTTTGGCCTCTATCTCAGTTGCCTCGGAGATATGAAAGGAACAAATTAGGCACAGAGTTAAAAAACTAAACAGTGTTGCTGTTGAGTCAGAACCAATGATACTGACCTTCAGCAGTTCCCAAGGTAATAAGTCTCACTTGAGGAAATCACCCATCATTGACTCTACAATTAGTGGTTGCACTTGAACCCTCAGAGAGGTATCATACCCTTTAGGTGAGCAGCACAACTTTCTATGGAGTTCTATGTACCACAAAGCTTCTTAGAGAAAGACGGGAGAAGAGAACGGAAGCCTTTGACTTGTAGTGTTAGAGGAACACAGAAATTGCAGGTATTGCCAACAGAATAAGTCTGTCTTGGGAGAAGTGGAACTAGAGAGGAAGACTCTCCACACAGTGACTGTAACAATGGGCTCAGAGATCATGAGGAAGGTACAGGGGAGGGCACGGTCCACACTGCTTTTTCATAGGGTCATTGTGGGTTCTGTTTGGCCTGATGGCACATAACAACAACATCAACAACAACGTAAGACAGAGTAGAACAACTCTATCAGGTTCTCTAGCCTGTAAATATTTATAGGTGCACACTGTCTTCTCCTCCTTCTCCCCCACCCTCCCCCAAAAAAGATGGTGCTAGATTGGATCTGGCAACCTTTCAGTTTAACCTTTCAATACATGATCCACTTTGCCATCAGGGTTCCAAGTGGACTTTTAAATAGTAATGAACTAAATTTCAGTTCATTATAATGGCACTCATACTGTTTCTGTTGCAGAAACCCTAAGAAACTGAAGCATATAAGTTAAAAATTATTTTAAGTTTTATATGTAAAGTGTAGTGATGAGGGAGTTCTGGTGGCCTAGTGGCAAGAAGCTGCACTGTAGTTCTGAAGGCACATGGTTTGAATCCACCAGATAGATGCTCCACTGGAAAAGAAGGGGCAATCTCCTCCTGCTCTAGTTGGATCAGATTCAATGGTAAACCACCACCACAACAACAAAATACGGGTGAATGCATATACACTATTATCCTTGGAAGCAGAACAAAACAACTGTTTTCATTAGATCAGTGACAATGAAATGGTATTTCCTAAAGTTCAAAACTACACACTTTAATGACTGGCTGTTTTGGGGTTCAAAAATAAAGTAAAAGGTCCCCCCATTCTTCCCCTTAAATAAGGAAACATAATAATTTGAATAAAATCAACTATGTGGCATTTGCTATTGTTTTTAAGTAACTTTGGGTTGAGTCTTGCTGACAGCAACCTTATCAAACAGACTAGACTTGCCCATAGAGTTTGCCAGGATGGGGGTTTAAACATAGTTGAAATTGTGAGGACGGTATCAGATCACACAGGGTTTCATTCTGCTGTTCCCAGGGTCGCTAAGAGTCAGAACCAGCCCAAGGCACTTAATAACAATAGCAATCTTTACAAGAGCATCTTGCCAGGTCTTTTCTTCATGGAACTGCTGGTGGATTTGAACTGCTACCTTTAGGTTAGCATTCAAGCAATTAACCAATGCACCTTAACCAGGGTTAGTTGACTGGCACTTAAACTTAACCCACTATGGTATAATTAACTTCGACTCATAGTGACCCGATGGGGCACAGTAAAACTGCCCCTGTAAATATTAGAAATCATAGTAGAATCAGACCAGAGACCAGAACTTCAGACCTACATAGGTTAGCAGTCACTGGGACTCCTTTTATAGCCTTAGTTGTTGTTGTTGTGTGTTGTAAAGACAGAAGTGACTCACAGCTGACCCTCCAATGAGTTTTCGAAGGCAGTAAATGGCATGGGAAGAAACTGCCCATCTTTCTCCTGCAGAGCAGCTGGTGGATTCAAACTCTGCACCTTTTGATTGGTAGCACAATTCTTTAGCATCAAATCACCAGAACTATCTGATGACACTTATTGTTGTTGTGTGCTGTCGAGTGAGAGCCAACTCATAGCTGACCTTCCAGCAGGTTTTCAGAGGCAGTTAATTGCACAGGAGGAGATTGCTCATCTTTCAACCACAGAGCAGCTGGTAGATTTGAACTGTGTGCCTTCAGGATTGCAGTACAACTTCTTACTACTAGGTTACCAGAGCTCTCTAAGTGGCACGTAGACTCCTGTAAATAATACAAACAGTCCCTTAAACACTCCCTTTGGCAACACTCAGGGGTGAATAAGGGTCAACTCAGAGGCAGTGCTTTACTAATTGGAGACTCTTTTGGTGTGGAACAGACCCAGTTAGCAACGATTTTAGGGAGTTTATGGATTTTCTTTTTTACCAAAAATTAAGATTCTTTAAAGTTGCTGTTGACGTTGGTGATTTTGTAGCATAAACACATTCAAGAAAAGCTGGGTTGTTCTCATGTCTTGTTCTATTTAAAGAGCGGGATCCTCTAGGGGAAGATACAGAGAGATGAGAGGGAGATTAGGAAGCTGGAATCATTGAGAGTCATTATCTGAGGTTTTTTAGCAAAGAGAAAACACTTTCTCTTGTTGTACTTGGAAAACATGTGGCTACAATATCTGCGAGTAAGAACTCCAGAGTGCGTAAACAGTCTTCTCTTGACCGAAACCGCCAGGGTACTTCTTTTTCTCCACAATTAGTCATAGGATACAGTTCAAACTCTCCAGCATGGAATAATATATGAATTTATTTAATTAATGGCTTCCGTAGGATCTAGCAGAATACACCCCAGCAAATGAGACATCCACATTTCTCTAAACAAGGCCTGTTCTCTTCTAACTTTGTACCATTACATCTCTATCTACATTGCCTCTCTGGCTGGAATCCCAAGTCTTCTCTCCTGCCACCATCGTAAATGCTGGTCTCATGAACATTTCAGCTTATTTTCCGAATCACCTAGCACTGCCTTTTCGAAGCCCCTGGTCTCTTCCAATCTTCCCAGTCTTACCCCGTTCACCTTGAGGCTAGGTCCAATTGGCCACTTTTCTCCAGTGCTCGACTATAGGCTAATTCTAGGAATTTTGAAAGGGAATGTGAACATGGATTTAAGTCGAACACAAATAGAAGTAAAATTTTGTGTTTTTGCATTATTCTAGGGCAAAGTTCCACAACAGAATAAGAATTTATAAAAGATTTACATGTTTGTGCTTAAAAAAAATTACTGAAGCATATTGCCTTGAAAATCTGTGTTTAAGTCAATGGTCTATCATGTTTGTTGCATTGTCATGAACTACTAGCCCCTTTGGGGCAGCAAACAAGGCACCTGACTTATGTCACTAAAATATTATTTCTCCATCAGTATCACCTGGGAGCACATGGTAGAACTGATTAGCAGTTCACGATCTGCAGCTCAGAAAATAGACGTTTCCTTACACCCCCTCAAGTTTCGGAAGAACTGGAGCAGAGCCAAGGACAAAAGATCAATATGATAAGTGACAGCTTACTGACATGGTAAATGAGTAACTGCAGGCTTCGATTTCACGAGAATCCTAACAACTTTCATGAGATCTCTTTTAGTGTAGCTATGTACAGTAAAACAGACTATGTGAAGTTAAAAAGCACAATTAAAAAATGAAGGCTGTTATAAACCACACATTGAATAATTACCGTTTTTTTAACAAACCTAGTAAGCACTGACTTAATGTGTTTCGCTCTGACGGTGTAGTCTATAGGGAGCTGTGCTGCTAACTGAAACGTGGTGAGTTTCTAGGATTTCAGTTCCTTCAGCAGCTCCGTGAGAGAAAGAGAACCAACCTCCTCCATGCCATCTGTAACCTCCCATAACTGGACTATCAGCCGAGATGACAGTGAGTTTGGGTCTGAGTCTAGGTTGTTGTTGTTGTTGTGTGCCGTCGAGTCATTTGCGACTCATAGCGACCCTATGTACAACAGCCCTAAACCCTGCTCTATCCTGTGCCAATAGCACTGTCTCTGACACTCCCATCCCGATTACCCCAGTCACTGAATCAATCCACCTCATAGAGGGTCTTCCCCTCCTGCACTGTCCCTCTACTCTATCCAGGATGATGTCCCTCTCCAAAGACCTGTCTCTCCTTACAACATGTCCAAAGTATGTCAGACGAAGCCCCAGAATCTTTGCCTCCAAGGAGTAGCCTGGTTTAACCCTCTCTAGGATGAATATGTTCATTTTCTTGGCAGTTCATGGTACATTCAATACTCTTCTCCAGCACCACAGCTCAAAGGCGTCAATTCTCCTTCTGTCCTCCCTAGTCATTGTCCAGTTCTCTGATGCATAACAAGTGATTGCAAAGACCATGGCCTGTATCAGGCACACCTTCGTTTCCAAAGAGACACCGTTGCTCTTGAGTACTTTAGAGAGGTCCCTAACAGCAGACTTTCCCATGTTAAAGTGACACACAATTTTTAGGTGTTACTCTGTTGCTAAGAACTCTGTTTCCTTTAAGCATCAGAGAATTTGTCATCCAGTACATGTAATACCAGCATTTGTTAATATTGACCATAATTATTTTAAATGGTCTTATAATATTTATGATGGAAAGGAGTAAGGACTTTTAAAAGAGATCAATATGCTGGAGAGAAAAGCACCATGCACGATATGTTGTTGTTGTTGTTAGTGGTTGAGTTGACCTCGACTCATAATGATCCTGTGTCCAGCAGAAGAAAACCTTGTCAGACCCAGCATCAGAGGCAGCTGAAACGCTACACTCAGTGTCAATCCATCTGGCTAGGGGTCTTCTTCTTGTTCCTGTTCCTACTTTTCTTAGCATAATTTCCTTACCTAGGAACTGATCACTAATGGTGACATGCCCAAAGTGTCCGAGATTCAGGCTCCCCATGATTGCTTCTACAGGACACTCAGCCAGTTTATTATATTGTTGTGGTGTACACGCTGCTGGGATGATGAAAGCGGCAGCACCGGTGTTTACAATTTCATCAGGGACACCCATAGTGAATGATTTTCAGTGGCATTCCAGACTAAAAACTGGATAAGAAGCAGAACTGGTCACCTATTTCTGAAATAAAGGGTACTTGAAAACTTTATGAACAGCAGAGGTACAGTCCTTAAGTTAGAATATAATATTTACTTTATCATTTTCATAGTTAAAAAATCCCTTACTATAATTTGAATTAATGACTTCCTGTGTCATTTATTAATTTGTTAATTATTAAACTTTGTCTCATTTTCTCTGCCATTACTACTGAGATGGAATTGACTCATAACTGATCCTCCAGCAGGTTTTGAGAAGCTGTAAATCACACAGGAAGAAATGACCTTTCTTTCTCCATAAGAGCAACTGGTGGATCCAAGGCATAGTTTTGGGTTTGCAGTGCAACTCCTTATCCACTAGGCCACTAGGGGTTCCTTGAAGTCCCACAGAAATCAGAGTTTTGTGTCATGTAATGGCAACTATCAAAGCAGCAGGCAGAGTATGCAATCCTTGGAATTTACTAATTATTTATATAATTTTAGTATCAGTTGGCTTAAATAATAATCTAGGCTGTGAATCTTTTTTAATACTTATTTACTCCTCTTTTCCTTTGTTTGTTTGTTTCACACTGTCTAGAAATTATTGTGGGTAAAGAGCCAAACCCAGAAGGACTTGAAATTGAATACCTCAGAGCAGTAAATCTGATGCAGGCCACCACATCCAACAATATCAAAGAGAAGTAATTTTTATTTCAAAAACAATACTGTAAAACTCTGAC
The DNA here is from genome assembly GCF_000299155.1 of Elephantulus edwardii. NCBI lineage: Eukaryota > Metazoa > Chordata > Mammalia > Macroscelidea > Macroscelididae > Elephantulus > Elephantulus edwardii. Next base: position 1,259,738 of record NW_006399864.1, read on the forward strand.
AGCAGGAATTTTGACTTCTTGTTCTGCATATATCTGGCATATAGATCAATAACTTACAGATCGTAGGCAACTGTGTTTGCAGAATGCGCGCTCGCGCGCTTGGAACTCACTCTTTCTCTCTCTCTCTCTCTCTCTCTCTCTTCCTTCCTTCTATTGATTAGGTGGTGCTCCTAGGCATATGCCACGCATTGTGGAGAGGTCTCTGCCATGGGATACTAGGGAAGAGTCAATTATTATAGTGTGATAAGCACTTTGATAATGGCATAGGTGGACAGTGGGAGCCTGTAAAAGAGGCACTTCACCCAACCTAAAAAGCAGAATTCAACAGACGGAGTTACGATTTAATGTGAGAAAGGGGGAGGGAAGCAAGAAGAGCAAAGAAATTCAGCACTTGAAGGAGATGGGTTGAGATCCTTGAGGTATTACCTTGACCATTATTGGTATTCATATTTAAGAAACTAATTAAAAAGCTCAAGAGGGGAAGACCCTCTATGAGGTGGATTGATTCAGTGACTGAGGTAATTTTGGTAGGTGTGTCGGAGACAGTGAGATTGGTACAGGACAGAACAGGGTTTAGGGCTGTTGTACATGGGATCGCTATGAGTCACAAGTGACTCAAAGGCACATAACAACAATTAAAATGTTGAAAGAAAACATTGATTAAAGTATCTGAAAAGATGAGCTTTCCTAAGGGACCATCAGTACGTTCCAGTCCTGACTGAGTCTTCAACACATCGCTACCTTTCCAGTCCTCCATCACTGGAAGTGTTATGATTGCTCCTTATTACTTTATAGTCCAAGCATAAGGAATGTCTAAACAGTGGAAGTCCTTCTCATAAGAAATGCCAGGGATGGGGACATGTTGTCTCACATACTTTGAGCGTATTGTTGGGAGGGGCCAATCCTTGGGAAAAAGACATAATGCTGGAAAAGGTGGACCATCAGAGAAAGGTTTTCAACAAGATGGATTGACATAGTGACTGTAACAAGGGGCTGGAGGATCTCAAAGCTTAACAGAATAGGGCAAGGTTCAGATCTATTGTTCATAACGTCCCTATGAGTAGTAATCAACTTGATGACATCTAACAACAGCAACAAATGCTTCCTTTCACTTCTGAAGCCCCACACATTGCTGTTTATCTCCTTCTCTCAATGGTGGACCATTTCCTCTTTAATTTCAACTTGCCATTTTTACTTTTTTTTTGTTAATTTAAACTGATCCTTGCAAACTGTCTTTGACTTGTTAAATTAGGTTAAGTCTCCTTATTCATATCTTCCATCTCTATTATTAGTGAGTCGACTGCATTTGGGCATTGATACTGCCCACCCAGATTTAGGGAGCTCTGGTGGTCTAGTGGTAAGAATCTCCACTGCAATCACAAAAGCATGCAATTTTAATCCCCCAGTTGCTCCACTTGAGAAGGATAGGCAATCTCTTCCCATGTGATTTATTGCCTCTGAAAACCTGCTGGAGGGTCAGCTATGTGTTGCTTCTGACCCAGTGGCATACACAACAACAACATTGACTATTTGGTTGTCTACTATACCTTCTCTCTCCTATCACCATTGCCTGGCTCACTGGGTTGTGCCAAGAAATCTGGAGGGCAGCTACCTGGCCAACTGACTGGAAGAGATCCATACTTGTTCCCATTCCAACAAGATGATCAAACAGAATGTGGAAATTTTTGAACAATATAATCAATACTCTTAATACCAGCAGCCAGGACATTAAAGACAAAAATCACTTGAAAAAGTCTGCTATCAGAGACCTTTCCAAAGTACTAAAGAGCAACAATGTTAGTTAGGACACTAAGGTGCTCCTGATTCAGGCCGTAGTCTTTGAAATTACTTGCTATGCATCAGAAAGCTGGGCAATGACTCAGGATGATAGAAGGAAACTTGATGCCTTTGAGCTTGGTGCTGTAAAAGAGTGTTGGATATACCATGGACTGCTAGGAGAACAAACAAGTTAGTCCTAATTAGGGTGAGACCAGGCTACTCCTTGGAGGCAAGAATTCTGAAGCTTTGTCTGACATTACTTTGGACATGTTACAAGAAGAGATCAGTCCTTGGAGAAGGACATCATGCTTGGGAGGGTGGAGGGACAGTGCAAGAAATGAAGACCGTTGATGAGATGAATTGATTCAGTGATTGGGATAATGGGGGTAGGTGTGTCAGAGACAGTAAGATTGGCTCAGGACAGAACAGGGGTTAGGGCTATTGTACATACGTTCACTATGAGTCACAGAAGACTCTATGGCTCATAACAACCACAACAACAACATTGTTAATATCACATGTAGACAAAGTCTTGCTAAAGATTAGAACCTTCCTAGAAAGTACATTGACAGAGAATTGCTAGAAATTCAAACCAGATTTTGAAGATGCCATGGCCCTAGGGATGATATAATTGTTGACATCAAATTGATCTTGGCAGAAATCAGACAATAGCAGAAGGATGTATATCTGTGCTTTATTGACTATGCAAAGGCATTTAACTGTGTGGATCACAATGGATTATGGCCAACACTGAGAAGAATGGGAATTTCAGAACACTTACTTGTGCCCCTGTGAAACCTATACCTAGACCAAGAAGCTATTGTCTGAACAGAGCAATTGCATGGTTCAAAAATCAATAACAGGGTGCATCAATGATGTATCCTTTCTCCATATATTTTCAATCTATATGCTGAACAGAGAATTTGACAGGCTGGACTTTATGAAGATGAATATGGCATCAGGATTGGAGGAGAAGAATCATTAACAACCTGTGTTATGCAGATGATAAAATCTTGAAGTGCCTGTTGCAGATTACAAGAACTATAGCTTTCAGTGTGAATTGCATCTTACAATCAAGAAAATGAAAGTCCTCATCTCTGGAATAATGGAAAACATCATAATGATGGAGAAATAGTCAACAATTTCATCCTTTTTGGATCCACAATCAACATTCTTGGTACCAGCAGTCAAGAAACCAAAAGATGCATTGCACTGGGCAAGTCTGCTGTCAAGGAGCTCTCTAGAGTACTAAAGAGCAATGGTGTGAATGTAAATACTAAAGCTTGACTGACTTAAACATGGTCTTTTTGATTACTTGCTGGAAATCTGAAAGTTGAACAGTTAGTACGTGTGACAGAAGAATTTGATGCCTTTGAGTTGTGGTACTGGAGAAGAACATTCAATATTCCATGAACTACCAAGAGAACCAACCAGTCTATCCTGGAGAAAGTGAAACCAGGGTGCTTCTTGGAGGTAAGGATGATGAAACTCCATCTCACTTACTTTGGGCATGTTGATCAGAGAGGCTATTGGAAAGGGACATCACGCTTGGAAAGGTGGAGATCAGGGTGAGAAAGGAAGACCCTCAATGAGATACATTGACACAGTGACACTAATAATGGGCTCAAGTGTGTTGGAAATGGTGAGTTTGTTTAGGATAAGGCAAGATGCAGAGCCATTGTTCATAAGGTTGCTATAAATGGTCAATTTGACAGCAAATAACAGCAACAACATCAGTATTACAAATATACATGTATATGTTCAAACATACATACAACTGGACTGTAATCTGTGGGAATTTTATCATAATGTTGTTATGTGCCGTCGAGTCACTTGTGACTCATAGTGACCCTATGTACAACAGCCCTAAATTCTGCTCTTTCCTGTGCCAATCTCACTGTCTCTGACACTCCCATCCCGATTCCCCCAGTCACTGAATTAATCCACCTCATAGAGGGCCTTCCTCTCCTGCCCTGTCCCTCCACCCTCCCAAGCATGATGTCCCTCTCCAAGGACTGGTCCCTCCTTACGACACGTCCAAAGTCAGACAAAACCTCAGGATCCTTGCCTCCAAGGAGCAGCCTGGTTTAACCCTCTCTAAGATGAATCTGTTTGTTCTCTTAGCAGTCCATGGTACCCTCAATACTCTTCTCCAGAACCATAGCTCAAAGGTATCAATTCTCCTTCTATCCTCCCTAGTCATTGTCCAACTCTCTGACGCATAGTAAGTGATTGCAAAGACCATGGCTTGTATCAGATACACCTTAGTCTCCATAGAGACACCATTTTCCTTCAGTCCTTTGGAGAGGTCCCTAACAGCAGACTTTCCCACGGCAATACGTCTTTCTAATTTCTTGACTCCTGATGCCGAGAGTGTTGATTGTGGAGCAAAGCAAACTAAAGCTGTGAACAATCTCAATCTCTTCACCATCCATCCTGATGCTGCAAATTTGGTCCAGTGGTGAGAATCTTTGTCTTCTTGACATTGAGCCTCAATCCATATTGAAGGCTGCAATCCTTGACCCTCTGCAGCAAGCGCTTCAGGTCCTCCTCAGTTTCAGCAAGCAGGGTGGTGTCATCTGCATAACATAGATTGTTGATAGATCTCCCACCAGTCATAGATAGCAAATATTTTTTTCATTGAATTTGTAGTTTCAAACTTTTCAGCAATGGACAGCACTGTGAAGACCTTGAGCATGGATCACGGCACGTCACCTTAGACTACTCCATAGAATCACCACTAATTGTAGCAATCTTTTCCAACCTGTGCGTTTGTAGTTCAAGAGCTGTCAGAGTCCAGGAATTACTCATTCTACAGCAGGAATCCTCTGGGAATCTTTAGACCTATGTGCACTGAAGCATTTTTGTTTGTCAGCTTAGAAAAATCCAAGACTCAAGAGACTGCCATAAATCTCCATTAAAGTCAAGAAGTTTTCCTCTCCAGGTCTTTGAAGACCTGGAGAAGATACAGAGTGTTGGGGTCTCTGACACTATCTCTATCTGAAGGTCTAGAAAGGCTTTTTATGCTTAGAAATGTCATCCTACTCAGAGTATAAAAATATAAATCTTTTGGCACAAACTAATTCCTTCTCTATCTCTGGAAGGAAAACATAGCAATCTAAATAAAAGTAATATCCTCCACTAAGTTGGAGGAATTATTTGAAAACATAAATAAAATTACTTAGAATCTTGAGCTTGAAAACCTAGACTAAAAATTCAAGAGAATAAAACTTCCAACAGAATAATACATAGATATATATATATATATAACATATCTCCCCCAACCCCCTCACTATACATATATATGTGTGTGTGTGTGTATGTACATATGTAATATACACATTTTATTTAATATACATATTTTTGTCAACCTTAATACATCCAAAAGTATGGAAGAAATAACTTTCCTTTTAGAATTTCAACACATCTGCTACTGGTTCCAGCCAGGATCATGTAGTCCAGAGAATCAGAGAAATGAGAAACATTTCACTAAAATAAGTGAAGTGAGTTTTGCAATACCTATAAAAATGCAGGCTCAGATTTATGTGGGAGGCTCAGGAGAATTCTTTTCAATCCACACTAATTTGTTTTGTCCTTGAAATACATACACAACATGGGAATACTTTGATGGTGATTAAAAATAAAGAGCTGTAAAACTGGAAAGAACTTCAATTTTACCTCCTCTTCTGACTTTGAGGATCTGTGACTTAGAAAAGTGCACTGAAAACTCATCCTTTCTATACACTTTGACTAAAATCACAAATTTAAACTTTAAAAAGTATTCTGACATGTCCAGTATCACTCAGAAATGTCATTGTAGATCTAAAACTACAGTTCATGTCTCTTGATTCCCAATACAGTTTTTACCCTTTATATCAAATTGTTCTTTGATACAGAGATCTTAGACAGAAATAGGTTTTATGCAAAAGAGATAGTTAATTGTCAGTTAATTTTTTTACGTTTGGACTTAGTAATTTTTACAATTTTGTTTTAAATATCCCCTTGGAATACTTTTTAGAGCAAGACTTTATGATAATCTATGTTGTTGCTAAGTGCTGTTAAGTTGTAGATGACTCAGAGAACCTATGAATGAAAAACCTGAACACTTGTATAACTTTCATCATTTCTCCAAGTTTATAGAGTTTCTGGAGGCAAGCTATTTCAGAAGTGGATGCCACTTCTCCTTCCAAGCCTATTTTAATCTGGGAGCTCCACCAAACACTGTCCACCATGGGTAAACATTATCACATTTGACACACCAATGTCACCGTGTTTAGCATCACAACAAACATTAATAAATTCATACCTGGCAACTTGGGTGATCATTGAACCCCAACAAATAATGTAAAAATAATCAACTCTGGAGGATAGTCACAATATAAGCATTATTCTGTCAGTGGCTAAGTGTTGTCACTCCAACTTAGTTAATATAAGAGATTGTCCTTAAGCTTGTTATTATAACATTTTTTATAAGACAAGAATGAACTGGAGGGGAGGGATGGGCAGGGAGAAAAGTGCAACAATGAATGAATGGAAATCCAAAATATTTATATTTTCATTAAAATTAATAATAATATTAATAAAAACAAACAAAAATATTTACTCAAGTCAATATGATCAGATAAAAAGTTATTCCCAAGTTCTGAAAAAATTTGCATGTAAAATTTCTTTATTTAAAAAAGAAATGTGTCCGCTAATACTTTGCATTCCCAACACTGAAGCAGGAAAATTGTACATGGTCTTCTTTATGAATGTAAAAACATACTAAATTTATTTACAGTTGGTACTCTTTCTCTCTCTCACTGCTGTCACATCAGAACTGACTCAGTTGACCCTGTAGGGAGTTTACAAAGACTAATTGCATAGGAAGAGGTTGTCCACCTTTCTCCTGAGAAGGAGCTGGTAGATTCGAACCATCTGCATTTGGGTTGGCAGTGAAATTCATTAGGTTACTAGGGCTCTGTAGTACTTTTTAGTTATAAAATAATCTGTCAGAGGCCTGGCTAACTTGCATAGCAAGATTAGCCCTGTACTGTAAAACCAGCAAGACTAATTCCATCTTGGCTAGAACATCTGCTTGGCAATATACAACTCAAGGAAGCATGATGTTAATGAATAAGAGTGATCAAAGGTCTCAGACCTTAGGGAATGTTATCTACTGAAACTCTTTGTTTCTTAGAGCACTCAATAAGACATGCTGGAAAACATCTTTGTATTGTGCTGAGGTCTGTGAGAGTTAATGTTTGACCTGAGAGTCAACATCTGCAACAGAAAGAGATAATGCGATTGCTACTGCAAAGGTGCTTCTAAAAACCTATATATGCTTTTCAAAAAATAAAAGTCTTGGATATTTGTCATCAACAGGTAGTCTCTCTGAGTCTTCATTCAATCCTCGTCCCTTCTCTCGTGGAACTGTTTCAATATGTTGAGGCTGGACCTCAATAATAATCAGTTTGTACACAGTGCTCTAAAAATGTTTATCATTCCTAAGAGGAGGTCCCCTAGGACAATACACTACATCCCCACACCTGCTTCAAGCAAAACTTAGCAGCTCTCTGTGTTGCAGAAAATAGGATTCTTTGGAAGAATTTCCCTTGAGAGAATACATATTTGGCTGCAAAACAAAACATTAATAAACCACAAAACCTTAGCCAGTGAATCAAACTTAGCACACTCAATCCATAATGGGGCAAATGGACTTTCTGTGACTTCAGATATGGTAAAATAGGTGTATCATTTAGGTAGCATTCTTGTAAAAATATGTAAATTGTGTCTAATCATGGAGAATTAAATCAGATAAATCTGGAAGGGAAAATATTTTAGAGGAAATTGGCTTGGACTCTTCAAAAATTTGAATGGGGCAGTGGGTGAAGAGTCTGTTCCAGGTAAACAAGTACACATGTTACAAGTGTGGTCAGTGAACTTACAGTGGATTCTGAATCCAGAAAATTAAGTACTAATCAATAATCAAGGGCATTTTGGGACAGTGAAGGGAAGTTCAGTATCAAATATACAACATATTTTAATTCCTTTACTCATACATTAAATATACAAATACACGAACTCATATATTCCTGGCATTTAAGTTCATCAAATACAAAAATATACATGCACATTTTTTTCTGACATTGTTGTTGCTTATTGCCAAGGAGTCTGAACTGACTCAAAGCTGAGTATTCGGTAAGTTTTTAAAGGAGGAGATAGACCAACTTTCTCCAGAGGAGTAGTGAATTCAAATTGGGTTGGCAGTATAACTTCTTATCTCTGGGCCACCAGAGCTCCCTTACTTTTCTTCGTAGCAACAATACACAAAACAGAGAGGTTTATGGGAAAAGACTATTGCGCCTACTTAATAACGAAGGATGCTGAAGTATGGAGTAAAGGGTGACTTGTTTAAGACGAAGCTGAATTGTGTTGTTCAACTTGGCATATCTTGGAACTATGTTGTTGTTATGTGCTGTCGACTTACTTATAACTCATATACACTACAAATAAATACCTGAAGGACTTAATGGTACTGTAATAAAGGAAGCATAATTATAATAACAGTCGTATCTAGAGAGAACGCTAGGGGAAAGGTATTGCAGCAACAACTAGAAACGTAGGTCACATTATGATAGACTTGAACTAGCAGATGTTTAAATGTTGCTTTAATATATAAAGGGGAGGAGAGATGAAGTCAGATTATCTTTCAGAGAAAACAGTCCAATGAAAGTGTGGAAGATGTATTTGAGAGCATAGAGACTGGAGACAGGAAACCCCTACAGTATCTGGGTGTTAGATGATGAAGGTCTAGATTATACTACCTCCCTAGTAGGACTATTTAATAATTTCTCAATGATAGTGTGTTATTTCACATGATGTGTTTGTCACAACACCCTCACTTTATAAGATTTTTTTTTCCCTTCTTCTTCTTTATATTCTCCTGGGTTCTTCAGATTAAATTCTCTGAGAAAATAATTTTGTGTTTCTCAGAGGGTAATGTGTGTGTGTGTGTCATGCATACACACATACATATATGTATTTCTCATCTGTGTATCATTAACACTCATTTTTTAATCAATATGTGCCTAGGGCATGAGAAAAAATTTTTAAAAATTAGGCCACTACCCTATGACTTCTTCTCTCCAAGAGTGCTCTGCTGGCCCACCGGAAGATGTTAATTCACAATGAATCCTTGGAAGAAAGCTGGGTAACATACCTCCACGTGATTACAACCTCTCAAAACCCGCTAGATGGTCAGTTCTGAGTTGACTCTGACTCATTGGCAAAGAGTAAGTGACCAATATAGAAGGGTTTTTTTAAAAAAAAAAATTCTATTAAGATAAAAATTTTTAAGGAAAGACATTTCTAAGGAGTCTGAATTTAGTGGAAAGATGAGAGAAGAAAAGAGAAATAAAACATACAATGAATACTAGACTCTTGCATTTCAGTGGGAAATGTAATAACTTCTTTAGTTTTTGGGACAGAGGCGTTGACCAAAGTCTCAATATTTTCATCCTTATAATGTGTCTGATAACACCTACCTCAAAAAAGTCTTTCAGGATTAAAGTACTTAGAATCATTCTAGAACATATAAATTATGATTCTTTAATCCGTAAATAGCGATTCAGTTAGCGCCAATTAGTCAGTTAATTTGGTTAATTTAGTCAGTACACATTTAGTGTTATTAAATGTAATTTATATCGATACTTTTAATAGTTTATTGTTATATTGATAAGACATTGTAATTCAGAGGAAGGAGATGGATGGAGGAGACAACAACAAGATAATGCTTAATATCCAAATAGTACAGCAAGGTAATGGTTTATATCCAGAGTTCTTTATTCAGGCCCATGTGCAGTCACTGGACCTGGACAGTCAAGTTCTGGGCACCAGTGATAACCGAAGAGTGAGGCTAGAGTCTCCAGGGTATAGGTCCACTTTTCAAGCTCCTACTGCATTTTCTTTGACACATTGAATGTTACTTCAAGCTCTCACTAGAGCAAGTGTCAATGATTTCTAATTTCCCACTGGATGTCTCTCTGAGTCTTATACATAATTGCACGATTAGGTGACAATGACACACTCACTTTCTGTAGGATGGTGGCAGAGAGGAGAAGCCTGGCCTGCTATCTCTCTGAGGGCAGAAGCACAGAGTGGACAGAGTCAAATGCCCCATATGTCAGACTTCCTCCTTCCTTGTGTAAAATATTGTTTCTGAACCTCAGTTTTCTTTGCTTTATAATGAGAGGTTTGTGATTTAATTATTTTCTTTTGGCTTTAGAGTTCTGATTCTCAAGGTTCAGAAACATCTTTGAATCCCAGGGTGTGTTGTTTGTGGTAGGAGCTGCTGAGTCTGAATCACAGTGACCTTATGGACAAAAGATTTGAAGCCTGTTCTGTCCTAAGCCATCCTTGTCAAATTTGCTGTGGTCATTGTGTCAGTCTGTCTCACTGCAGGTCTTCCTGTCTTTTGCTGATCTTTAATCTTTCCTAGCATGATTCTCCTTTCTAAGGAACAGCCTCCAATAACAGCTTGCCCAAAGCAGTGAGAGAGATTTGCTGTAATTCAGAAGACTTAATTTCTGGTCATATACCCATATGATAATGGACTGTGAAGGTACAGAATCACACGGATTTTTTTTTCCTTTTTAAAGAAGGAGATTATGCAATGAAGTTGGTGGGACGTTCTAAGAAGAGATCAATGTTCCTTCCTCACACAATGCCAGAATGACCAGCCTTCACACCTTACACTCCGAAGCCAGCTGCAAGGCTAGCCAGCCTCATAAATCTTTGTTCCCCTAGTACACACTACCCAGCCCCCCCACACACACACACACACTACCACCTATGAAGAACTGACATGTTTTGAAAAGTAACCAAAACAAATTCTTCAGGAGCCTAGGAAAAGACTAGAGCAATTATTTGCTATTCCTATTGTCAGACTGTTTGGCGTTAGCCAAGTTTCATATAGTTTCAAGTTTCATTTACATAAGAACACCCCTGATGTTTTACAGCGGTTTTCCTTGTTATAAAACTCTAGCAATCCTGACCTCCTTGGAAACATTGCTTCTTACACTCCATTGCATTTTACAAATGTCTCTTCTTTGGTTTCTAGCTGCCATTAGGCACAGCCCATTCCCTCCCCTCCCCCATGAGTTCATCAATTCTTTAGTCCTATTTCAAATCCCTCTGCTGGAATGAGAAATTATTATAATTCCTCCAAGGATCCAATCCCATATATAATCCATTAAAGTAAAATGAGTATGTCCGTGGAAGAGACAGGTTGAAACCCCTAAAGAATAGTATGGCTTGAAAAGACAAATAGGCAACAGAAATGGTTGAGCTATGAGGTGATAAGTCATACAAGCTGGAAATAAGTATTCAACCAATTGCTACTAATGCATTTTACTTGAAGCAATGTACACAATTGTGTCTACAGTAGTTATTAGCATTTATGGACTCAGCAACACATACTTATTGAGAACTTTGTTTAAATTTTTATTGCTATTAGGTGCCATCAAGTTGAGTATGACCCATAGTGACCTTATGAATAATAAATCTGAAGCCTGTCCTATCCTGTGCCATCCTCACACTTCCTGACACACAAAAGCCCACCGCAGCAGTCCCACATCAGTGTACTTGGTTGAGAATCTTCTCTCCTTCACTGACCCTCCACTGTTCTTAGCATCACGTCCTTCTCCAAGTAATAGTTTCTCCTAGCAACAAACCCAAAGTAAGAGAAGCAAAGCCTCATCATTCTTGCCTCCAAAGAGTACTCTGGCTGCAGCCTCTCCAACACACATCTGTTTGTTCTCTTGGCCGTCCATAGGATGTTCAGTGCTCTTCTCCAACACCATAGCTCAAAGGCATCAACTCTTCTTCTGTCATCCTTATTCATTGCCCAGGTCTCAGATGCAAAGCAAGTGATTAGAAAGAGGATGGCCTGAATCAGGTGCACCTTAGTCTTCAAACTGACTTCATTATTCCTCAATAATTTGGAGAGATCCCTCACTGCAGATTTTTTCCCAGTGCAATGTCTCCTTATTTCCTGATTGCTGGTACAAAGAGTGTTAACTGTGGGTCCAAGCAATATGATTGAGAATCTACTATGTGCCAAATATTGCACTAATAATATAATGCGTTAGAAATAGCTTAAATGAATCCTCTATTTCCGAGGAATTCTTACCAGTAGTTATCACATAGCAAACTAGACTGTGAGGTTTTAGAAATTAGAGACCTACTCAGTGACTGTTGAATTGTCAGTGCCCACAGGAAACACTGGTGATGCAGTCCACAGAAAATGGTATTGCTACCCAGAGGCTACAAACTCTGGTGGTTCAAATCCACAAGTCACTCTGTGGGGATAATCGGCAATGTCTTCCCATTCACTTTATACTCTTAGAAACCGGATGCAGGTTTAGGTATGAGTTATCCCAATTTGCTGACAATTAGAGAGAAAGAGTCGATTTTTTTGGAACAGAGAAGTAGCACAATGGAATGAGTTTGCCACAATACATAATGTCCTTAGCCATATGTTGTTGTTACCACTTTCCTAGAATATAAGCTTCTCATTGAAAAACCAGAAGATCAGAAGCTTTTATAGTTGTGTGTGTGTGTGTGTGTGTGTGTGTGTGTGTGTGTAGTGTGGTGTATACCACAGAGTAGGAGCTGACCCATAACTGACCCGCCAGTGGATCTTCAGAGGCAGTTAATCACATGGGAGGAGACTGGTCATCCTCCCCCATGGAGCAACTGGTGGCCTCAAACTACACGCTTTTGGGATTGTAGTGCAGCTTCTTGCCACTAAGTTACCAGAGCTCCATAGTTAATTATAGTTAATTCTGCAGTTTGTCTATTTGATATTTTCAACAATGTTTTACATGCATTCATACACATATAAATACCATTGTTCAGAATTTTCATTTCTTTTAGGTTATTTATTAAAAACCCTCCAAATTTTTATATTATACCATAAATATTATTTGACATAAGACATTCAAAACCAAAAATTTTACTCCTTGTTCTGTCATTTTTAAGGTAAGCTGAAAAAAAACTAAGGGAGGAAATAAAAGAAAATAGTGGAGGAAAACTACAGGTATAAAATATTTCAAGCTATTTAGTTTGGATTATTTCTGAACAGTTTTTATATGTATAGATGCAATTTTCTTCTACTACTCCTTTACTACTTATGCCAACAAAAAAGGGTCATCAAATCTGTGAAAATAAAAGCTTCCTAATCTTTCAAGAAACTATTGCAGAGTTGGAGTTGCTACACACCTTTGTTGATTGAAAACTTAAACGAATCCATTCATTTAGATGGAAGAGATTACCCATCTTTCCCTGGTAGGATAGCTGGTAGATTCAAACCATGTACCTTTACTTTGGCAGCACAATTGCTTATTACTAAGCCACCAGACCTGGCCACTTCTTTGACATGGATTGTTGTTGTTAGGGGCTGTTAAGTACAACTCATAGTGACCCAATGAACAAAAGAACTGAAACCTGTCTTATTTTGTACTGTCCTCACTATCTCTGACAGTCTTGTTCCCATTCTCAAATCACTGTGTCTATCATCTTGCCATGGGTCTTCTACTCTTCTGCTGACCATCAGCCTTTCCAAACATGACGTCCCTTTCCAAGGAATACCCTCTTTTAACAACTTGCCCAAAGTGTGAGAAATGAAGCTTCATCATCTTTTATGGGAAGCCAATACTATATGTTTGTAATAAACTGAATGCTATCTCAAGATGTGGGGAAGGCCCAGTTCAAGCTAGAATTCACCCTGAGGCACCAAGACAATCCTTAGCCGTTGGATTCTTGCATTGTATTGGCTGACCCATCCCTCCTCAGTCTGGAGGAAGGTTTTCAATAGAAAGAGTTTGGCTTCATTTGCATTGAATTCTGTTTGTGATTTACTTCCTGATAATTTTCAATAAAGATGCAGGGAAGCTGGAACAGGGGTCTTCAGTTGAGAACTGCTGGCGCCCTGTGTTTCATGCTCTCTGTTCTATCTCATTCCTGGCTATCTCATTATTAATAATTATAAAAATACTTTACCCTCGGTCTGCAACAATCTTTGCCTCCAAAGAGCATTGTAGCTGCATTTTTTCCAAGACATATCTGTTTGTTCTTTTGGCAGTCCATGAGATAGTCAGTACTCTTCTCCAACACCAGAATTCAAAGGCATAAATTATTTTTTAATCATCCTTATTCATTGTGTAGCCCTCAGATGTGTAGCAAGTAATTGAAATGACTATGACCTGAATCAGGAACACTTTGTCTTCAGACTGACATCATTGTTCGAGAGATCCTTAACAGCAGACTTGCCCAATACATCTCCTGATCACCTGACTGCATGTAGCAAGAGTTTTGATTGTTGACCTAACCAAAAATAGCCATATAACTTGATTTTGACTAGAAGGATAAATTTCTTAAATGTTGTCATGCTATTTTCTAGTAGGTCAATTATGTGGCTAGATTAAAGATACCAGAGAACTTTACGGAGTTGTGACTTACCTATAGTTTTGCTTTTCATTTCCTATATGGAATCTGTCATATTGTGAATAGGCTCGGTTTCCTTCCCAGTCCATGAGCTCAATTCTTAGCATGTATTGCCTTTGACTAGTTATGGCAAAAATAAACTCATTCCCCAACCAGTATTCACCAGAGGGATTTCCAAAACCCTGAGGAAAAAGACAGAAATGAATTCATTAGCTAAAAGGGAAATTCTTTGTGTTTAATATTTAATAATTTCAGAAATAATAACAAATTAGCAATAAAGACTTACTTTTATTTTTTATAATTTTATTTCAATCATTGACTTCTTTCAATATTTTTTCTGTGTTTCCTTCTGTTAACCATACGTCCAGTTCTTATTATAGTAAAATCTCTGGTAGTTGTTTATGTGATATTCTGAGATGAAATGAGTAATTAAAAAGTTCAAGGACTAAAATGTCTAAATTAGTATTTAGACTTTGAAAACATCTTTAACATACTGCTTAATAGAATATATTTAATATTATTTAAATATTTTTCTATTAATATCACCAGGATCAACATCCTGGTTGTTATGTGCTGTCAAGTTGCCTGCGACTCATAATGACCCTACGTATAATAGCTCAGAAGCCTTCCCTATCCTGAGCCAGTCTCACTGACTCTAACACACTTACCCTCTTTACCCTAGTTACTGAATCAATCCATCTCATCCAGAATTTTCCTCTCCTGCACTGAACCTCCACCCTTCCAAGCATGATGTCCTTCTCCAAGGATTGGTCCCTCTTGGCCACATGCCCAAAGTATGTGAGATGGAGCTTCAAATCCTAGTCTCTAAAGAGAATCTTGGTTTCACCCTCACGAAGACAGACTTAATTGTTCTTTTCGGTGGCCCATGTTATGTTCAAGACTCTTTTGCAGCACCACAACTCAAAGGCACCAATTCTGCTGTCATCCTTAGTCATTATCCAGCTCTCTGATACACAGCAAATAATTGTGAAGACCATGGCCTAGATCAGGAGCACCTTAGTCTCTAAATTGGCATTGTTGCTTCTCAGTACTCTGGAAAGGTCCCTGACAGCAACATAGTATCAGGCTATTAGTCAATAGTATTATAGTAACAACAATAACACGATTAGCAATTGTGTGGTTCATAGACAGTTAGTTGCCTTATTAACCCTAAGAACAAATTCAAATTCACCAGCAACTCAACAGAAGAAAGATAAACAATCTCCTCTTTCTAAGAAATTTACAGCCTCCCAAAAATCCGCTGGAGGGTCAGCTATGATTTAGTTCCTACCCAATGATAATGAGAGAGAATGTAGTAGTAGTAGAAGGAGGAGGAGACAGAAACGGAGGAGGAGGAGGAGGAGAAAGAATAACATTGCTGCTTCTACCCTTATTTAAGGGTAAAATTATACTAAAAACAATCACATACAGGTTACTGGAGTGTTGACTGGTTCAATCTAATCCTCGGCATACATTTGTTCTCACTGTCTAGACTATGAGCTTCTGGGTGTGAGTTATATGTGTGAATCCTCACACACTGATGTGTTGACACACGGTTCTCATAAACTGGTACAGTGAAGAAATGTTTCTTGAATTTGAAGAAAGGAAGGGAAGAGGTAGAGATATAAGAGGAAGGAAGAGAATGAAAACATTATAATTAAACGTTCACTGTCATCGAGCTGATTCTAGTTGACAGTAAACCTGTAAGTATGAGTAGAATTGCCTGTAGTGTAAGGAGGGCTGTAAATCTTTATGGAAATTGATGGCCATATATGTCTCCTATGAATCAGTCTGTGGCTTAATAGTTAACCACTTAACCACTGTGCCTCTAGTAATAGTAACAAATAGTAATAGTAATAAATAGTAATTGTAATTGTAATAGTAATAGAAGTTATGTGCTGTTGAGTCCAAACCAACTCATAGCTGACCCTCCAGAAGGTTTTCAGAGGCGATAATCACACTGGCAGAAATAACTCATCTTTCTTACAGCTGGTAGACTCAAACCACATGCATCTGAGTTGGCAGCTCAGTTCTTTACTCACTAGGCCACGTGGGCTCATTAGAGCTCCACAAATACTACAGCACTTTCCAAGAGCCGTGGCTCTCTGGAATGTCGATTCACCCGTCGATCCATGTGAAAATGAGAGGCAATCTCTTTCTGTGCAAGTTAAAGCCTGAGAAATCTACAGGAGAGTCAGCAATGAATTGGGTTTGACCAGATGGTAATAAGCTTTTGTTTAAATCACATCCAGAGAGTAGCTATGAACCATAATTCTTTTTATTGTAGGCAATTAGATTGAATCTAAGGGAAGTGATTTTGAAAGTATTCAACTGAATCAAACTCGCTAAAATTTGCTTGAAAACACATATTCCTGGTGCTGTCTTGAATTAAAATATCCACAAATAGTCCATGAACAAGTTCCCAATTTGCTTTGTGTATTTAATTATTTGTAATGACCATCTCTAGTATTTATAGAATAGATTTCACTCTGTAAGGAAGAAGACAATCTGCCTTTCTCATGATCTCTGTCACTCTCCAGCCCGTTGTAACTGTCCCTGTGTTAATCCATCTTCTTAAAGGCCATCTTCTCATTCACTGACCCTCCACTTTACCCACTATGAGGTCCTTTCCAAGGAGTGGCCTTCCTAACAACATATGCAAAGTAGGTGAGACAGAGTTCCGCCCTCCTTGCTTCTAGGGAGCACGCTAGCTGCACTTCGTCCAAGACTCTATGCCACTTCATTTCATGGGGATTTTTGGTGCGTGTTTGGGTATTGTTTGTTTGTTTTTAGTTAATATCCTTGATCCTGAATGCACCAAGCACACACACATACCCTTGAAGACTATCTACACAGAGTTTAGAGTAAAAATCTATGCTTCAATATTCCTAAGATGTTCAAACCACACCAAGCGTGGTAGGGAACGTGGCTGCAATTAAAACTGTGCTCAACATTCAACACATTATTATGGCAGCGCTGTGCCATATACTAAGGAGAAGAAGGGGTCTCCAACGTTGTAGAACATAAAAGAAAGCCTACAAAGGGCTGAGAGCCAAAGGATAAGCACTTTTCCAACTGCAGAAACCATTGAGAAGGAAAGAGAACTGGGCTTCCCCTTGTGTTTCTTCTCACTTCAGACATGAGCAGCTCTCCCTCCAGCCGCTTGAAAGTTCCCTCATCTGAGCACTCGGTTTGAAGGGATTCCATAATTATGCTAAATGTGAAGGAGGAGGCTGAGAATGATGAAGTGTTAAGTTTTAGGTCACATATTTCAATTCTGTTGAAAGCGTTGTAGGGATAAAGCTCTCCAGTTTCCTCAGGGGAAGACACAGCATCTCCAGTGACCTCTGAAATGGACTGAGCCACAGTGTCATTCCAAATCCAGAGTCTTCCCATCTCAGCACGCAGCCTGTCCCTCTGCTGAGTTACTGTGAGATAAATAGCTGTTCCTAAACACTTTTCTTCATCTGACTGAAAATAGAAGAAGGAGCAACTGCAAAATAAGCAATGAAACCTGCCTTAAGAAATCAAGATTCTGTTTCACGTACCTTCCCAAAAAACTGTCAAGACAGGCTTGAAGGCAGGAGCAAACCTTCGGAGTACAAGGGATCTAAATGGCTGTTAGGGAGGGAGCTTAGGGAGGCAGCCCTCTAATGCCAAGTGCAGTGATGCAGAAGCAAATGTTTCATCATAACGATGAAAAAAACAAATGAAAGACAGGGAAATGAATTCCCACATTAGCAAATTGCCTACTGGGTAATTTTTCTGGCACAATCAGGAATCTGCTGTCTGAGAATCCATAGGAACAAAGGCCTAACTTGGGTGAAATTTCTGCCTCAATTCAAATCTTTCTTTGCACATATTAGGAGCTGTTGGCCAAAGTCTTTAGCCAATTGCAATGTTAATGTAAAAGTGGCGCATCTCTGACAGTTCAAATTGGCCAGCAGCTGCTTGGCAGAGAGATGGGCCATGTCCTCCCATTGTGATGAACAGCTTTGAAAATGCTTGGGGATTAGTGGTGTCAGGTATACATTTGTTCCCACTCCCCAGAAATTGAGTTTTTGAGATGAGGCTGCATCTATTTGCTATGAACCCTTCTGCTTTGCTTCTCAGCTTCCTTATAAACAAAATAGGGATTCAATTAGCTTCCATATAGAATCTGTGTGAAAATGAAATGAGTTAATATACCCAAACCACTTTAGCTGAATGTGGAGCCACAAAATGACCAGAAAAGCACTTGTCAAAAATCTAGTTACTACTATTAATAAAAAGGACATGTCATAGCCCATAGCGAATAAACGACTCTGCATAGTTATTGTAATCATAGTCACATGACGATTTTGGTACTATACTTCAGGCACAGTATTAATTACATGTTGTTTTCTAATTCTTTAATAAAGAAAACAAATTACCAGGCGGTTTCTTAAATGAACAAAATCGGCCATCTAACTACCTTTTATTGGAAAATCATGCACGAAAAAAACACCTGTCATTTAGTTTTTTTTTCAAAACCTAAAAAAATTCTTCAATTTTCTTTTATACTTTCCCAACTGTATGAAATTATCAGGTAGAATATCTTGTCTGATAATGCTCATGGAAGGCGTTGACTTTTACAGATGAGATAAAATTGTAACCAGATATTTCTTGTATCCTGTGGTCTTCATCTTCTTTCAAATTAATAATTAAAGAAAACATTCTAATTCAGTAGTATGAAGAGGTGGCTTTCTAAAAGTACTTTAAGGTACAATTAAATTTTTTTGGGTGCTGACAGACTCAATACAAGAAAGAGTATGACTATTCTTGATTTCAACATTTTCTTTTTTTGGGTATTTTTATTCTAATGGGAAGATGTTAAAACGCAGTTTAAAGTGTGCCCTTAATTTAATTCTAGAAAGTAAAGACTTCCCACTCAGATTGAAGTACTTATGTCAATAGGAAGTTCTGTTTATAGGGGCAATTGTTTTCAGTGCAAAGCCAGATTGTCTACAGGGCATTTGTCTCTGCCTACTATAAAGTTGGACCACTAGGGTACTATTTGGAAGGTCCAGGTTCACTGGGCTTTATATGTTAAAGTCCTGCTGATAAGTGTTATTACTGGAGACCACTAAATAGTGTCCTCTTGACTTGAAGGAGTTAATATAGTTCCCTAAGTGCCTCATTAAAGAGCCCACTCCAGACTTCCCTTTCCCCAAACATCTTTACAAATCCACAAACCAGATTTTCCTGAATCTTCTATTGAGGAAGGCTAAAAGGAAAAAAAAATCAGGTGAGAGGCTCCGTTCTTTAAAGCCAGTGTTAGGAATCAAAGAAATTTCTTTACTTTGACTGGTGGTAAACTATCCACCTTCAGAGAAGCTTAAAAGGAACAAGTATAGTATATCCTTGCCGTGATGACGTTAAAGTATATTTCTGGAAACTTTATGAGGGAGATAAGTTTCATAGGTAGAAAGGTAGGTAGGGATAGGCAGGTAGGTGGATAGATTGGGAAAACCCCAACAAATAGTGGCTGTTTAAGGCTGTGTGTGTTTGTAGTTATTGCTAGTGCACTATACCCTTGAAATTTGTTTAAATAGAAATTTTTTTTTATTTGACCACAATAAAAACAAAGCTACTGAGTTAGAAAGTCAGTCTATAGAAAACAAACTAGTCTGAGGGGAGACAGGAAAGCAGAGGCAGAGTTGAAAGTTTACTTATATACTCAGAAATGGGCTTCTTGTCCAATGAAGAGGGTGAAGTCTTCCTGTGCTTTGTGTTGTAGGGTGCACTCTGGCTTTCGTACACCTCCCGTGTGCAGAGTGGAACTGGTCCACTGGGTACTCACTTTTCAGAAGCACATGGCCAAGCTGACCTCTAAGGCACCTCTGGGTGGGTGGGTGGATTTGAACCACCGATCTTTCAACCAAAAGTCAAGTACTTAACCATTTGGGCCATCGTGGAATTAACTCAAAGCCCAACTCACTACCATTGAGTCAATTATGACTCAGAGAAGCCTTCCATCAGATTTCAGAGGCTGTAACTGTTGGGGAAAAAACAGCCCATCTTTCTTCTATGAAGCAACTGGTAAATTTGAACTGGCAACCATTAGCAGCAGCTCTGTGTATAATGAGTGGATCATGTCACCAGAGCTTCTTAAGGTGTTTGAGCGCATAAAAAAGTAGCTAAGTCAAGACTGGAAGGACAATGGTACTTGTTTTCCCAAACGATGTACCCCCAAAAGCAAACCAGTAAAAGCTAGCACTTCACACATCCAGCATTGTAATGGATAAGAAATGGCAAATGCTGGCAAGGTTGTGGAGAAACTGGAACCCTTATTCACTGTTGGTGGGAGTGTAAAATGGTGCAAGCACTGTGGAAAGTGGCATGGTGCTTTTTCAAAAAGATGCAAATAGGGATACTATTTGACCCAGCAATTCCACTACTGGGAATATACCCCAAAGAAACCATAACTGCCACCCAAGCAGATATATACACACCTATGTTCATCGTGGCTTTGTTCACAATAGCAAAGAGTTGGAAAAAACCACCCTAAGTGCCCATCAGCAAATGAATGGATAGAGAAGGTGTGGTATTTTCACACAATAGAATACTATGCTGCATTGAAAAACAAGGAACTCACGAAATATTAAAAATGGGTTGACCCTGGAGGACATTATGCTGAGTCACAAAGGGACAAATATTGCATAGTGCCACTGCTATAAAACAGGACTGACATCAGGATTAGGGAAAGACTGCAAAAGATGGGATAAATAATGTATACTGCATTGAAACAGATGAGGGAGAAACAGTTTAAAAGGGACATATGATCAGGTATTATTGTCATGACAGGAGTCCAGAATGAAGCCTGCATAGTGGAATGAACCTGGGGGTAGGGATTGTACAACAATGAAGGACTTTTTCTTTTACTTTTCAAAGATAAGAACAAACCGGAAAGGAGGGGTGGGCAGGGAGAAAAGTGCAATAATGAATGAATGGAAATAAAAATAATAATAAAAAAAGAAATGGCATAGGGAGTCCTTGGTCTTTTGTGGTGAAGTCAGGCTAATGTGTCTTTAAGTGAAAGAAAGCTCTGGAGGAAAAAACTGAGACACTTTCTACCACGTGCTGAGGATGAGTGTTGTAATATATACTGAGTTCTTTGACTGTCATTGGGCTAATTTTTAACCAAATGCCTCAGAATCTTGGAGTGTATCTTTCTTTCTGACCTGTAGAACTGGCAAGCAGCTGATGTATTTCTTGTAGTTTGAATGAAAGGATAGTCTTCATTTACAAAGGGAAGTCGTGAGAATAGGTTCCATAACAGTTCTGATTTAAAAAGAATTGTTATTCCAATAGCGACAAAAGAGAGAACTGCTTAAAAAGAAATATATTCGGTAAATACTTAAAAAACAAGAATCAATTACATACTTCACATGTCACTATCTCTTACTTAACATTTCTCGCTAGCCAAGGCAGCAGATATTTACAGCTAATAATTCATTATTTTGGAAATTCATAAGGACAATTTTTAGATTCATGTTTCTACCATCATTAGAATTAATAATAATGTATATCAGATTTGCCTGGATATGTATCTGTGATTTCAGATGGTCTTTTCACATCCCATTTTAGAGCTGAAAATAACCGTATGTGAAAGTGGATCACAATTCCTTTTTGGCAAGGTTAAGCAAAACTTTTTAGTCTTTGATGTTTTAATCTTGGATAATAATAATCGCAACCATTTATTGAAAACTCTATGCTTGCCAAATACTTTATTTATATTATTTCTAATCCCACAGCATCCCTGCAAGGCAGGGGAGAATTACCACCATCTTTAATAGTAGATAGCTAAAGTATGGGCTCATTAATTTGCCAAAGATCATACCATTTGTAAACGGCAGAGAAAATACTCAAATTGCGAATAAAGTCATCATTCCAAGTTCTCTTTAAGAAATGAGATTATCTTTTTTCCTTCATATACTAAAACTAAAGAAACAGAGAGAGGCCTTAGGCTGTATCCTAATCTTACAGTTTAGTGTAATATTCCAAAAAGATGGTGATGTGGCTTCTACAAAGTCAATTGCTTCTAAAACGTTGGTTTAAAGGCTTAAGTGGCCCTAATGCAAGCCTTGGTATGTTCAATTGCTTCCTATGCATTTGAAAGTTGGACAATGAATAAGTATGTCAAAGAAAGACTTGACTCCTTTGGAATTGTGAAGAAGAGCATTGAACATACCATGGACTGTCAAAAGAACAAGAAAGGAAGTGTAATCAGGGTGCTTCTCAGAGGCAAGGATGGGGAAATTATGTCATTTGGGTATGATATCAGGAGGAGTCAGCCCCAAGAAAAATTATAGGGTCAAAGAGGAAGACCTTCAATGAGATAGACTGACTCAATGACTTTAACAGTGGGCTCAAGCATATCAGAGATTGTGAGGATGGAGCGTGATAGAGCATGATTTAAATATGCTGTTAGTAAGGTCTTGCTCAGCTCCACAACCAACATTCTTGGCACTAGCAGTCAGGATATTGAAAGACAAATATCTTTAGGGAAATCTTCTGTCAGGGATCTCTCCAAAGTGCCAAAGAGCAACAATGTCAGAGACTATGGTGTACCTAACTCAGGACATAGTCTTCGGAATTACTTGCTATGCATCAGAATGCTGGGCAATGACTAAGGATGACAGAAGAAAAATCAATGCCTTTGCTGGAGAAGAGTATCGAACATATCATTGACCACCAAAAGAACAAACATGTCTACCCTGGAGAGGGTGAAATCAGGATGCTCCTTTGAGACAAGGAATTTGAATCTCCACCTCACATACTTTGAGCTTGTGACCAGGAAAGACCAGTC
Source organism: Elephantulus edwardii (assembly GCF_000299155.1). Lineage (NCBI taxonomy): Eukaryota > Metazoa > Chordata > Mammalia > Macroscelidea > Macroscelididae > Elephantulus > Elephantulus edwardii. The sequence continues at coordinate 1,282,833 of NW_006399864.1, forward strand.
CTTGGAGAAGGGCATCATGCTTAGAAGGGTGAAATTGTGGCATCACAGGAGTGGAAGACACCAGATAGCTGATTGACACGGTGACTAGTGTAATGAAAACAGGTGTGTCAGAGAGAATGAGACTGGATGAGGACAAGATAAGCTTCAGAGTTATTGCACATAGGGTTGTGGTAAGTTGCAGATGACTTAATGGCACATAACAAAAGCAAGGGTCTCTATGAGCCATAGTACACTGGAACACTTGACAATAATATTCAGGGCATTTACACTGAAGCAGGAATCTTAACGACTTAATAAATGGCTCATTTCATGATTAGAAAAGAGGAATCATTAAATATTTTTGTCCAGACTTAGACAAGTTTTTCTGTTCATTAATGGATCTGCCCTAGAAAGTGATGGTCCTCAAATTTTAATATGCTCGCAAGTTTCTAGGGGATCCTGTTAACAAACAGATTGTATTTTAGTTATATCTGGAATGGAGTTTGAGATCATACTTTTAGAATATGCTTCTAGATGCAGAGCCTTTGACTAGCACATATTTCCACTCAATCAATTAAAAATACTATCAGGTTCAGGTTCAATTTGGTTTCGTTTTTATTCCTCTAGGTTAAACAGTTTCAGTGATTCACTTCCTTCATACAGAGGCTCCAAACTTTTCTCATTCTGTTTTCATATTCTAGAATGAGTTCTTTAGATTGAAAAATATCTTAAAATTGAAAGCATATATATGTTGTTAGCCAATGGCAAAGGGCAATGAGTTGTGGACTTTTTGACATAAAAAAAAAAATTATTGTAGACTAAGTGCATCATTCTTGGTTCTTTGGTATCCAACAACCAGTAAGATGAGGTTATCATGAAACAAATCTTTCCATCTTTCAAATACCAATATAAAAAACCAATTAGTACTATTATCTTTTATGTTGTTAAGTACCATTGCTAAGACTTACAGCAACTGTAAAATTATATCATGGCACAACTGTCAAACCAATGAGAATCATGGCTCATCCAAGCTGACACATAACCTTAACTATTGTAGGCTGCATTATTCTCACCTCACCTTGGGCATTCAATACTGATGGACACAAACTATTTACATGCAAAATAGTGGGATGTGAAACTGATGCTATTTACTATTTTTGTAAATGTAAAATGCCTGGTAATAAGATAGTAGGTAAGTGTGGGGGTATGTGCGCGTGCGCGCGCGCACACACACACACACACACACACACACACACATGTATTCTCATTGCTTACTCATAGCTGACTTTCCAGCAGATTTCTGAGGCTCCAAAATGCACAGGAAGAGACATTCATCCTTCTCTCTTTTAATCACTGGATTTGAACCACCTAAGAGGCTTGCTCTTTAGTTTAAGGCAATCCCTTACGGACTGCACCAACATGACTATGAATTTACGCTTGGATACCTAAGCATAGGATCCATATCATGTATTAAAAAGATTATCTATGAGGGTGATGACGATGACACAATTGTTTTTAGAGCAGCACCTAACGAACCCCATCTTCCAGTTCACACCCCTGTCTTCTCATCTTGATACGGGCCAGTCTTGGTCAACTTTAATCAATGTTGTTTTGAGGTCTAACAGGCCTTTAAATGAGCTGGGAGTTTGAGCTACACAAATTCAAAAAATTTCTGCTTACCTTGGATTACCATATTGTGAGTTCAACCTAATCAGTCCCGTAGAAAGGTCACATTAGAAAGCCAGCAACAACGTGCTTGACATAGGAATGAGACCACCTATAGATTCACCTCTGTGTACAACCTATAGTTCTGATCAGCTCCCTCCTGCGGTAATAAAGAGTCCTAACTTCTGCACCACGGTTTAGGCTTGAGTTCTAGATTCCTCACCACCAACCATCTAGAAACCAAGCCCAGACAAGATCTCACAGTTCACCCACTAATTTCAGGAATACACTTATCTTTCTGATGCTCATATGGAAATAATTTACTGAACATGATTTATGAGTGTTGTGTGCCTAATGAAAATGGCATTAATGTACATCAGTTTATAATCAACTGGAAAACCTCTAGAATTTTTACTTTATCACAAAGCATAGTAAAATAACCATATGATAAAACATAAAAAAGTGCTGTCAATTCTCCCATCTTACCATTTTGTACTCTTTCCAGCCTCTTTGGAAATCCAGACTCCCATCCTCACGATGCTGTATAACAGTCCAGCCTCCCCCATTAATATCCATGTTGCAAAATACCTGCCGGAAAGAAAAAGAAAGCCAGGTGATGATTGTGTCTGCTCTAAAGGAATACGTATCAGATATGTTTCTAAATAAAATAGGGTTTTAGGTCTAGGGATAAAAAAGAATCAAAGTGCTATCTTGAAAAAGGTTGAGTTAGGCTTCTTATTGGTTATTCCATTTTATGATTAGCATTTGAGTTGTTACTGGCGAATTTCTATATTTTGTGTATAAACATTTTAAATCATTCCATTTTAAGTTTCAGACTGTAAAACATGATAAAAAAAAACAGTGAAATGAAATGTTGTTCAACTTTTAAAAATATTATGAAAGTTTCATCATTCTAGATCATGTTATTGCCAAAGCATAAGACCAGGAATTTTTAAATGCTAAATAAACTAAAATGGCAGTGCAATAAGAATTAAGGCTTTGGGGGAAAAAGGAGTATTTTAAAAATCACATGTAATTACTATACAAATCAGTGTAAATTACTGCTTATACACTTGTATAATATTATAGTTATTCTTGATGGCTCAGCAATACATTAGAGGCAAAATTTGGTCCCCAGCATATGGGGAACACATTATTTGCGTGAGTTTTAGTCATGAACAATAAGAGAATATGACGTACTGTATTCCTTCTGACTGTGACATTTCTTTCCCTGGTGGGAATGCTAGTCAACTCTTCAAAAGACATATGCTTATTTGAATTACTCCAAATACAATAGTATTTATTTAAAAATGGAGTCATTTCCCCCAGAGTCTACCCTAGGAGCATAACATATCTGTAATGGGATTATCTTTGGAGAGTAATCAATGTAATTGATGTTCATCAGTGTGGCAGCTTGATTATTCAAGAGCCTTGCTATAGTGAACATCATTCCCCTGGGAATGGTGTGCTTCAGCATTTTGGAAGGTGGATATAGGTGTGGATATGTGGCAACAGCGGCAGGCAGCCTGAGTGGGCAAAGAGCTAAGCTCTAATTAAGGGAGACTCTCAAATGTTTTCCCTGAGGCATTTTATCTGGATCACAAATTACTTAAAGGTAGGAGAACAGTGGCAAGAACTGTCACTCAAAGAACAAATTGTCCAAGAGCTTCCTAAGATTGAAAGATTGACAAGAGACATGCTTTTATGTGAACACATAGAATATAGGCCAGACAATCTCCTGAGGGCTATCTCTAAACTGACAACAGTCATTCACAAGTATGCCTTTATCATCCCACCCCAAAAATTAAAGTAAATTAAGAATTCCTCTCCCTATTCCAAATCTCTTCCTCTTCTAATCCCGTTAGTCTTCTGTACTTGCTCTTTATCCTCAATGTAACTTTAATTATTCTTTTGTCTTCCTCGATTTTAACTCATTCATTCATTTTGCCACTCAACAAGCATTTATGAGTATCTATTCCATACCATAATTGGGTTGTTATCAAAAGTAAATTTGAATAATTTATGGATCATATATTCAAAAGGCTAAATATTTCAGTTAATTGTTTCTGAAAGATTGATGAGATATACCTGTCCACAATTATTACTTTCAGTGATCTAAAGAGTAATTTGGAAGCAGGAGTGGCACCCACTTCCTAAAAGACATGCCTCCAGAAACTCTATGAACTTTGATAAATGTAGATAGTTGTAGAGGGGTTTTAGGCCATTTGTTCATAGGGTCACTATGAGTCATGCTTGACTCAAAGGCAATCAACAACAACAACAACCACAAAGAGTAATAGGGGTAGAGGTAAAATTTTAGAAAGAAAGTGATGCAACAACAACAACAACAACAAAAAATGACAAAAACTTTGGACACTTAGAATTTGTGGTAACACAGACATAATAAAGGGGATTGGCATGAATTGGCATCACCATTTTTGCTAATATCTCTTGAGCAGTTAGAGTTAATCTTATAGGTAGATTCATGACAAGAATTGGGTAAGAATAAGAAAATAAAAAGGAAGACTGTATTTGTTAAATGGCTTATAATCCAATTACTTAAATGTATCTTCTAATCTAATATTTCATAGTGAGTAAGGACTTGTGCTGCCATTAAAAGACATGTGGTTCAAATCCACTGGTTGCTCTGAGAGAGAAAGATGGGCAATCTCCTCCCAGGTGATTTACAGCCTCTGAAAACCTACTAGAGGGTCAGCTATGAGTTGGCTTCAACTTGACCACAATGAGAGAAAGCATTTAATCTCATGACAATCCACAGAACTCAAGCTTACTGCCACCGGGTATAATACCAAACAATAGAAGCCCTCCACCAGGTTTCCAAGACTGTAAATTTTAACAGGAGAAGACAACCTACCTTTCTCCTGTGGAACCACAGATTGATTTAACTGCCAAAAACGAAGCTCTTTGGTTAGCAGTGTAAATTTGTATGGACTAAATCACCCATCATAACTCATCATACCCATCCTCATGGTCATTGCCATGATGTCTGAACCAATAGTTGACCATCCATCCATTGGGGCTTTCAAGGCTGTCAATTCCAAGGAAGGATATGGCTCATCCTTCTTCCAGGGAGACGCTGGTGGATTCCAACCATCAGAGACATATGGCCTTTGGGCTAGTGGTACAACTCTCTACACTACACTACAACACACTCTAGACTCCACTAACAGAGCTTCTTATCAAAATCCTACTTATGATTATCGTTATTCCCATTATATAGATTAAAAAGAATACCAAGAGCCAACTACAACAACTGAGAAAGTATCACACAAAATGAACAATAGCTTTTAGTCGTTGCGTACCTTTGAGTCAGAATCAATTCATAGCTGACTCTCCATTGGGTTTTTAGAAGCAGTAAATTGTATGGGAAGAGATTACCCATCTTCTTCTGTAGAGAAGCTGGTAGATTTGAACTGAGTGCCTTTGTTGACAGTGTAATTTCTTACCACTAAACCACTAGAGCTCCCATGAACTGTGGTAATAATGACAATAAATATTGAATTTAAGATTTGAACCCAATATCTATCCAATTTCAAACTGATTTATTTGAAAGCAGTTGCTGAAAATATTGAGAATGGAAGAACTCTTGAAAAGTAAAGACAAACTTGGAGAGAGCTGTGCATGGATCTGGGTAGGTTTAATAAAGAACTTGATAGAGATAAAACCCATCAGTATAACCTTTCTGTAATGAGGGGCTTTGATTTAATTACTACTGTCCCTGGTGCCTGAGATGTTGCCTAACCAATAGTAGATCTTAAATAAATACATGTGTAACCAATAAAGATAGAATAAGGCAAAAGAAGTATAAAAATTAGGGTAATGGTATTTAAGGAAATATGGAGATGGATTTTAAGTTAGGGAGAGGGTCAACCTAATCAAATGTTCTAGAGAAGTCGAGTTGAATAAAGATGAAGAAAATACACACTTAAATTTGAAGAGAAAGGCCATTAGTGACTTTGGGACCAAAGGGGAAGGATCACTCTGTGAATAAAATCCAGATGGTGCAGCTTGAAGCAGGCATAGGCAGTGGAGAGCAGAAATGGTCCAGGTGGAACATTTACTGGTGAAACTTAAATCAACAGAAGTGAAGGGGAAATGTCAAGAAAGCTTTTTGTTCATGGGAGCTAGTATCAATTGTTTCTCAATTAAACTTTACCCTGACTTAACCAGCTAAACCAGAGCATTTTTGTTACCAGAGTTTTATTTCCTGACTCCCTCAAAGTTTGCTAAAATGTGTTTGCAAAGCTATAAAGTCCGGTAAGACACTCAGGGGAAGGAATCACTATGTTTGCAAGTATTAGACTGTGTGTGCAAAATGATGCTGTACAGGTTTTTTATTATCACTGTCTATTCTATTAATTTGGTGCACTTAAAGTTTTAACAAGTCACTCAGAGGTGGGAAAACGAAGAATAGCAAAAGGTCGTTTTAAACAGAGGCATCCAGTGACTTGTAAATGTTAAGAAATGCTGAGATTACATCTTAAGTAGAGACACAGAGAAAGTTGAAGTTATTGTAAAACTGTAGAAATAATCCAGGCAGATTACTGCTTGGAAACCGAGGCACAGAGAAGTTAGAGTTAGCACATACTCAGTGTTATTTATTATGACTTAATAATAAAAACATGAATAATAGCTGCCAGTTGTAGAATATGGACAAAATAGAGCTGAATAGCATTTGGTCAGGGGTATGGACTTGGGTATTAGGTTGTTGTTGTTGTTATGTGCCCTCGAGTCGTTTCCGACTCATAGCGACCCTATGCACAACAGCCCTAAACCCTGCTCTATCCTGTGCCAACCGCA
>NW_006399864.1:1292072-1304414 GCF_000299155.1 Elephantulus edwardii
AAAAAAAAGAAAAGTAAAACAACCTGTACTTAAGAGATGAAGCTCAAGAAAATAGATGGTGGATTTGAGAAAGATTTGAGATACCAAAGCACTTGGAAAGTTCTTTGCCAATGTCATGTGCTCTATGACATCTGGTGGTTTCCTTCCTCTATGGGCAAGGGCTCCGTTACTCTAACTCTGCTGGTCATATTTATTGATCCTGTGGTTTGGGCTTAACGTTGTTCAAGGAAAGATTGAATTGGCTCCTATCCCAGCCAAGGTCAAAGCTTTTAAGCATTAAACACCTTTAGTATAATATCGAGGTTTAAACCCAAACAAAAAGGGGTAACTTGATTCTCATCACTCTTACACTTTTATATTTCTTACAAGTTGAAATGATTAATCTGTGGATGTTAATTATTTTTCCATAACACTAAATGCAAAATGCTCAGCCCATTTGTTACAATCTTTTCCCACAAATTAGAGGAATCACGATCTCAGAGACACATTTTTTCCAGTATTTTATCAGAAGAAGAGTTATGATTTCTCTTTTCTGGATGAAACTACTCTGGTTACAGTACAATTTGTTTTAGAGCCTCTGAAGTGGGGGGGAGGGGGTGGCGGAAAATCTGTTTTCTGCTAAGATATATTTCAGAGTATCTAGACAAGAACATAACCACATATTGTTAACAACTTTTAAGTTAAACAAAGAAATTACTTAATTAATAATTTCTCCCTACTTAAAAAAACACCCTTGAAAACTGTCTTTGACTTCCACATCACTTTTGCAAGACATGCTCTGTTAGCATGTAACAATGTGAATCAAAACAACAGTTGTTAAGCACATCTGCTGTTCTTGCAAATTTGCCTGGAAAGTGAATGCTTTTCTGTTGCTATTTCATTTTTGTCAGCTGTCACAAAGAACTCAATTTAATTGATTACTTCATGTCCCACATCATAGTTATTGAATTCACTTTTTTGTTTGTAGACTTGCCTGGAATCTCTTAAATGTGCTAGAATTTATGAAAGCATTATAACAATCCAAGTTTTTGTTAAGTCTAATGGCAAGAAGCTGCATTGCAATCCTGAAGGCATGTTGTTTGAGGCTACAGGCTGCTCCGCAGGGACAATCTCCTCCCGTGTGATTAAGTGCCTCTGAAAACCCGCAGAGGGTCAGCTACGAGTCGCTTCCGACTCCACACTACACATTAACATCCTAAAATAACATTAAACTTTGTAATTTAGGAAACACGATCCACTTGCACAACAACAACAACAATGAAATAGTTACCACTCATAAAAATCAGTGAGTGGGGTTATCGAGATGGGAGTGGCAGAGACAGCGCGATTGGCACAAGACAGAGCAGAGTTTAGGGCTGTTATACATAGGATCGCTATGAATCGCAAGCGACTCGACAGCACGGCACGGTACATATAAAAATGGGGAAAGATACTTAGAGGATGAAAGAGAGTAAGATGGGTTGTAAGTAGAATTTGAATTAATTGTAAGTGATGCTCTGTCAGCAGAGCTCTGGTGGCATAAACTGTAGGGAGTTGTACTGTCCCCCAAAGGTGACTCCTCTCTGTTCCATCAGTTGCTCTGTGGGAGAAAGATGGGCAAAACCTTCACATGCAGTTTGCAACCTCTCAAAACTAGCTAGAGGATCAGTCATGAGTTGGTTCTGACACAACAGCAATGTTAGAGGTATTTCATTCTGTTACTAAGTCTTTGCTTGTACCCACATATATTCTACATGTTTTCTGCCCCATAGGGTAATAGTTACATTATCAAGAATTAGAAATGGTGTCCTTTCAACCACTAGTAGTGTAAATGAGTGTCCTGCTCAGCCAGCCTTCTATTAAATTATATGCTCAAGAGCTGCATATCTTGGGTTCAAGTTCTGTCTTCACTATTACTAACAATCTGACTTTTAAAGAAATAGTTTCTTCCCTACAACAGTTATCATAGGAGCTGGAAATGCTCGAGTATCACTTCATATATAGGACCTGGTCAAATATAAGTGCTCAATACATTTGGACTATTGTATTAATGGGGCTCTGATTTATGTTGAGGAATCAGTATATTTGTTTTACTGCCTAGTGGTAGGAGGTTCACTGACAACTCCAAAGTAAGCGGTTTGAATTAACTAGAGGCTCCACAGGACAAAGATAAGCAATCTCATCATTTGCTATTCATAGCCTCTGAAAATGTCCTACCTGGTCAGCTGTGAGTTGGTTCTGACTCAATGACACATAACAACAACAATGCTATAATATGTAAACAAAACTTTTAAGGAGACATGTCAGCCCAAACTATCTTTCTCCATAATAGAACAATATTACTATTTGTGAGAGAACCTATGGACTAACATTCCTCTTTAACAGCTAGAAACGACCACCTAACTCTTCGTCAGAGAGCTTAGTGGTAAGGAGTCGTGCTGTCAACCGGAAGGCAGGTGGTTTGAATCCACCAGCTGCTCGGTGGGAGAAAGATGGGTAATTTCCTCTCATACAATTTATAGCTTCTGAAAATCTGCTAGAGGGTCAACTATGAGTTGATGCTGACTGGCCATCACATAACAACCACAATAGCACCATCTAAACAAATAATAAATACATAAAAAAAGGAAGAAAGTATTGAAAGAATGAAAATCTCTTTCTCTGTTCAGCTAATCGTTTCCCGTCCCACTATACTCTATCACTTTTCCCAATAAACTGACTTCTGGTGTTAATCTTGATTGTTGACATGTGAACCTCATCTTCTTCCTGAAAAGACATGAGGCCACTTCTCTAGAAGGAAAAACTGGTCCCTCACTAGGAGGTACTGATCTGACTGCTAACCTGCTCAAGCTACTTTCTCGGAGGTCCAAGTAACAAAAGTTTAATCCAGTAGCAATTTGACATTTGTTGATTTAGTATTTCAAATTTAATTTCTTCAAACACAACCTTAAAGCTCTGTGGTATACAAAATCTAATTTTACTGGGGTATAAATTTAACCCATGCTATCTTGATAAGACCTACCCAGGAGCCAGTCTCTTTATTAGGACCACACAACAGTTGTATCTCTCAGTTTCTGAAACGTTGTAATGGTTATGAATGAACTAATATTCCGGGACTAACCCTCATTTGGGGAAAAATTATTCTCAATTCAAGGAAAGTCAAACGGCAGCATTGGTGATGAAGGGTATCTAAAATAGAAGCATAAAATACTTAAAATAGAACTTCAAGTTTTCAAACTGAGAACATTTATCCTCTTAGTTTCTTTGCTCTTCATCACCAGTACTGCCAGTTGGCTTTTTGCTTGTTGAAACTGAGGAGGACCTGAAGCGCTTGCTACAGAAAGTCAAGGAAGGACTTCAGCCTTTAATATGGATTGAAACTCAACATCAAGAAAACAAAGATTCTCACCACTGGGATGACTGGCAGCATCATGATAGATGGTGAAGACATTGAGATTGTTAACAGCTTTAGTTTGTTTGGATCCACAATCAACACTCTTCGTAGCAGCAGTCAGGAAATCAAAAGGTGATTTACATTGGGAAAGTCTGCTGTCAGGGACTTCTCTAGAGTACCGAAAAGCAACGATGTCAGTCTGGAGACTAAGGTGTGCATGATCCAGGCCATAGACTTCATAGTTGTTGGATATATGTCAGAAAGCTGGACAATGACTGGGGATGAATAGAAGAACAACTGATGTGGTTGAGCTGTAGTGCTGGAGAAGAGTATTGAATATATACCATGGATTGCTAGGAGAACAAACAAGTTCATCCTAGAGAGGGTGAAGCCGGGCTGCACCTTGGAGGCAAGGATTCTGAAGCTTCGTCTGACATACTTTGGGTATGCTGCAAGGAGTGACCAGTCTTCAGTCTTCAGAAAGGGACATCATGCTTAGGAGGTTGGAGGAACAGTACAAGAGAGGAAGACTCTGAATGAGATGGATTGACTCAGTGACTGAGGTAACAGATAGAGCAGGATTCTAGGCTGTTGTACATGGGGTCACTGTGAGTCTCAAACAACCCAACGGGCACATAACTAAAACAACATTTTAGATACCCTTAGACATCTAACAGTAGGTCTTTTTAAGAGTTATAGCTAGTTGTTTTTTTTTGTTTGTTTGTTTTTGGTTTTGTTTTTTTTTTACAATAGATAGTCTTTTATGATTGGGTATTTTCATATAGTAAAACATTTTCTTTTTGGGGGGAAGGTTGATATATTTTTTTCTGTTTCATTTTATACTAGTTTATTTACAGAATTCTAATACTTTGTTTTCAAAATCAGATTCTTTCAATTTTCCTCAACCCTCCTCACCCCTGGACCCATCAGATTGCTTCTACCTCATCCTTCTGCTTCTACTCTCTCCCACCCTTCTTGGATCCTTATACTCATTCTACAATAATGGTTTTATACAGTATTTGTCCTTGTGGGACTCAGTTAGTTTACTCAGCATAATGCTCTCAAGTCCTTCCCAAGTTAGGTAATAATTTTCAAAATCATTGCTCCTGCATGCCACAAATGTACCATTATTTCTCAATTCATTAATTTATGGTTGGACATTTGGGCTGTTTCCACATTCTTGTGATAGTTAATAATGCTTTTATGAACACTGGTTAACAAATCTCCATTTGTGCCTCAGTTCTCATTTTCTCAGGGTATATTCCAAGTAGTGGAATAGCTGGGTCATATGGAATTTCTATGTTCAGTTTTTTGAGGAAGTGCCAAACTGCCTTCCAGAATGGTTGTACCATTTTACAATCCCACCAACAATGTATAAGAGTTCCTTTCACACCACATTCTCTCCAACATCTATTACTTACTGCCCTGTTGAACTTTGCCACTGTTACTGGAGTGATATGGTACCTCATTGTGTTTTGATTTGCATCTCTCTTATTTCCAGTGGTTTGGAGCATTTCTTCATGTGTCTGCTTGCCATTTGAATATCTTCCTCTGTGAAAATTCTTTCCATGTCTTTTGCCCATTTTGTAATTGGGCTATAAGTGTTTTTCTTGTGGAGGCCCAGAGGTATTCTGTAAACTTTAGCTTTGTATTTATATTCAAAATACAAATATCTTTTTCTATCCCTAAGAAGATTTAGTGATGTAGTCTGTAGCGGTTCAAATGCACCATCTGCTTTGAGGGAGTAAGCTGGGCAGTCTCCTCCTGTTACGATTTATAGCCTGACAAGTTGGAACTGACTCAATGGCAGTGAATTTGGGTGTTTGTGTTTCAGGTCCTGGATGGTACTGTAGGTAACTAGAAAACAAAACTCCTCAAGTTGTTGCCATTAGGTTAATTCTAATACATGACCATCCCATGTTTGTGAGAGTAGAACTTTGGTCCATAATATTTTCAATTTCTGAAGCAGATTTGGTAAAGCTGCCTTTCCAAGGTGGGCACCTGAGTCTCTAGCCTCCCAATTATCACCTTAGCAGGAGTGGCATCCACTCCCTAAACAACATGCCTTGGGAACTCTGCAAAGTCTGATAAATGATAGTTATAGAAAGGCTGCAGGCCTTTTGTACATTGGGTCATTATGAGTAGTGCTTGACTTGACGGCAATCAACACAATAATTTAAAATTCACACTGCTCGGGGACTCCTACATAAGTAACAGAGAGCTTTTATTTAAACTCCAACTTCCTTCTCCTAGGACTGTTTCTGACATACATTTCATGTTCTTTATAGGATGTTTAGGGAGGTCTGGTCACCCAGTCAGTAAAGAGTTACACTGCCAATTCAAAAGGTGGACAGTTTGTATGTACCGGCTGCTCCCCAGGAAAAAGACAAGCAATCTCCACCTATGTAATTTACAATTGCTGAAGACCCACTGGTGCATCAACTATTCGTTGGCTCCAACTTAACAGCAATGAGGTTTTGAGTTCATGACGTTTGAATGCCTGAGCATATGTGCGTGAATAAGGGAGTCATTGTGAGTGTGAGTTGAACACAATCTCAAACATGAGTTTAGAACATCCAGGAAATCAGAAAAAACATAATGAAATGAGAGATCCAAATAGATACCCTAAAAAAAAGTGATCCCTTCCCCCTTCCACCTACCCTAGCTATTAGGGTTTTGCAGTTTCAGTTTTGTTTGTTTTTTAAATGCCATGGAACATTTAGAAACATCTGGCACAGAAATTCACAATGAAAACCAGCTGAAGACCAAGCATCTCTTAGGTGGAAGATGTAGCAGCGTCTGGACATGCACGTGCTGCCTTCCTTCCTGGGCTCCCTCTTCCCCATCTCACCTCTATACAAGAACAGTGAAAGGCTCTTGTAAAAAGAAAAAACTGTGCACTATTTTAAGCCACTTATATAGTAAAACCTGCAAACCCAGAAACTGTGTAAGGCAGACACAGGTTAGAGGAGGACAAACTAAATAGTTTCTGCAAAAGAAATTGAAAAGTGGCGGTACTTCTACCAAAGGCAGAAACCAGGGGGACCTGGAAAAACAAGGCTTTCCCGTAGAGTTCCAGCTCTCACAGGTTTTCCATGTACTTAGGTGAAAGAAAGAGAAAACAGGACATAGATAGGGAACACAGATTTGATCCAAAGACAGGAACTGCATATTGCCCACCTCATTTTGACACTTAAGTGATATCTGACTAATGATCCCAAGGTTAATTTTCATCATTTATCAAAAGAGTAAATTAAATAAATTTAACCGTATACCGTAACGAAATGTTAACATTATCTTCAACAGGCATTTCTTTCATTCACACCAACACATATTTATTGAGGACCAGTGACTAAGTAGGATCCCAAGGAAAAATAATTAAAAAGAATAATAGTTCCTCCTTGTAGAAGCCTAGTGATGAGAAAGGCATGCAAAGTTGTTTGGGGAAATCAAAGCAGATCTCCCAGGTGCATTTGCATGGAACCCAGAAGATGAAAATAGAAAATTTAGTTGATGGTGACACCATTCATTGAGATAAGAAATGGGAAGAAATACAGGTTGTGCTGGAAACATATAAGGAACATATTTTAGATAGGATGGTGTTGGAGATTAAGAGACTGAGAGATTCTACTTCCTCATTTTATCTTAAAGCAGATATGCCTTTTACACAGACTTGATTCACACTTCCATGTTGTGTTTTTAACATTACTGTTTACTAATTGCCATTAAATACATATATGAATGACTCTAGAAGCCACTCTACAGTTGCACAGTGGTTAAAGCTTCTGGCCAAAAAAGTGGTTCAAACTCACCAGTTGCTCTTTAGGAGAGAGATGTGACAGTCTGTTTCCACAAAGATTTCAAGCCTGGGAAACCCATGGGGCAGTTCTATGATGGATTCTTTGGAATTGGAATCAACTAATTAGTAAGAGATTTGGCTTTGGTTTGTGGAAACGGGAGCAGAGGTTCTACATGGAACCCTTACAAATGCTTTCGGCTCCTCCCCAGAGTATTTAGAAAATGGGGTTTTAGACTGTGGATTCTCAGCATTGTGGAGGAAGCTCTTAAACTCTTTTTTGTGCATTCAATGATCATGTGACATGATCAAGTAATCTCTACATGGCAAGCATTTACAAGCGAAGAGACATCCCAGGAATGAGCAGAGAATAAATAAAAAGCAGTGCGTGTGAAAGAGCGGTGGAGGGGCCCACGCAAGAGGGGTTTCAGTTGATAGAGGCCTGGGAAATAGTATTGCAGGGAGAAAAGCGCTCAGACACATACAGCTCTGGTTTAACAAGCTCACAAATCAATCTGATTGTTCAGCAATTCAGCTAGGATCTGCTTTACATCTTGTAAACAAACACTTCTGGTTTTACCTTTTTGGGCTCTGGCATATTATTAATATAAATAGTGTAGATTCCACTTTTATTAAAACCAGCTTGATATACATCTGCACAGTCGCGAAATGATTTTTCTTCCTCCTTTTTTCCTCCCTTTAGTAAAACTGCAAAAAGAAAAAAAAAGGTTGATATACGTGAATAAGAACGTCGTCATTAGTAACCAAATGAACCTCAAGTATGTCAAGTCTTCATTTCCTCTAAACAAGTGTCAATATTCTATTAACTGTAAAGTCAGTCATAAAAGCAATGTGATTTCACGGTAACTGGCAAAATAACCAAACCGATCCAATTCAGTGTTCATTATCTATCCACTGTCTGAAAGGAACATATGATTAGGTGTTGTACGTACAACAGCAAACTGGAACAAGAGATGCTTTGCAAAGTAGGCTGGGAGAGGGGGGAAGTTGGGGGAAGAAAGAATGTGCAATAATGAATGAATAAAAAAATTAAAAGTTACAAAACAAGCATAGAGAAATTTCTAACTACCTTTTGAACTTCATTTCATTGTTCTTGGTTTCTGGTAACACCTTTTTTCAGACCATCAACTAAAGGAACTGATTATGTGGTGTTTCTAATTAGCACCATTATGTTCATATTTCCTGTACAATTTATAAAACATTCTTACATACTTTTCACAGAAAAAAATTTTAAAAATTCTACACTAATTTTGAGATGAGGGAGGGGCAAGGATAATAAATTCAGACACAAAGAATAGATATAACAGAAAACATGCACTATTGTATTTGTTGTGGAATTAGATTGAATAGCTTTTAGTTTTAAGCATTTTTTTATATAAAACCAGAAACACTTTCAAAGTAATTAGATTTACGAATTAAAAAGACTCTCTATAGTCTGACGGAATGATCTAGTCAAAATAAAAGGGAACTTAGAAGAAAAAAACATTTAAAATGTAATCCCTTGAAGTTAAACCATCAAGTAGATAAATAACAACTAAAACAAAACAAAGAGCCAAATTAATAAGACTTTTAAACTAAGCATGTAAGGAGGAGAGTCCCCAAAAAGATGGAGTCATGTGAAGATAGGGGAGTTAATGAACAGTTTCTGCTGAAAAGAATCTTATATTATAGACCAAGTTGGTTTACTATTAAATTAGTAATTCAACTCATTGCCATCAAGTGATAACTGACTCATAGCTGACCTTTCAGTTGTAAGCCTAGGAGATTCACTTTTTTTGTCCTTTTTAGTTTTTACTCTAGAGAAGGTAGCATATTTGAACCACCAGAGAAGAAAGCATCACCTTTGATTAGCAATACAACTTTCTACAAATGAAGCCACCAGAGTTCCAAAATTCTTTTTTTTCCCCAAAATTCTTAATTAGGGAAAGAAAATGGCTCACATTTAGCAATTCATAGCTAACGATCCATGCGATATATGTGTAAAATAGTGTTGATTCAAAATTTTCTTATTTATAATTCTATAGTGTTGATTTATATATAATTTATATATATATATATAATTTTAACTGAGCTTATTTAAACCTGTAGAATTAAGAATCCTTTCTATTTTTGCTCTTAAATTTCTATTCTTTAATAAATACTTGCATTAATGAATTTTCCCAAATGATATTTTTTATAACAAAATATCAGAAATAAACCATTAGTCTGTGCTTTAAGTTTACATTAAACAGTGGCATAGCCCACGGGAGCTAACCCTCTCTCACAGTTTAAATCTACCAGTAGCTCCATTAGAGAGAGCTCTCCGGTATCCAGCCTCTGAAAATCTTCCAGAGGGTCCACTATGAAATGATTCTGATTCAATGGTAACATGATGCAGTGACACATAGTAGAAAATGGTAGGTTCATCTAAACTTAAGATACACAATGTTTGTTAATGTATGTTGTTGCTGTTCTGTGCCCTCACACTGGAATCTACTCATAGCTGACCCTCCAGTGGGTTTTCAGAGGCAGTCAATCATAGAGAAGACCGTCCATTTCTCCCCTATGAAGCAGCTGGTGGATTCCAGCCCTTTGCCTTTGGGCTGGCAGCAGAAATATAGGCACTTAAGAATTAACATACAAATTTTTGTGAAAAGAAAGACTAGCTCAATGTAAAAGCTTCTATTTTTTTTTAAATTGTAAACTGTGTTACAAGAAAATGAAATATCCATGCTAGACATTTTGTCATAACAAAAAAATATTTTGTCATTAAAAGAATATTATTCTCTATAGCTCATATTGGTGTTCCAATAAACTTACTTACTTTCATCAGTAATTACACCCAAACATCCCCGTTGCAATGTTAATATATCACAGACTGCCAAAAGTAGAAGACAAATCTGTCTTGAAGAAGTGCAGCCAGCTTGCAGCTTGGATGTGAGGACGGTGAGACTAAGTACTTTAAGCATGTTATCAAGAGGGGCTGGTTCTTGGAAAAGGACATGATACCTAGATAAGGAGCATTAGCAAAGGAGAGAACATCTTCAGTGCTATGGGTTGACAGACACACTGACTGCAAGAAGAGGCTCAGCACAGTGGTGTCTGCGAGGCTCGTGCAAAGAATCAGGCAAAGATTTCATCTGTTAGGTTGCTATGATGCCCAACAACGCGGAAAAACCAGCATCACTGAGTCAATTCTGACTCATGTTCCACCATTATTTCCAAAGCTGCTGTAGATCTTTGCAAGAGGATTCTGTCCATCTTCCTCCTGCGCAGCGGCTCCTGAGTTTAAACCCCTGATTTTTTTTTTTTCTTTTTTGGTGAACACTAAAGAGCCTGATACATTATATACTTCTTCACCAGGACCCCTAATATCAACAACACAAGATGAGCAAACTGAAGAATATTAGGGCTCATGTAGCCAAAAAATGTAGTATAAAGAAAAAAAAGAAAGAAACTAATAGGAATTCATTTCTGGATTTGATCTTGTATTTAAATCATTAGAAGCTTCTCTGGAAAAAAAATGTATAAAAAAGAACTTAATAATGAATGTATAATGTTTGCACAGAAGCCATATTCAATGATCTGGACACTATTATATATTTTTTATATTATATATTTTATTTATAATATTATATATTTTATTTATAATATATATTTTATGTACAATATTATATACTTTATTAATATTATATTTTCCAAAAATATTAATATTGTTTGTATGTTTTGTCTTATCTGTTTGAATCTAGTGGCATTTCCTTTTCCTAAGCCAAACTCTTCCTAAATTCTGAATGCTTGCTATTTTTTCTTTTGTAAAGGCAGAAATAACCAAACCAGATACAAAAAAAGGGGAGGATATAGAGAAATACTAACCAAAATTTATGTCTCTTGAGGTGATAAATGATGCAAGGAAATGTGGTCCACAGGAAACCAATGGTAAACTAATTTCCCTTTTTAGAATGAGAGATGGGGACAGTGCTTTATCTAGGAAGAAAATGCTTCTTTTTCATATACCACTTCCTGCCCTCTCATTTAGTTATATAAGCAAGACACATTCCCTTCACCTTTGTCTGCCAATCTACTTGTGCTCTTTTCCACTTTAGGAAGATGTGGCTAAGGGGCTTTTGTCTAGGAAGAAGGAAGCTATTTCACACACATTTTCAATAGTAGACAGAGGAAAGGAGAAAGTTGGGTTTTCATTTATTTTTTGGAAATAAATTTTGTAAAAATGATGTCCAAACCATGGATACAAATCCTAAACCTCAATAAATGGTGTGAGAATGCCACATCAGCAAGTACAATTAATTATACATTGTGGTTACCCTATAGTACTTGTGTTGTTATACACATGCATAAGTAATATACACATGTATGTTACTTTTTTTCAGAGTTCAGCTCAACGCTTAAACTCATTGCTATGGAGTAAGAATAAAATCATAGATGAAGATGGTTCTCTGTTCGGGTTTTGAGGCTAAAAATTACCTGAGAGCAAATTGTCCAACCTTCTCCCATGAAGCTGTGGAATCAAACCATCGAAGACACACAATATTGGGGTTAGCACCATGACTCTATACTGACGAGGTCATCAGGATCCTGTTCAATCACAAATTGTATCTTTGAAAAACGCAAACATTTGCACTGAGATCACTGTTCTTTCCAGAGAATAGAGCACTTCTTTTTAATAACACATTGTTTGGTAAAGCATGTGCTTGAAAATTTAATCTACATTTTAGTTTATTAATACTTTTAAAATCAATTTCAGGTTGATCCACAGTTTAGCTTTGATCTTTTATTGTAGGTTAAATACAGGTTAGGGAGCTCTGGTAGCTTGGAAATAACAAGTTGTGCTGGTTTGAATCCATTAGCTTCTCTGCTGGGAAAAAATGGGCAATCTTCTCCTGTGCCTCTGAAAACCTGCTGGAAGGTTGTCTATGAATAGATTCTCACTAGATGTTACATGAAAACAACAGTATATAGTTTTACAGAAGGCATCTCAATATAAAGGAAGAATTCTCCTTCACAGTTGATACTGTTTTAATCTATAAACTGGGATAAATATAAATGGCTCTAAAGTAGGTTTGCCAAGTCTATCATTAGAGTTGTTGTTTGTTGTTATGTGCCATGGAGTCACTTGCGACTCACAGCGACCCTATGTACAACAGCCCTAAACTCT
>NW_006399864.1:1305399-1309747 GCF_000299155.1 Elephantulus edwardii
CTGGTATTCCCTGCTTTTAGCTAAGATCCATCTAACATCAGCTACAATATCCCTAGTACCACGACCCCTTCTAAACCCAGCCTGGAAAATATAACGAGTAGTCAATAAAGCACAGTTAATGTTACTGTTGTTATAACATTATAATAGTTATTATTATTCTTTCCTCTAAGAAGGATACTGACAGAGTGTGAAAGCCTTCCAGTTCCCATCAATGGAGTGGCCGAAACTTCAGTCTTTCACCTTCAAATCCAAATATTGTATCTGGCTGGATCCAGATTTGACTGGCTGATTATATTTAGTATTACATTCAATTGACTACTCTTTGACAAAGTTGGACAATTAATTTATTTCATTAGCTGACTAAATTAGGAAATAAGATAAAATACATATTTCCACATGCTCATTGTACAGTTTAATCTCTTAAATTTAGGTTTCATGACTTATTATTTTCTTTGTTAAATCACCGATACTCAAAATACCGATGTTATGCTTCTTGTTGTTGTTCTGTGGCATCAATTCACCTGTGATTTATAGCGACCCTATTTACAACAGCACTGAAGCCTTCTTTATCCTGAGGCAATCTCACTGACTCTGACACACCTATATCCCATTACTCCAGTTACATTGTCAATCCATCTAATCTGAGGTCTTCATCTCCTGCATTGTCCCTCCACCTTCCCAAACATGATGTGCCAAGGACCAGTCATACCTGGCCACTTGGATTGAAGCTCAACATCAGGAATATAAAGATTCTCACCACTGGGCCAATCGGCAGCACCATAATAGATGGAGAAGAGATTGAGGTTGTTCGCAATTTCAGCTTGCTCGGGTCCACAGTTAACACTCTTAACAACAGCAGTCAGGAAATCAAAAGACGAATTGCAGTGGGAAAGTCTGTTGTCATGGACCTCTCCAGAGTGCTGAAGAGCAACAATGTCAGTCTAGATACAAAGATACACCTAATCCAGGTCATGTTCTTCTCAATTACTTGATATGTTTCAGAGAGTTGGACAATGACTAAGGATCACAGAAGAATAGATGCCTTCAAGTTGTGGTTCTGGAGAAGAGTCTTGAACATACCATGGACTGCCAAGAAAACAAATCAGTCTGTATTAAAGAGGGTAAAACCAAGTCTCTCATTGAAGGCTAGGATTTTGACACTCCACCTCACTTAATTTGTACATGTGACCAGGAGATATCAATCCTTGGAGAAGGACATCATGCGCGGAAGGGTAGACAGCACAGGAGAGGAAGACGCTGGATGAGATGGATTGATACAGTGGTTGAGGCAATGGGGATCAGTGTGTCAGAATTAGTGAGACTGGCTCAGGACAGAGAAGGGTTCAGAGCTACTGCACGCAGGGTCACTATGCATTGCAGGTGACTCAATAGCATATAACAACAATAACATACTATGACAGGTTTGGAAGCAAGAGTGGCATCCACTTCCTAAACAACATGCCTCCAAAAAACTCTGTGAACTTTGATAAATGTCAACAGTTGTAGAGGGGCGTCAGGCCTTTTGTTCATAGGTTTGCTATGAGTCATGCTCCACTCAAAGACAATCATCAGCAACAACAACATATAGCACATTACAGTATATCCAAAGCAATATGTCTTCTTACCTCTTGACTGCTGGTACCAAAGATGATGATTATGGATCTACATACAATGAAATAACTGAGAGTTTCAATCTTTTCTACATATTGCCTTCGGCATGTCTGCTGTCAGGGACCTCTTTAAAATAATGAACAATGGACAATGAATAGAGATTGCAGAAGAATTGAAACTTTTGAATTGTGGTGCAGGAGAAGAGTACTGAACATCCCATGAATTGTCAAAAGGACAGATACTGAAAAGGTACAACCAGAGACCTCATTCAAGGCAAGGATAGCAAAGTTTCATCTCTCATATTTTGGACATGTTTCTAGGTGAGGCTATCACTTGGAAAGGGATATATTGGAAAGGGTTAGAGGGTCAGCAAAACAGAGGAAGATGCCCAATAAGGTGGGTTTACATGGTGACTGTAGTCATGGGCTCAAGTATGAGAGAGTGAGGATGGCACAGGTTACGACAAGATTCAGATCTGTTGTTCAGAGGGTTGTTATGAGTGAAGAGTTTCTCTCTTCATTACCATGCACATATTCAACACAATTCCATTCTTGCCCTTCTTTATATATCTGTTCTTTTGTAATGACTTCAAATCTATGCAACAATAACTTGTAAGACACAGAAGCATTTTAGGGAAAAAATTATTTGTATAGGCATTGGTGAGAATAAAAAGATAAAGAGAAAAAATGGATAGCATGGAATGATAATGTTTATATAGTATTTATTATTTGATTCTAGAAGGCGGCACAGGTTGACCTGCAGTTTCACTAAAGACTTCCTTGAAGAGATGGCAGGCTGGGGTTATATGTATGAGTAGCTGTTGCTTTTCTTGACCTCCAGATCTATATTACTCTATACCCGCTACATAGTTGCTGCAGTCACTTTAATTTGTTTCATTTCACTGCAAACTCGTGTCCTCTATTTCTCTTACTGGCCCTACCATCCTGCCCCTGTTGTTATATTGTTGTTGTAAGGTGCCATAAAGTTGAAATTATCTCAGTTACCACAGCTAAACAGTAATGAAACATTAACTATGATTCAATTTTTATTGTTAAACATTAATGAAAATTTTAATATAAGGTAACTGAACTATTTTCAAATTGTTATCTCTGTCTCTCATTCCCTCTTATTTCAATCCATCCTATCTAAATGAATTTGACATATACTGCTTGCACATGTGTTATTGATAAGACTTAGTCATTGAAAACACAGGTAGAGAAAACTTAGGTCTTTCCCTCCGTGTAATCAAAGTCTGATCTGAGAAAGACTTTTTTTTTTTGTTAGTTAGAACATCTTAATTGAAAAGGGAACACTCAGCTCATGGTGCCTTAAACAAAAAGATGATTTATGAGATCATATCATTGAACAATATAGAGTAGAGATTCAGGCAAGACAATATTAAGCTTTAAGCATCACAAAAAGATAAGAAATTGGTGTCCTTATTTGTTGATTCATTTGTGATTGACCCATTACCTCATTGGAAGGTGGCTGCCAGCAGCTGTTAGGGGTATAAGATTTCAGGTTTAAATATAACAACAGAGAGAGAATGCAGACCATTTCTACAATGTATGAAGTACATTGGAAGCTTCAGGGAGGCACACCTTCTTTTGCCAGATGGATTGGGGAAGGCTGCTTAGAAAAGATAATATGTAAAAGAATGAAATGTGTAGAAAGGTTTGTCCAAACTAAACTTTAGGAGCCTGGAATGTCAACTCAAACTTCACTCATACCATTGTCAGCATGTAAATCTAAAAGGGCCCAAGACAATGTCCTTTTCCATGCCTTTCAGCTAGCCTTATCTGTGCAACCAGATCGCTGATCTACAGGGAAAGAGCAGGACCACAAGCAGGTGCGGCATCCCTGTCTCTCACACATTGACGTTTAGTCTCCAGTAAACAACCAGAGACTCCAATTCCAGCAACTGTTGGCTCTGTCTGGCTCTTCCTTCACCTGCCTAACCTATTACACCCGTGTTTCTCCTACCAGATTGCCTTTAGGAAAAGACCATGAAAGCAGAGGCAGAGGGTCACTTCAATTCAAATGAACCCTCAAGGGCAAACTTCCTGGAATTTGGGATTGCTAATGCTGACTCAGTAGCCCTCGCAGTGGTCTCAGAGGTAATGAGGATCCACAAAAGAGACAGTGAAAAAGCCAAAGCCATTGTTTCTATCCATTTCTAAGAATTTATTTGAAAGGATTCAATTCATCAAACATTTGTTTTCCGTCATTAAACATGGCTAATGGGTCATATCTCGCCTGTATTAAGCACATATTGGAATAAACGTGGATCTACTTATTTAAGGATAATCCTTATATAAGGAACTTTTTGGACAATCATCGGCAGGGAGATCGTACCAATAAGAACTCAGTTTGTATTTTCAAAACAAAAGCTCATTGAAGTAAATTATAAATGAATTTATAGATTATTATAACAGCATATCCTTCAGGTTAAAACAAGGAAACAAGTGATTAGATTCTGCACTCCTCTGCCAGCTGTGAGGAGAGTTTGTAGAAAGGATAATTCAAAAGTACTTTCTAGAATTTGAGTGGATTTGAAAGAACTTAGATGTTTATAAAAGAGGGAAATATCCTTCAAGAGAGTACAAAATGCAAAGCAAGCAATCTAAGTTCCTATATATTTGTGTGAGTAGAAGGAAGTCCACTCATGATTTTAGATAGATAGATAGATAGATAGATAGATAGATAGATGATTACTGAAAATATATAAGATGTATTT
>NW_006399864.1:1309847-1322595 GCF_000299155.1 Elephantulus edwardii
ATATATACTTTTTATTTCTAAATGGAAAAAAATAACCTCAATATTCCATCATGTATAAAATAGGTGCACAAGAATCTAAATCTTTGCCTGCTGAATTCTCAAGAAAACCATTCATATGTTGTGAAATTCATTTCTGTGTTTTCCTTTGGGAACCCTGATGGGCAGTTATGAAGGTCACACGACCTTTGTTGTTTCTTCAAGAGGTCAATTCATTAGCAAAGAATTTCAGGTGTTTCAGATTTACTAATTTCTCACGTAAAGATTTTAACCTGTCTGGAATACTCACACACACACACACACACATTTATTTAGTTATTTCTATTGAATTTTCAAAAAGGATTTCCCGTGTATGTGGAAAGGTTTAAAGGGCATCTTTTGTGTTCTAACATGAGGAGAATTCATTTCCACAGAAGTCATTAAACATGGGGTTAAAGTCTTTGGGTAACAGAAAGTAGTTGCCAGATACTTTTGAGAACCGATAGAACAGAAAAAACCCCTTTCACTTTGAAATGTTAAATAAAGAATTAAGTGTTGACTGCCACCATAGTCTTGTCACTCTGATTCTGACGCTTTTGATGAAATACACTTGAAGAACAACATTTGACTGACAGTTGGGATGCTGCATGAGCTTCTATTTTGAGCTTGAGCTCCCCCAGTCATTGGGAGTGGCACACAATGAGGAGAGATATGGAAGGATTGGGTTGTGAAACGTGCTGAGTTGTCTGGGACACAAAATAAGTAGTATTTTTAAGCATCTTAACTTGAAATAGAATCCAGGCATCCTGGTTCTACTCCTTCGAATCTGTGATGCTTTGCTTTCTAGACGGAATCTTCACAGCTGTCAAGATGGCGTAAGGAGACCATCTCCAATGAAGCTTAATTACGGTTACAGTTTGTAAGTAGGAATGTAGGTCTGCATAACTGACAGAACCTTCCTTTAGAACCAGATTTCCATTAGAAGTGGAACCCAATGTTTTATTATTCACAAGTAGATTTTTATGGTTGTCAGGCGAATGTGATAACCACTACACTGTGGAAACAGATTTTTATGGTTGTAAAAAAATATTGTTATGCATTTTACAGGTGGACAATGAATAAGGCTGACAGAAGAAGAACTGATGCTTTCGAGCTGTGATGTTGGAGAAAAATATTTAACATCCCATGAACTGCCAAAAGAACAAACAAATATATCTTGGAGAAGTGCAGGTTATTGTGCTCTTTGGAGGCAAAGATGAAAAAGCTTCACCTCAAATACATCGGAAATGCTGCTAGGATGGACTGTTACCTTGAAGAGGGACATGATACTTGGAAAGAAAGAGGGTGGGCGAAGGGCAGGGCAACTATCTACCAAATGATTTGACACGGGGACTGCTGCAATAGGCTACAGCGTGTCGTAATGTGTGAGGATGCCACAGGATGGACAGGGTTCAGATCTGCTGCTGATAGGGTCACTATGGGCCATACTCAGCTCAATGACACCTAACAACAACAACAACAAAAGCAAAATACTCATATCTAAAAATAATTATGAGTATATGCAAAGAAATTATCAAATACATACATTAAAAACATTTGACTAATCAGTTAAATTGAATCAGTTGAGTTATTAGTTCATTTAAAAGTGTGATCTATAATTAGCATGAAGATTTGTCTAATGTGGTCCTACTCAAATGAAAACACCCAAACCTGATTAAGGTGTGATTCCAGTACATTTCAGTTTAGTTTGAGATTGCCATCTATTGCTGAAAATTAATTCTGAGCTCTCTCATAGAGCATGAAAATGTTTTTAGCATTCACTATAAAAGGCCTTTGCAATGGACTTTAAAAAAATGGTAATATCAGTATTTTGCTCATACAGGTAAATGTTATTTTTGTCATATTTCACTTTATTATGGGTTATAAATATTGTGTGGTAATGGAAGGTTTGTAGCAATCTTTCATTGAGAAACATTATTGACAAATATAATTGTGCTGACTATATACTCAAAGTCGTTTTTTCACATTTTTGTTATTCTCACATTGTTGTTGTTGTTGGGTACTTATAGAGTCAGAATCGACCCATAGTTGACCCTCCGGAGGGTTTTCAGAGGCAGTCAATTGCATGGGAGGTTAAATCACAGAGCAGCTGGTGCATTTATACTACATGCCTGGGGATTGCAGCACAGCATTTTGCCACTAGGCCACTGGAGCTCCCTGCTCTCACATTATCTTCAACTTTTCATAATGCTATTGCAGACACTTAATAGACTACAGTTTGTGGTTCACTGTTGAGTCAGAACTGACTCTGATGACCTTCCAGGGGGTTTTTAGAGACAATAAATCACAAAGGAGAAGACTTTGCATGCTTGTCTCTCAGAGTAGCTGGTGAATTTGAACTGGGAGCCTTTGGCATTTCAGAGCAGCTTCTTACCACTAGGCCACCAGAGCTCCCTAGACTCTAATATAATGAAAAATATCACTTATAGCTTGTATTGGGAAATGAAAAGAAGTTGTGTGACTCACTTTGTTGCTTTACTCCCTTTGATACAGTGGTCTGGATTTAAACTGCTACCCCTCCAATGGATACCTGCATGCATTTGTGGCTAAGTGCATAATTGAAACATTTCTCATGTTTTATTTCCTTCTTGTCTTAAAGTACAAGACTTTTATCAGAGTTTCAGTGTATGGTTTATGTGAAACATAAAAACTATGTCAAGATGTTTTTTGTCATTGCTCTCTTTCACAATAATTGTAAATTTTAATTGTCTTCTTATGAAGTACTATATTTTCTTTTTAACTAATGTTCACTGTCTCATCATGTACCCACATTTAGAAAGCATATGCCGAATTTGACTTGAGTGTAGATGAGTCCAAAAAATGACTCAGTTGAAATTCTACCCAATTATTAAATTCTACCAAATTATTTATCTTTTCTTTAACCAACTAGTCTATAAATGCACAGAGGAAGGAGAAATGGAGTTTGCTCCTAACAATGGTGGAATATCAAAGTAATACTCTTAGGAAGTTACATTTATAACTTCTGGTCCAGATGGAATGAGAAGATAGCCCTTTTCAGATAGTGTAGTTCTTGAAGTTGAAACTGTAATTCCAAAAGCGAATTAGCCACACAATTTTAAATCTCCCCCCAAAAGATGTGGTTTAGAAATAGTTCATGGGAGAGGTCAAGGTCTGTATTATTTTTTATTGTGTTATCATTCGTTTGGCTACCCACTAGTCATGCAAATTTTTTGTTCAGGAATTACGACTTTTAAAGGGACAGATAACATGCTCCATCAAAAAGGAGAAATAGACCATTTCAAAAAATAAACAGTCACATTCCCCCTAAGCTATTGGGTTTTACAAAAGGAAGTGCTGGAGAGAGAGTGTGGTTCATTTTAAGGAAATTGTAAATGTTTGACATACAATTTTCTGTCAAGATAAAGCATTTCCCTCATTAAAGGGAAACAAGAAGTCTCTGTAGTGTCCAGCAGATGACTTCCTGTATTTTTCTTTTTCTTTCTAACTCAGGTTCAGTGGTGTGTTTCAAGCTGTCAACAAACTAACTACACAGTCCAGGAAAATAATATTTTCTGGCTTTATCAATGTTTATGTGAGTGATGGTCAAAAAGTTTTAATTTCCTCCTATCACTTATGACATTTTTAGAGTCATTCTTAACACAAGTGGCTTGCAGGAGTTTGAGGCATCTTACTCTTTGACTGAATGATTTACTTTATGAATGCAATAGACACTACACGGGAGGTAAATTCCTTTCAGATGGCAGACTTCTGCTGAGAACACAATCAATGACTTCTGGGCCCTGGGAGGGAAGCAGATGCCTCATTTCACCTTCTAAGAAGGCCAGAGGACCTAAAATAATGTTCAAATGTTCCATACCATTGCAATCACCCTCTGGGAAAGACACTTTAGCCCAAACAACTTAGATCACTGAAGCATTAGTAGTATCCATTATTATGCCTTTTAGAAAATGTAAAAAGTTTTGGTTTTGGTTTTTTAAAATGAATTTCATGAGAAACTCCCTATGAATTGAAATTTGAAATTCATCCTAGAGAATGAAGGACCTAGACTACTTGATGCCTCTTAATATTTGTTTTTAAGTTTCTTTTATTCTTCTTAACCGGTTAGAATTTTATCTAAAATACTTGTCTTTCACATTTAAGTTTATTGAATGTTAGTAGACAATGAGTTTGGTTTTATTTTTTCACATTCATTTCAGTCTTTGATCTTTGCAATTGAGCCATACAATTCGCTGAAACTACCTGCTGTGAGAGGTCCCCTTCGGGTTCCAAAATCCATTGCTTAGCCTATTTTATTTATATTTGTTTGACCTGGAAAATTGTCTTTTAAAAAATTTTTCTCAATAGGCTGAATATTAGTAAGGACACAAAGAGAAAACCAACTGAGAAGTTAGTTGTATTCAAATCAATAGCATATCAGAAACTCCATTCTAAAATCTTGGTAATTTCTCAATCCTTTTGTTTGTGGTTGGACATCCAGGCTGTTTCCATGTCCTTGTGATGGTGAATAATGCTGCTATGAACACTGGTGTACAAATCTCAATTTGTGCCTCAGTTCTCATATTCTCAGGGAATATTCCAAGGAGTGGAATAGGTGGGTCATATGGAATTTCTATGTTCAGCGTTTTGAGGAAGCACCAAACTACCTTCCAGAATGGTTGCACCATTTTACATCTCAAAAACAAAGTATAAGAGTTCCTTTCTTGTCACATCCTCTCCAACATTTATTACTTACTGCCCTGTTAAACTTTGCCACGCTTACTGGAGTAATATGGTACCTCATTGTGGTTTTGATTTGCATCTCTCTTATTGCCAGTGATTTGGAGCATTTCTTCATGTGTCTACTTGCTATTTGAATATTTTCCTCTGTCAAAAGTCTTCCATGTCTTTTGCCCATTTTGGGTTATCAGTCTTATTCTTGGAGGCCCAGGAGTATTCTATAAACCTTTTTGTAAGATTCTTGTCTGAGATCGTATTACCAAATGTTTGTTCCCAGTCTGTAGGTTTTCTTTTCATCCTGTTGGAAACATTTTTTGATACATACATGGATTTAATTTTTAGAAGGTGTCTCGCATCAATTTTATCCTCTTCAGATCATGCATTTCTGGTAGTTAGTATGTGGCAGTCTTTTTAAACCTTGGACTAGTGCTTCTAAGCTTGATACCAATTTGTCTTTTATGAACGTTATACTTTTGGGCTTCACTTCCAGGTCTCTGATCCATCTTTAGATGATTTTGTGTATGGCATGAGAAGTGGATCCCATTTCAGCTTTCTGCAGGCGGAAGTCCAGTTTAGCCATCACCATTTGTTGAAGAGGTGATCTCACAATGGCATGCTATGCAGCATGCAGGAGCAATGATTTTGTAAATTATGACCTAACTTGGGAGGGACTGGAGAGCATCATGCTGAGTGATCTCAGTCCCACAAGGATAAATATTGTATAAAGCTGTTATTGTAGAATAAGTATAAGGATCCAAGAGGGGTGGGAGAGGTTGGAAGCAGAGGCATGTGCAGGGGGAGGGGGCATAAATCATGGGGTTGTACAACTTGATGGTTGGAGATTGAGGAAAATTGAAGGAATCTGTTCTTGCAAACAGTGTATTCAAATTTTGTAAATAAACTGGTATAAAATTTAAAAATCCCTAAAATGTTTTTGATATTAAAAAAAAAAACCAAACGACTTGTTAATGACCATTGCAAAAATCATCTTTCACTGAAGTATATTTCCCTCTTTCCATAGTACTCCTAACTATTGTTCATAATCTTTCATTGAAAAATATGCTCCCCTTTCCATAGTATTACTAACTATTGGGTGTTTTTCCCCACACGAATTTTATGCTTAGTGACAAGGAGGATGACGTTTTGTCTTATTGGATTTGGGTATATTGTCAGGAGGTGTCAGTGCCTGGAAGAGGACATCGTGCTGGGGAAAACTGAGGATCAGTGAAGGAGGGGAAGGCCTTCAACTAGGTGGATTGACACAGTGACTGCAGCCGTGGCCTTGAGCACATGATGAACTTGACCTCATCTAACAATTCTTCTCTTAAAGAGTTCCCAATTTCTTTGTCTTTCATTATTATGTTTTATAAAATATAAAATAGGGCTCAACAGAGCTGCTGCTTCATATTGTTATGAGAACTTGGTTAATGCATGTAAAGCTTCAACAATGCCTTACTCATAGCATGCATTCAATAAAGTTCTCAAGAAAAATTTAGCAAGGTTAGAGTCTTCCCTCATCTTTTTGCCATCCCGACATGATTTTAAAATTCCTCCTCGGTGCTTTGCTAGTGCTCTCTTGCCCCAGACTCACCATTAGCAACTTTCTCTGGGATATAAGTTGTCTGTTTCTCTCTCTCTTTTTCTCTCCCCCTCCCCTTCCCCTCTTCTCTCTCTTTCTCTCCTTTTCCCTGTCTCCCTGTCTCCACTAAACTCTAGGTGCCTTGAGGCCACAGACTAAATTATGTCTTTATGCTTTCCCCAGTGATTCAAACAGTATCTGGCACTTTATAGGAACTCAGCAAATATTTGCTACATTAAAATAGATGAATATTCTTATTTCCCAGAAGAGCATTTGAAACAGAGAAGTTGCTTTATAAATCGTTTTTTGAATGAATGGATAAATCACTGAATCACAACTCAGTACAGTAGGAATGTTCTTCAAGGTCATTTAGAAAGCAAGACTATTCATTCAGATTGTATCCTTTTATGTTAGAGTTTGGATACTATTTTCTTTCTGCTTCATTTGGTTAGCTTGTTTTAATTCTTTCTTTTCCTCTATATTTTATATACTGCTCCATCTGTTAAATAACTTCTTTGTCACATGATAAGTCTACAACATATATTACAATGATTCAACCAATTCTGAATATAAATACAGGTGAATATTTGACAGTCATAGCATCTGCAACATCGTTTTCTTCTCCGAAAGAAATCCAAAGCTCATCAGTATCAATGTCCACTTCTTATTTCTAGTTGTAAGTGTGAATTATAAATAAAAATTGAAAGCATTAGCTCAGCTTTGATGCAGTGATAACACTGAGGGCAGTATTTCTTTGTGGGTAATGTTCCAGAGAATAAAGTTGACCCAACATTTCCAGACAAAAGTTAAACAAAAATAGATGTGCTACTAAAAGTCTTTCAACATTAAGGTAGTTAAGTTTGAAATAAATGTTTGTCTAAGACAACACTATTGCTTACTTAGAATAAGAATAGAAATGTTTAGTAAATTATTTCAGAAAAAGGTTTATTAATTTTACTTATCTTAAATGTGTCTCATGGCATTGGATAATTTAAGAGGAAAAATCCTGAGAAATGAAACAAACAAACAAAAATGCTCTTAATAAACTAAGATGAATTTAAGGTTCCTGAGTCAAATGTTCGGAGAAGAGATAATTGTCTAATCAGTATTTCCCAAGAATATTTTTGTCATTCCCCCTTAACGTGCTAATTCACTGTCATTGAGTGGAATCAGAATCAAAGGGATAAATACTTTGGAACATGCAAATATATTAGCACCTACAATTTATTGTAATACTGCAATTTCAGTATTATGAGTAGATAGAGCTATATTTTATAAAAATATATTTTTATTTTTGCTACAAATGGACGATACCACCAGAGTTTCATGATTACATAAAGTCCAGTTAGGTAGTTGACTTCCAGTGTAACTGTCTCATAGTTGACTCCCCAAGTAAGATTTTGAAGCTATAAATTACTTGGAAGTAGATTGCCTATTTTTCTCTTCAGAAGTGATTGGTGGATTAAAATCTCTAGAGACATGTCATCTTTGTATTAGTAGAGCAATTCCTTACAGACTAGACTGCTAAGGTTTATGCTATTTAAAGAGAACCTAAATAAATATGCGGTCAATTGCATTGCGTTTCATAGAGGAGAAAAAAAGGAAATAAAATATATCTACTATGTCTTCAGTATTATATTCCTTACTTTTATATTCAATACCTAATTTAATCTTTTCTTTATCACTGTGAAGTAGATACAACTATCCCAACTTTATATATTATGAAACAGCTTAACAGTTAAATGAAATACCAAATACAATGTAAATACATTTAAAAATGGCTTCTCTTGTGCTGTACTGATTTCTCCAGACATTTTCCTCAAATGACTGGGACAAGTTGAAATGAGGTAATTCTTGGAATCAATGGAAATTTTTGGCATTTTGCCTGATGATACAATTCAAATGGTTCTGAAAAATCTTGCAGAAATCCACTTCTTACGTTCTCAAAACATAAATTTTACAATATTTGATGCATTTATTGTGGTGTTTTGATTTTGAAATACCTCTATGGGAATCTAGATGTAAAATATTCACATATTATTTGGTAGGTTATGAATAGCTGTGAGAAATGAAGCTTCGATCAGAGATGTAGATACAGGGTTTTGAGTACTGTTAGAAGTAAATAGAAAGGATTATTTAGCAACTTCATACTATTTTTCTTTTTCAACATAAAGAAAAGTCCTTTGAATAGAATCTCAGTTGCCTGATATTGCATCCACATGTCTAACCTAGGCAAATATCTCTATTTCAGAGTCACGTTCCCTTCCATTAAAGCTTAAGGACATATTTATTAGGCAAATACTCAGGCAGAAAAGTTAGAAGTGATAAGTAGGAGGACACATGAGCTCTGTGAGAATCACCAACTCTTGATAATCCCTCAAACCAAGGAAACAAAGCGTTTCCACTCCATGTACTGAGCAGGCTCAGGATGATAAGAAAAATGTGTTTTCAATCTTCCCCTGAATTTATTCAGCTCAATTTGAGAATAGATATGTCTCATATTAATACTTAATTTCTAAATACTCATGAGCTCTATTAAAATTTTCTGGCAGAATCCTCCTCTGCTCTCCGTCCAGTGGACTCTAATTCCAGGTTTTGGCAGGCTCTGACTGATTAGCAGGTTTTTTCCTTCTCAATCACATTATTGAGCACACCCAAATGGAGCTCTGGGAACTGTTTAAAAAAATATTACTTTGAAAAGTATATTAAGGACTTGTTTAGACTATGTAAAGGAGATATAACTCAAGGAAATGGAGTGTAATAGAAAAATGTGAAATGTCTCTAGAAGAAGATCGCTTAATGTGGAATTATCATCTTTATTCCTATCTACACATGAAAGCATGGAATGGAGCTCATTTTTCATATAACTCAAGTCCCTGGTTAAAATGTACATATTTGCAATGCTGAAGCACAATTCCAAGAGTCGTGACATCAACCACGACTTAATGAGAACCATTACTTTAAAATCTAAGGGAGGTGTGCTTATCACTGTTAAAATTCCATTTTCACTTAATTAAAGTTTAATTACAGAGTGGAACTACGGAAGATGGCATCAAGCTTTACACTTTTAAGGGTTAGTTATTGAATGAGAGCTCTGTTGGCCCAGTGGCAAGAAGCTGCACTGCAATCCAGAAGGCATGTGGTTTAAGGCCACCAGTAGCTCAGTGGAGAAGGATGGGCACTCTCCTCCCATGTCACTAATTGCCTCTGGAAACCTGCAGGAGGGTCAGGTATGGGTCAGTTCAGACTTTATGGTACACAACAACAACATAGTTACTGGAACTCTGAGATAATCCCCTCTGAAGTGCACATGTGCACAGAGAGGCACTTGGTGGGCAATTATTGGATGCATTGATGAATAGATGAATGACAGATTTTCACATATTCCCAGAGGTCAGATGGTTAAAAACTTAATAGTATTAACATTTTCTATTTTGTCCACTATTTTAAAGGCACCAAAGTTTAAAGGCTTAACTGTCTATGTAAAGTCTTCTGTACATATGACTAAGTAGAAACTAAAATAATTTAATTCAAATTGCTTTGGAGTCAGTTCTGAGGCCCTCTACTGCTTTCAGAGGCTATTAATCAAAAGCAATGTCAAGCAATATGTGTAGATAACAATGACTATCTCATTTACAATAGCTTATCGGAACTGCATGTCTTTTAGTTGCAAACAACTCTCCTTTTATAACCGTATCCCAAAAGTAAAACAAAATTAAGTCTTAATAGTTTTACAATTAAAAACCTCTTGTATATTTCACTGGAACTATTAAATCTTTAATATTAGCTAATTGTTGTATACTGTCAGATTTCTAACATCAGATATTGGTTTATAACAGTATAATCTGTTTCATATGATTAGAGAATCAAGAAAGTGAGATAAAAAGTACATTTAGAATAGTATTTTGGAGTTTATCAATGAAGATGTAAAAATACACTCTCTGAAATAAATATATAACATGATTGTTAATAAAAATCTAATAAAATTTCAGGAAATTGCAAATTGTCCATGGAAATATCTAAGTTAAAAGCTCTTGTTACTGTTTTTACACAGACCAATATACAATATAGAGTTGAACTTAAGCTTTAATAGATAAAAAATACATATTAAATATTTATATGAAAGTATAGTAAATATTTGCAGTATCAAAGAGAGGAAGGAATTCTTACCACCTTCTTTTGTGCAAAGGTTGACCAGACTATGCACTGTGTCCATCAACTCCAGCTGCTGCTTCTGAAGGACACTGTTGTTGTTGGTGGCTCTGTTTAACTGTTTCTCCAGCTCTTGAATTATGTAGGTTTGACGAGTAACCAAGCCCTGAAGGTTATCTTTCTCTTCTTTTAAGGCATCCAACTCTTCCTTGTGTTTTCCTTCCATTTCAATGATTTTATGTTCTAATAAACTACAAAAAATGAAAATAAGATTTTGTTCTGAACTTGCTTTACAAAAATTGTGATTCAACTACTTCCTGTGATTACTTAAGAGTAGAAATATTCATTAGTAATTATTGTTCATTATTTCATGATAGAAATATTTTTAAAATACTCAACAATACAATTAAAATAGGAGTACGGCCTGGTGGCAAGAAGTTGCACTGCAATCCCAGAGGCACGCAGTTTGAGGCCACCAGCTGCCCCGTGGGAGAAGGATGGGCAATCTCTTCCCATACTATTATTAACCACCTCTGAAAACCTGCCAGAGGGTAGCTATAGGTCGGTTCTGACTCCACAGTACACCACCACCACCACAACAACAACAACGTATATATCTAACACATTACATAAAAGTTATTAGAATAGATGTTGTTGATCTGATCTGGACTAAAACATTTAACAGTCTAGAGAAGTTAAAGTAATTTTATTAACCAAATTTGTCCAATAAGATAGAGAATACAAAAGTTCAGAGAAAATTTTTAAAAATAAAGAACATATTTTTTGTTTTACTTCCCTTCTGTAAAAAGTTAGAGAGACTTAATTAATTTTCACAATAATAATATGTGTTTAGATAATGTTCTTTATACAAATACTTTAGGATTGGGAAGTAACCTATCCAAGGTCATAATACATTAGAATTATCTGGATGTTTGACCTCTACTTCTAAATCATAATCATAAGTCTACTTAAATTTCACAAACTGAAATTAAAGAAGAAGCCTTAAAAAAAATTGCTGAAACTCATTGTCTTTGACTGGAATTGACACACAGTTGACCCTTCAGTAGATTTTCATAGACTGTAAAGCATATGAGAGGAGATTACTCACCATCTTCTAGGAACTGCTGGTTTTGAACCATGTATGTTTGGGTTAGCAGTGCAACTCCCTAGCTAATAAATCACCATTGCTCCCTAAAGGCAACATACATAACTGGAAATGGTTGATAAAATGAACACTTCATTAGACAGGTGATGCAGTTTTACCTAATGATTTACAACGCTCTGCTTGAGCTGATGCAAACTTTAATAAAGGAAACTTCTTCTCTAAAAATTTACCAAAAGAAAGACTGCATATTTCACACTACCAATGATAGAAAATGCAGAAGCACTCTTGGATCCTAGCAAGTGACTAGGAATAAAAAGTATTTGCATTTTATAGCGTGCCTAATACGCTAGTATTCCTCAGGGTTAAACCTTACTCAGTTGTCTCAGTTCCATTTTCAGAACATTCAACTGGTCCTTAGTTTACAAGGTGTTATTCCAGTGTAACATATGAGGAGCTTAATTTACCTTGGAGAAATATAGCACTGAATCATTCCTATAAATATCAAAAGGGGGACACTAGGGTATATTTTAAGTTCAATTCTTAAATTATAAAACAGAACATGTTTGAAGAGTCAAATTTTCCAATTTCATGAATTGCAGAACAAGTTGGAATAGCTGGTTATCCTTTACAGAGATTAAAAGGCATTTAGGGCATTTCTATGGCCATTCCAAATTCTTTCAGCAAATCTGTCCTCG
Source organism: Elephantulus edwardii (assembly GCF_000299155.1). Taxonomy (NCBI): domain Eukaryota; kingdom Metazoa; phylum Chordata; class Mammalia; order Macroscelidea; family Macroscelididae; genus Elephantulus; species Elephantulus edwardii. Next base: position 1,322,113 of record NW_006399864.1, read on the forward strand.
TAGAATGCATAGTCCAGAATGAGGCGGGACATGCACCTGCTGAGCCAAAGCTGAGAAGGGCCTCACGATACCTTAATATACAACATTTCTATGTGTAAGATCCTATTTGGAGGTTCCCGGATTATGTGCCAGAATGCTAACCAGAAGGCAGACAGCTTCAATCTACCAGCTACTGTAAGGGAGAAAGATGGGTAATCATCTCTGATGATGATAGCTTCAGAAATCCAGTGGAGGATGGCTATGTGTCAGAATTGACTTGATAACAGTACATCTGCTTTAATTTTAAAATACCTACTAATCCTGTCTCCATACCTTTTCAACATGTATGCAGAGCAGATTATCTGAGAGGCTGGGCTCTATGAGGAGAATTGTGGCATCAGGATTGGGGGGAAGATCTATTAACAATCTGTGTTATGCAGATGACACAACCCTGCTTGCTGAAACTGAGGAGGACCTCATGCACTTGCTGCGAAGGGTCAAGGA
>NW_006399864.1:1323760-1324824 GCF_000299155.1 Elephantulus edwardii
AACAACAATGCAGATGATACAACCTTGCTTGCTGAAACTATGGAGAACCTGAAGTGCTTGCTGCATAAAGTCAAGGGCTCTGGTCTTCAATATAGATTGGAGCTCAACACCAAGAACAAAGATTCTCACCAGTGGACCAATTGGCAGCACCATGATGGATGGAGAAGAAACTGAGGTGGTAAAGAATTTACCGCTTGTTGGGCTCCACAATAAACCCTCTTGGCACCAGGAGTCAGGAACTCAAAAGAAAAGACAAAGTGCTCTGGGAAAAGTCTGCTGTCAGGGACCGCTCCGTAGTACTGAGAAGTAACAGTGTCAGACTAGAGACTAAAGCGTGTCTGGTCTTTGCAATAACTTTCTATGTATCAGAAGGCTCGACAGTGACAAAGGATGACAGAAGAATCTATGCCATTGCGTTGTGTTGGAGAAGAGTCTTGAACCATGGACCAACCACAAACAGATCTGTCTTGGAGAGGGTGAACCAAAGTTTCTCATTAAAGGCAAGGATTTTGAGGCGCTTACTTACATTCTTTGGGGCATATGGCCAGGAGGAGCCAGTCCTTGGAGAAGGACATAATGACTGGAAGGGGGGAGGGACAGCACTGGTGAGAAAGACTCCAGGTGAGATGCATTGACAAAGTAACTGGAGTAATGAGGATAGGTGCATCAAAGTCAGTGAGACTGGCTCAGGATAGGGCAGAGTTCAGAGCTGTTGTTATGTCAGCGTTGACTCAACAACACACAATGACAACAACAACAACAACAATGTATACTTTGCCCCTAGAATATCCTTTAATATTGCAACTCAAGTCTCAAAATTTTTTCTTAAGTTTTCTCAGATTGAGAAATGTCTAACAAGTCCTTACATTTTAGTTTTCTAACTCCAAGTCTTTGCATAAAATAAAATATTATACCATGAATATAATTTCTATTATAATATAATAAAGAATAGAATAGAATAGGAGTAGAGTAGAATAGAATCGAATTGAGAATCCAGAGATCAACCCATCTACCTATGGTCAACTGATTTTTGACAAGGAGATGAAATCAGTGAAGTGGGGAAA
>NW_006399864.1:1326588-1332818 GCF_000299155.1 Elephantulus edwardii
TAGAATAGAATAGAATAGAATTAGAATAGAATATATCCTATGAACCTGGAGAAAGGATGAAAGTCACACAAGTATTGAGAACTTTCGTTTATAGGGTCTCTACGAGTTGCCTACAACTCTATGGCACTTAACAACAACAACATAATATACATGCAATTACTTTCAGTTACATCAATAGGGAAAGAAATTTAGCCTGTGCTGATTATAAAGTAAATACACTTTCAACAGATAGTGATTAGGAAAGCATATTGGAAATAGAAACCTTAGACAAGAAATTCAGAATAAAATGAAAAGTAATATCTATAAGGGAAGATATAACTCATTATCTTCTAGTATCTTTTTTTATGTCAATAACTTGGATAAATTTATAATAAGAAGGAATAATTTCTATCAATTAAAAAACATCTCTTCTAATGGTTAAGTGTTTAGAATTTACCACAATGTTAGTTTATTTTCAGTTGATATTTTAAAACTTTCATTCCTACTCTTTGCAAAATGATCAGGAGTAAGACACCCATAATTTAGTTTCACTAAGTATAAAAGAAATGTGTCTTTTAAATTCATAGCTATGACATAATATACTATAGCAAGAAAATTTACAAGGGATCAAAATTTGGATATGATACATATTTAGTGGATAAAAATTCTGAATTGCCCTTTTGTCCCTAAAATAGGATGGTCACTGGACTTTCACCTTTATAATTAGTAAGTAACATCCTGGTTTTCAAAATATTCTGTTATAGTTGCAACTTTAGTATTTATTGGATGCTTAGTGCCCACAGTGCACACGGCATTATAAAGTAAAGAATCAGGCTACTTTTCAATTTATTTTTAGCTAAAAATCCTCAAATAAGAAAAAATAGCCTGTGAAAGAAAACTCTGTTTTCAGACATTATTTTTACTAAATATATTTAGTTTTATATCAATATTTTTCATTTTCTATTTTTGATGTGTTTCTTGTTCCAGAAGACATACTTAAAGATGGCTACTACATGAGATTCTAGTAAGGAGTTTTTGATTCAGGACAAGTTGGGAAAAGCTGAGAAGGGAAAAAAATCAGAGAAATTTTGGTGCCAAAGACAATAATTTTAGATATTGGGTTATAGAAGAACAGGTTTATATTCCCCACTAAAGAGAATATACACTTCGTATCTTGGAAATAATTTTAATTATAATAATTCGCCAAATCATCTTGCATGTTTCATGACTACCAGGTATCAGAATACATCAACATAACTGCTGTCTTGCAACAGATACATTCAAGTGCTGAAGGAATTAAAAACACTTATCTTTTTTGCATCTCAGACATCTCACAGAATCTGGAAATCCAAGTAACGTGCACGGTAAGCAGAGTGGAAGTATTCCCACTGCTTCACAAATTGCAGGTCTTACCCATTAATTATTTCTTCAAGTCATTTTATCATCTCATTTCCTCTACTGATAACTTGTCAGCTCCAATAATTCTCTGCTAGCTTTATCTCTTAGGGAAATACTCTGTGGTCCTTTTCAGAATTTTTCAGAGAAGATTGATCTTTTCCTGACTATTGGGCTGAATATTATCCAAATACAACTGAGAGAGTATAATGACAGAGAACTACAAAAAATACAAGCTGCGTTTAGAAGAGGTCGTGGTACTAGAGACATTAACCCTAATGTCATATGGATCTTGGCAGAAAGCAAAGAGTACCAGAGAAATGTCTATCTGTGTTTCATTGATTAGTCAAAGGAATTTGTGTGGATCACAATAAATTTTGGCTAACCTTGAATAAAAAGGAAATCCTGGAACATTCGATTGTGATTTTGCAAAATCTATACTTGGGCCAGGAAGCAGTCCTCAGAACAGAGCAGGGGAACACTACATGGTTCAAAATCGGGAAAGGAGTGTGTCAGGTATGGGTCCTGTCTCCGTAAATTTTCAATCTATGTGCAGAACAGATCATTCTCAAGAGATTGAGGTTGTTAGCAATTACAGCTTGCTTGGCTCCCCAACAACATTCTTGGCACCAGCAGTCAAGAAATCAACAGACAAATTGCACTGGGAAAATCTGCCATCATGGACTTCTCCAGAGTGCTGAGAATCATCGAAGTCAGTCTAGAAACTAAAGTGCACCTGACTCAGACCATGGTCTTCACAATTACTTGCTGTGCATCAGAAAGCTGCAAAATGACTAGGAATGACAGAAGAAGAATCAATGCCTTTTAAATGGTGGTGCTGGAGAAGAGTCCTGAACAAACCATGCACTGCTAAGCAAACAAGTAGGTCTGTCTTGGAGATGGTGAAACCAAGTTTCTCCTTGGAGGCTAGGATTTTTTAAAATTTTCTACTAGTTTATTTACAAACTTCAAATACATTGTTTTCAAGAATGAATTCTTTCAACTCCCCTCATCCCCCCACCCAACAAATTGTGCAACCCCATGATTAATCCCCTGTACATCCACATCCCTCTGCTTCCAACCTTTCCCACCTCTATTGGATCCTTATACTCATTCTACAATAATGGTTTTACACAGTATTTATCCTTGTGGGACTGAGTTAGGTCCCTCAGCATAATACTCTCCAGTCCCTCCCAAGTTAGGTCATAATTTACAAAATCATTGCTCCTGCATGCTAAATAGTATTCCACTGTGTGACTGTACTATAATTTCTCAATCCATCCATCAGTGGTTGGACATTCAGGCTGTTTCCATGTTCTTGCAATGGTGAATAATGCTGCTACGAACGTTAGTGTACAAATCTCCATTTGTGCCTCAGTTCTCATTTTCTCAGGGTATATTCCAAGTAGTGGAATAGCTGGGTCATATGGAATTTCTATGATCAGCTTTTTGAAGAAGCATCAAACTGCCTTCTAGAATTGTTGTAGAGTTCCTTTCTCACCACATCCTCTCCAACATTTATTACTTGCTGCCCTGCTAAACTTTGCCACTGTTACTGGAGTGAGATGGTACCTCATTGTGGTTTTGATTTGCATCTCTCTTTTGCTAGTAACTCCAACTGGCATACTTTGGGTACGTGGCCAGGGGGGACCACACTCAGAAGCACAGAGGGACAGGATAGTGCAGGAGAGGAAGTCCCTGGACGTGATGGATTATACAGTAACTGGTGTGTTGGAGTCAGTGAGGCTGGCTGAGGACAGTGTAGGCTTCAGGGCTGTTGTGTAAAGGGCACTATGAGTAGCAGGAGATTTGATGGCACCTAACAACAATAACAACGACTTCTTTTGACACTACTCAACCATTTCCCCCCTACATTTTCTTCAAAATTGGACCCCCAAAGACCATCCTCTTGTCTCTTTAATATCTTTGATATTTCTCATCATGAGTTTTATTATCTTTTTGGAAGTAAGCGCTTCTTCTTCATTCATTCCCAAATAAGTTGAATCCAGTAGGGTTGGTGTTTTGGTTTTTCCTAGAAAAATTCATGCATTTCATCTACTTAATGTTACATTATTTTAATATACTATTATGTTTATGAGGGCATTATTTGAACTTAGTAGTAAGGAGTTATGCTGCCAGTCCAAAGGCACATAGTTGGAATTGACCAGCTGCTTCATGAAATAAAAATGGGTAATCTCTTTCCATGTGATTAACTGCCTCTAAACACCCACTAGAGAGACAGTTATGGGTTGATTGTATCTAACTCAGTGGTATATAATAACAGCTACATACAATTTAACATCCTTACCTTTTTTTATTCCTTTTAAATTTTCCCCCTGTAGTATAGACTGAATGCATTTACAACCATCATTTATAGGCAATAATTTACATATCTTGTTAAAAATTGTATAGATATTAAGAGCTATAACAATGATAAAAATTCATGTCTTGCAAAGTATAAGACTAAAATTATTCATGGCAGTTCACTGCTGCAAAAAACTAGAAATACGTAGTTTCATCTTTAATTTAGTGTAAATATAATCGCTATAGCTGTTTTTATGTATATCCACCTATTTATCATTATATATATGTATGTGTATGTATATATATATATTCCAGAAATTAAGACCTAGCCTTAATATACTCTTAATATACCTTTTTACTGCTCTCTACACAGTTATTTAAGGACTTGCCCATAAGAGTCATGGAACTTATCCATCTTTCTACTTACATAAAAACAAAATGTCTTTGTCAAGTTAATTTCTTTTTAATGAAACTGAAATTTTCCCCAGGGCCACCTTACATTCCATTTTAACCTCTGTCTTTAAATGAAACTAACTGTCTTACCCAATATACGTAGCATATCATTGTCCTCAAACTTTTTCCTCTGATACTTTCCCCTTCCAGGTCATTAGCAGAGGGCACCTCAGCTAGGTATGGTGACCTTTATTGATAGAAGCTGATTTAAAGGACAATGTTTTAGTCCCAAATAAAAAACAAACCCCACTAACATCAAGTCTAGTCTGATTCATAATGACCCTCCTTCAAGTTTCCTAGGCTGTAAATCTTTTTAGAAGGAGACTGGATTTTTTGAGCAGATGGTGGATTTGAACTGTTGACTTTATGGTTATACACTATGCCAAGAGGTTTCCTAGTCCCAGTGGCTTAACATTAGGTAGAGAAAATAGTCTAATTTTTATTTATGATGGCCCTGTGTAGTAGCAAAGGCAGCTTAAATTTAAATGCCTAACTCAAACTTTGGATGCTAATTTCAAAATCTACTTCTATTTTCTAGGGAGCATTCAAATAGGTCTTAGGAAAAATAAGCGATCCATTGTTAAAGCGTGATTGCATAGACACTTTCCATTAAGATGCATTTTTTAGGATTAGTGTCCCATACAGTAACTATGTCTAAACCATGAGTCTACATCTATAAAACTGAGCTAGAAAGCAGGTTTCTCACAAGATTCATGGTAGTTCCTGCTTCTCATCTTGCTAGTAACAGTTTGAGAAGATACATGCCTAAAATTTTGGCACTTCACCTCTACTTAAGAGGCAGAGGTGTGCTTTTATGAAGAATAAAGTAAACAAAGTGACCTACCCCTTGAAATTGAGTAAAAGGTTTACATGATGTACACAAAATCTTCCTTGAAAGTTTTAGTTGCTATTTTCCATTTTACTTTTTCTGTTTTTCTGTCTGTCTCCCCCAATATATCTTGTGGGAAATATTTCAAATCATTGGACACATCTTGAAACTTTCACAGAATAAGCTCCCCTTGCAAATTGTTTCCCACAATAGAGCACTTTGCATCGCAGCCAATGAATTCACAGTGGTGACAGTTGTCTAAGCGCTAAGTGTGTAACCATAACCCTTCGAACAAGGAGGAAGGCACTGAGAAGAAAGAAACCTTTTTTATCTGTGTGAACCTACATACGCATATGTCAACTCTTTCTTCCCCCAGCTTATATACTTTTTCAGATAAGCATTTTCAGAGAATAGCTATTTTCTCACATTCAAACATTGAGTAAGATCAGATTCAATGAGCAATTTAAGTATACTTAAAAGGCATACATTAAATTTCTAAGGGAGCTCTAGTGGCTATGGAATCCACTTCCTAAACAACATGCCTCTGCAAACTCTATGCACTTGGATAAATGATGATAGTTACACAAAGGCTTCAGGTCTTTATTCATAGGGTCGCTATGAGTTGTTCTCGATTTGAAGGAACTCAACAACTAGTGGCCTAGTCCATAGAAAGTTGAACTGTTAACCCAAGGTGCTGTCTCCTGGGTGATTCAAATAAACTCTGTAGAAGAAAGATGAGCAAATTTCTCCGGTGTGAATTATACACTTTGAAAAGCAGCTTTTGCTATTAGTAGGTGCATTTGATTCAGGCCGTAGTCTTTCCGATTACTAGCTATCTGAGAGCAGGACAATGAATAAGGATGACAGAAGAAGAATTGAGGCCTTTAGGCTGTGGTGTTGAAGAGAAGCACTGAACATCCCATGGATGGCCAAAAGAATAAATAGATATATCCTGGAGAGAGTGTAGCCAGAGTGCTCTTTGGAGACAAGAATGTCGAGGCTTCACCTCATGTACTTTGGGCATGTTGCTAGGAAGGGCTGTTTCTTGGAGAAGGACATGATGCTAGTAAGGGTGGAAGGTCAGTGAAGGAGAGGAAGACCCTCAGCCAGGTGGAATGACATGCTGACTGTTGCAATGGGCTTTAGTGTGTCAGGAAGTGTAAGGATGGTGCAGGACAGAACAAGGTTGCTATGAGTTGTAATTGACTTAACAGCAACAACAGGTGCTGGCTTGATGACAATCAGTATTTAAATTTCTAATTTGAACAAA
>NW_006399864.1:1332954-1345519 GCF_000299155.1 Elephantulus edwardii
ATGAATGAAAGACCAGAGCACTGTTCATAGAGTTTTCAGAGGCAAGCCATTTCAGAAGTGTCATTCTTCTAGGTGGTATAGCACTTGTCTGTGCATTGCCGTACAGAGGTAACTAGTGGTTGCTGTGGTGCTAAACATGCACAAAAATGTATGCTGGGTTTTAAAAGACTAAAATAAGTAAAAGATAGCTAATTATATTGTAATAGCCAGAAACCAAGATGTAAAAAAAGATCCATTTCATGACAAATACACTAAAATAAGTGAAATGGTGGACAAAAATGATGTACATTCCCTATCACTTAGATTGAGTAAATCTATCAGAGGAAAATTCTTAGAATCCCTACAAAAAGATTGCCCATTTTCCTCCACCAGAGCCATTGGCGGACTTGAAACATCAGAGAGATGCTGACAGTTCCCTGCGGACTACAATGCGAGATCACTCTATACAGAAGTTGGTGTATGGTGGGGTTGATGACACATAGAGGGGAAAAAAAAGTATTGCTCTATGTTGTTCAATACCTTATTTTCAAAAATGGGAGCAGAAAAACAAAATATGCAGGTGTGCCTGATCTAGGCCATGGTCATTGTCTTCATAATTTCTTGCTATGAATCACAAAGCTGGACAATTACTAGGGATGATAGAAGAAGAAGTGATGCCTTTGACCTGTGGCGCTGGAGAAGAGTATTGAATATAACATGGACTGCTAGGAGAACAAACACGTTCACCCTAGAGAGGGTGAAATCAGGCTGATCCTTGGAGGCAAGGATTCTGAAGTTTCGTCTGACATACTTTAGGCATGTTGCAAGTAGGGACCAGTTGTTGGAGAGGAACATCATACTTGGGAGGGTGGAGGGACAGCAAAAGAAAGGGAAACCCTCTCTGATTAGATGAGATAGTTCAACTCAGTGACTGGGGTAATGGGGGGTTGATCTGTCAGAGACCATAAGATTGGATCAAGATAGAGCAGAGTTCAGAGCTATTGGTCATGATAAGTCGTAAGCAACTCGAGGGCACACAACAACAAGAAGTTTCATTCATAAGAAATTTGTTTTTGCTTGTGTTTGCTATTTGCCACTGAATTGACTGTGATTTATAGTCAAAGACCACAAAGAACCAAGTGGAATAAAGTCAAATTAGTAGGCTTCTCCTTCCTATTTACAACTAGTATAATTTCACCCCAGTCTAAAGTAGAAGTTAACAAGATATACGTTAGTATTTTATAAACAGCTTATCAAGGGGAGAATAGTTTTCATTAAAATATGTGTTTGACTCTTCATTTCTTTAGACTTATTAAGTATAAAAACATCATTACTTTACTAGTCTTATAATATTTTGTAAGGTGTACTTTGAAATCTTGAAATTAAACACACTTCAATCACTTAGAATTAATTACTTAATTGTTTCTTATAAACTCTAGTTAAAAGATAGATGAGGCTTGTCAAAAAGCCTAATGAATTCCCAAAGTAATATAAATAGTTTCTATCACTTCCTCCACTATTGGAAAGGGTAAATAATGATCTGTGTTGAGCTAGGCCAAAAACAACCAGCCTTCTCTTTCTTCAAATTTATTATTTGTGTTAAGAAAATATCCTGACAACCACATCAATTACACTTGAGGTTGCATCATATTGGCAAAATAATTGAAAAATACTTAAGTGGGAGAATCTTTGTGGACTTGCACTGGAAGTTTGCTCAAGTCCCTTGATATCTATAAGCTTAATATTTGTAAACTTCAGTGTCTTTCTCTGTAAAATAGAAATAATAATACATACTTTGTAAGGTTAGCAATAGCATACGTAGAGCATTTGGTATAGCTTTTTGTACTTGAGAGTGGGTAATGAAAGAGCAACTGAGATTGCTAAAAGCATTTTGGAATGGTCACCATGCATCTACTTTCTCACCACTCTGAATGGTCTTACTGAAGATTTCCCTAATCCTTGTTCTGTATCTCACACAGTCTCATTGTTGTGAGTCAGACTGACTCCTCGCTGACCCTCCAGAAGGTTTTCCGAAGCTGTAAATTGCATGGTGAGAGGTTGCCCATTTTCCTGCGGGGAACCGCTGGTGGGTAAGAACTGTCAGAGAGGTGCCCCTGTGGGTTAGCAGGACAGCTCCCTCTATTGGTTAGGCCACCAGCCCAAGGGCTCCATTATGGACATGGAAAATATGTTAATTTTCTGTACAATTTGTGAAATAGAAGGATTTCTTCTCGTATATTCTAAGCTTTGACTGTACTCTCACTGTGTAGAAAAGTGGGATAAAATCAGAGACAGAAAGATTTCTTGAAACCCTGTGGATTAACCAACCCTGTAGACTGACAATCAGTTTCTATTTGGCACCACTTAAGGCAATCCCTCTATGGCGTCTCTCTCTCCTCACATCTCTGTCCCTTTGTTTTGAGCAGAAGCAGGTAGGCCTACACAGCTGAAGTGAAAGCTGATAGGCCTACACAGCTGAAGCGAAGGCTGGTAAGGACATGGTTCCACTTTGTGTGTGTGCTAAGTCCCCAGCCTTCTATGTGTAAGGTAAATATATTGCTTCCCATGTACTTGGGTCCTTAGTTACATGCTGTAAATTAGATGGGCCAGACATTGATCTCTTCTTTCCAAGAGCTGTTTCCACGACTTTTTAGATTTGTGGGGGAAAAAGTTTGAAAGAAGGTAAACTAAAAACATCTTACCATCACCCTACTATAGAGTGTTGGAAATTAAATAGTGGAGGAAATGTTGCTAATCTTCTTTCTGCTTTATGCCTTTGGCCATTTTTGTTATGTACTGTCAAATCAATCCAACCCATAGCTGACCTTCCACCTGCAATCACTTGTGAGGAGATTGCCCATCCTTCTCTCACAGAGTGGCTGGTAGCCTCCAACCTCGTACCTTCAGGATTGCAGTTAAGTTTTTTACCACTAGGCCACCAGAGGCAGTTTAATTGTATGGGAGGAGAATACCTATCTTTCTCCCTTGGAGCAGCTAGTGGATTTGAACTATGTGTCTTCAGGATTGTGGAGCAGTTTCTTACTGCTAGGCCACCAGAGCTCGCTCTTTGGTCTTCAGAGGGTAAAAAGTGAATCTAAGGGAGCTCTGGTGGCCTAGTGGGAAGAAGCTGCACTGCAATCCCAGAGGTATGTAGTTTGAATACACCAAATGCTCTGCTGGAGAAGGAGGGACAATCTCCTCCTGTACCAGTCAGATCCAATTTCACTGTACATAACACAAAAAATAATTACATTTTTTAAAAAATTTACAAAAGTTAATCTAATGAGATCAAATATCCACTATCAACCTTATATGTGATATATGTAGTATGTTAGGATGTAAATCAGCAGAATTTCTCAATGTAATTCTATAGCAGAATCTTGTTTGTAAAATATTCCATGATTGTATTTAAAATCCCGACTATAAAATATTTTTCCTTTTTTTCTGCCAAAGATGCAGTGAACTCAAGGGCCACTTTACTCTATCCTACTCTAGTCTGAGAGCCTCTCATACTCAAATTCAGTAAGTCCCACACCCAGACACCACCTCGACTGTTCCTTGGGGAGGAAGAAAAACTTAATTTAGATAATTCCCTTTGCAAAGTGTACTAGCTGATCCAAACCAGACCTGGCAGACTAAAGGCATGCTGTTGCTACATTTCAGGGATGCTTTAATGTAGAAATAGCTTCTTGTTGCATTTGGGGGATTAAGAGTGACTTCAAGAATAGGTAGGGGTGATCAATAACCTATTTTTAAAAACACAAACAGCTTCATGTTTTACTTTGGCCTTTTAGCTGCTTCTAGAAAGTTCCTGGCACATTTCCTCCAATTCCATTGCACATACGGAAACAAACAATAACAATCATCAGAATAGGGGAAGTTTGTTGTGTATTGCAAATGGATATGTTTAGCTTATGTAAAGAAAAACCACTGTTTTCTAAGTGGTTAATGAAAGAACATGCCTGGTTTCAGAGCACATGTTCCAACACTTTGTATACACTCACTGGATCCTTCTGCAGTAAAAGAGAGAGCTCTAGCCAGACAACAATGCCAAAAGATTCTGTGTGTTGATAGTAAAATGCCCTAAAGAAACACATTCTGAGATATTGTCTTATTTGAAGGGTCCATGAACTAAAAAAGAAAGGAATATGGAGAAGTATAAAATGCATATATGATTTTGTCCTCATGAAAATAAAAATGAATCCTAGTAAAACTCAAATTCTATAATTTATTGTGAAATACATTCCTGGAAAAGGAAATTGCTATTCTACTGAAAGAAAGAAAAATCCATCATTACCAATAAATGGAGGCGGCTCTGGTGCCCTTGTGGTAAGAAGCTACGTTGCAAACCTGAAGGCACATGGTTGGAATTCACCAACTGCACCTTGGGAAGATGGGTAATCTCCTTCCACGATTACCTGTCTCGGAAAACCAACTTGAGGGTCAACTATGGGTCAGTTCCAACTATACAGCACTCAACAACAACCACCAATAAATGGAGTGGTTTAGATAGTTTAGATAGCCTGGACTTTTCTTAGAAATTACAATTTAAAGAAGAAAAAAAAATCAGCAATAGCAATTATCAGCAACTAGATACCTCCCATCTGTTTGATGAGTCTGCAGAGCGCTTTGAGAGTCTGTGGCACAACAGAACAGATATAGTCTCTCGACACTGTCATTCTTAATGGGCACCTCGAGTCATGAGTTTATTCTGAGTCATTGTGATACAATTCCATGTGACAGATTAGAACTGTCCCCTAGGTTTTCAAGGCTATAATGTCTATGGGAGCAGATTACCAGGCATTTATCCAGTGGAGCTTCTGGGTAAATTCTCACTGCCAACCTTCCCTTTAGTGCTGAGCTCTTGTTAGTCATCATGTCACCAGGATATCTGTTCTACTTCACATAGAGTGGTGCTACCTTGAAAGCTGGCACCTTGAATCTATCTTATGAAAGACACACAGAACAACTTTTATATAGCCTGTCTTTTTAAAAGTTATATTTTACAGTGAGAGTTTATTTGTGTAAAAAAATGCCATATGCCACCTTAAAAATGATAATGAAAAGAAATTAACTCTCGATACTCTGGAATTGAATGCATTTTGTTGTTAAGTGCCATCAAGTCTGCTCCAGGTCACAGAAACCCTATATAGAATAGAGCTAAAAACAGCCCAATCCAAGGACGGAAGGAAATATCTACATGGGATCAAACTGACAACAGCAACTTGATAGGTTGGAGAGCAAGTCAGGAAACAGTGAATTCATGTTAATGGAGGAGGTAAAACTCAGAAGAGGACGATGAGGATGATCACACTAGTGAAGAAAATATTCAGTGTCATTTAATTATACATGGATTGATGGTTGAGGTAGTACATATTCTGCTGTGTATTTTTACAGAAGAATACAATAAAATAATTTTTTAAAGGAAGAAAGGAGGAAAAAGCAAAAATTATAAAGAGAAGGAAGAGGGAAATCCAGAGAAAAGAAGAAAATTGAGCAAAGGAAAGATAGAAACCCATAAGAAAGGAAATTGGTTTTGTATTTAAGGGAGAGATGCTTCTGTCTTCCTACTTTATTTTATGGTATTATAGCGTCTGAAGTTTCAGATATAGACAGAGTAAAAAATACACATATGTATTAATAGGCAAGGACTTAAAAAACTTGAATTCATGTTGATAATGTCGAGAAGACTAGTTACGTGTGATAACATGCCTGGTGAAAAGAAAGGTATATTAAAAACACCCTCAGTTATATTTATAAAAGTAAACACTGTGCACTTAGTAGAAATACTATTGAAGAGTTATTGGTTGATATGAGAAGATATCCATCTTCAAAAAATCAAGCTGTAATACAATGTACTCAGTATGAAGAACTTTTGTGAAAAATATGTTAATACATAAGTAATATGCAGCAATATTTGGGTGATGAAATTGTGATTTTTCAATTTTCCTTTTGTTTTATCCTTTTCCTTTACTGCATGTTCTATCATATCATTATAAAAATAAAAATAAAAAATAAATAAATTAAAATATTTAAAAAATAAACATAAATAGAAAATGAGAGTAAATTTTTCTTTTTTCACTTACTAGTGATTCCTAGGAAAACCTCTCAGAGTAGTAACTTGAAATACATGACTGGGAAATGACGTTCAGTGGCAAAATTAAAGCATGAGTGAGAAAACCTACATCAATAACAGTTCACTCAATTAACGCTTGTGACATACGTGTGCCTGTTTAGATACGAAACTTCAGTGGTATAAATAATGCTTTTCAACAAGATTTTAAAATCCAGAGTATTTCACCATGTGATCAGGTCAGAACTAACTATGATTTTATTGATGGTTATATTGCTTCCCCTCAAGCCACAGTACAAAAATTTGTAAATCTAAAAAGATACAAGTCAGAGGGTATGAATGACCCATTTGAGACTTTAAATCAACAGTCAGGTTTATCTTCTTCATGCAAAAGTTGAGTTATTATCAGTACTTTTTGCAAGATGTCCTTTTTTAGCATGAAATCAGAAAATTCTTCCAGATTATATATAGTATTGTCAGATGATTGTTGTTGTTGTTGTTGTGTGCCATCGAGTCGCTTGCGACTCATAGCAACCCTATGTACAACAGCCCTAAATTCCGCTCTGTCCTGTGCCAATCGCACTGTCTCTGACACTCCCATCCCGATTATCCCAGTCACTGAATCAATCCACCTCATAGAGGGCCTTCCTCTCCTGCGCTGTCCCTCCACCCTCCCAAGCGTAATGTCCTTCTCCAAGGACCAGTCTCTCCTCACAACATGTCCAAAGTATGTTAGACAGAGCCTCAGAATCCTTGCCTCCAAGGAGCCACCCGGTTTAACCCTTTCCAGGTCAAATCTGTTTGTTTTCCTAGCAGTATGTCAGATGATCAGTCATTGTGGAAAGAACACATCTAGGAACCAAGAAATTGGAATTCCATTCCCTGTTCTGACACTTACTAGTCATGTAACCTTGAACAGGTAACTTACATCTAATAACTCTATTACCTCATGTGTGGTTGTTATGTTCTTGGAGCCAGGATGATTTATAACTGAGCGTCTAGTGGGTTTTCAGAAGTAGTAAATCACATACTCATCCTTCTCCTGCAGAACAGCTGGTGGATTTGAACCGCATACTTTGGATTGATAACGCAGCTCCTTACCCATAAGCCATCTGAGTTTTTTCATTTCTACTATAGAGTCTTGGAAAACTGATAATAATTTTAGGTACATTCCTGTTTGGATAAAGTGAAAACTCTGGTCTCATTGGTACAGTAGTCTTTAACTCAATATCAAAATAGCCAGCTAAAAAAGTAGTTAGCAATCAAGAAAAGTGTGTCCTACACTCTAAAAAGAAAATGAATTTGACTGAATGTCCATCCTCAACTTTAACAGTTAAAAAAATATACAAGTATGTTAGTCCTACTCTCAAGATCTCTAAAACCGCATTTACCAGAACGACTCATACTTTACATGAAACACAATGATGTGATGACATCTATATAGTTAAGAAAAAAAATATACTATGCTCAGATGAAATAGCTTTAAATGAAAAAGGCAATTAAAAGTTTCTTGAGTAAGCTTTATACATAGGTCAATAAATTTTTTAAAAATGGCATAAATGTTATTTCTCTCTAGCATCATAATTCAATGATTTTTATAGCTATGGACAAGCCCAAGGTAAATAGAGAATTCAAATGACAAACTTTTAAAGAAAATTTAAATTGATAAAAGTTTTGATTCTGCTAAAAGTTTTCATATGATGTATCATTGTATTTGATAATAAAAATCAAACCAAACCTACTGATGTCAAGTCAGTTCAACTCAAAGTGGCTTTCAGTTGGGTTTATGAGGCTATAAATCTTTAAACAAGGAGACTTAAATCTCCTCAGGAGACTCATCCTTCTCAGGAGAAAGGCCCATCGTTTTTTCCTGAGAAGAAAACAGATGATTCAAATGGCTCACCTGTTGACCCCAAACATTATTACTATACCACCAAGTTCCTTTAGACTAGTAATTTGCATAGATATGGCAGAATTTGAAAAATTTAATTAGAGAAATTAGCATTTTTTTTTAAAAAAGCAAATCTTTAAAGAGTGCTATAAATAGTTTAAAATCATTTTGTTAGAAACACTTTGTTAAAATCATCTCTTTTCATTACACATTAAATAAAATTTTTATACTAAGCATTTTTTATAAGCCATGGTAACATTAAAAGAAATAATAATTGACAGAGAAGTAAGGGATATAGATAAATACATATTTGATATCTTAGTGCACAGCAACTCTCACCTGTTTTTCTCATGAATTTTTGAGATTTCATTTGTCTGTTGAAGAAGTTGTTTCTCTAGCTTGTATGTTGATAGTGAGTTCTCCAGAAGTTGTATTTCAAGTCGAGAAGTTTGATTTAATACCTTCAGATTAAAAATAGTAATATTTATAATCACAAATCAAAGAATATAAAATAATTATTTTGGATTTTATATTCAACTGTATTTTCTCTTTAAATATTTATTACAAGAAAACATTTTCTTACATGAAAAGTTTACTATTTACTATTTGATGTTTTGCAAGTCTCTTAAACATATTGATTTGAAATTGAGGCTGAAGTTGAATGAAGAAGTTTAGATAGATAGAAAGATAGATAGATAGATAGAGATGATATATAGAGAGATATAGATGATATAGAGATAGAGACAGATATATATTAGATATAGATATAGGTATAGATGATATAGATAATATAGATATAGAGAGATAGAGATAGAGATAGAGATAGAGATAAAGATAGAGATAGAGATAGAGATAGATGAAGTAGAGATAGAGATAGAGATAATGTGATTGGAGAAATTGTATTCCTGAATTCATTTTTAAAGTTAAAATTTCCAAGTGCTGAAAATCTATGGTGTTAGATTCTTTAGGCATATTAGAACCTATATTTTAACAATGCAGCTAAATGTTGCAAGCTATAAGGTCATAGTTCATAAATATAATTAAAAATGATTCCTCCTGACAACCTGCTCAAAGTATGCGAGATGAAGTTACACCATCCTTTGCTAGTAAGTAGATCTCATTATCACATGAGTCTATGAGGTCTCCATTCTCCGAGCAAAGGTCATACCCTCTAACCAGAGCAGATGTCTTCATACTGTGTCAAAGTTCTTGTTCTTTTGTCACCTTTTTCTTTTCTCTATCTTGATAGCATCTAACAACTGGCCTAGTAGGTATAGATTTGTCCTGTCGACACAAAGGTAGGTGGTTCAAATGCACTAGCTGCTCCAGCAGTTGTTTGTTGTTGTTGTGTGCCATCCAGCTAGAATCGACCCACTCAAAGCTGACCTTCCAGACATTTTTAGAGGCAGTTAATCTCATGGGAGGACATCACTGAAGGGTCAGCTGTGAGTTGTTTGACACTCTAAGGCATATAAAAATGACGATAACAACACCAAACTCCTCTTCTAAAAGTAGCACAATTAGGGTTACCTTTGCTTTCTGCAGGAGATCTAACTCTGGGGCTCTATCAGATCCTCCTAGAAGCCTTTCCAAGATATGCTAGTAAGCCCAGGACTGGATTTGAGCTCAAGGATGTTGTAGGAGAAGGGATTATATTTGTTTGGAAGTAGTTGGTTATATCTTGTGCTATTAACCAGAAAGCCAGTTGTTTGCATCCACCAGCTGAATCAGGATGAGAAAAGAGAGATACATCAGGTATAAAATTTAAGGGATGCCCTTACTCCTAAAATCCCCTGAAGCTACATAAATAATATTTTAATGCAATGTTTTAAAAAGTGAAAATGAATCTTAAAAATTCCATGGTGACTATTGTTGGTAGGCCCCATCAAGAATCAAGTATGACTCACAGCGATTCTATAAACAACTGATCTGAACCCTGTCCTGTCCTGTGCCATCCACACACGGCACTCGGCATGCATGTGGATCTGGATCAGTTTACTATTTCATATTAATTATTGTTTTATATACCACATACTATTAAAGGTAAACACTAATATAGTTTGTCAGTTCACTCATAAACAAAATTAGTTTCAGAAAGAGTAAAAAATAGAATGGCACAACAGGAAAGGCCATGAATATTTCCTGACACCAACCCTTTCATACTGCAGACTTGAAAAGAGGAACTTGAAGGAGGAGAGATACTGGAAGAAACTGATAAAAAAAGTGAGAAAAACACCATAAACCACAGTTTAGAGGAAGGAAGAGGGATGGTGTTGGCCCAATATTCACCACCATGGTCAACAGAGATATATTCATGATTTATCTCTTTTCTGATCATGCAATTTATAGGATACAAATTTGAGTGGATATGGTAAAACTTGAAAATTGAATATTAGAGAAATTATTCGGTTTTATATTTTAAGTAAGTTTTCCAAGTATACAAAATAGTATGTAATGCTATTATTTAAAAGTAAATATGGCAAGTATAACTCACTATATTTACCTCTAAGTTTCTTACCATTTTATATTAAAATAGATTTGGCTTTACATAATTCAGCAAAATATTTTGAAATACAATTTCAGCAAAAGCTTGGTCCTAACACTGTTTCTTAAAATGAAAGATTAGATGTTCAACAGAGGACTATAAAATAGTAATTTAAAACACCACAATATGAGTTCTGGTGCTTTGGCGGTAAGGAGTTGCACTGGTTACTCAGAGGAACTCAGTTGGATCCCACCAGCTCTCAGTAAGAGAAAGATTGACCAGCTCCTTCTGTGCAATTTACTGCCTCTGAAAACCCACTGAATGGTCAGTTATTATTGGTTTCAACTCTACAGTACATAATAACAAAATATGAAAAACACTGCTACTATTAATTACTGTTGAGCTGACTAACAGCTGACCCTCCAGCAGTTATTTGGAGGCTGTAAATCGCATGAGAGAATATTGTCCATCTTTATCCCACATAGTCTCTGTTGGGTTTGAACCTCCAGTGAGACACCATCTTTGGGTTAGTAGAGAAACTCCCTATGGAATAAGTCACAACTAGAGCATCCTACATCTAAATAGTAGTTCTCTACTATTTAAAAAAAAAAAATTGTCAGGGGAGCTCTGGTGTCAGGGGAGCCTAGTGGTAAGGAGCTGCAACTACAATCCCAGAGGCGCTCGGTTCAAATCCACCAGATGCTCTGCCGGGGAAGGAGGGACAATCTCCTCCTGTACCAGTCAGATCTGATTTGACGGTACACTCACACAAAAATAATAAAATTTAAAAAAAATTGTCAATAAAGAAATCTTCAAAATATTTGAATATTTAAAAAAGCAACAATTTTGAACTAAAAATTTTTTGTTGTTGCTTTTACATTTGCCACAGGACTGTTTAATTTGGAGGCTCTTCGTGAATTATACACATGTCATATGTTTATTTATGTGTTTAAATAGTTTTTTGTAGACTGTTATGTCTCACTTGTCAGAAGGCAATAGGTGTCACATAACCAAAGTGTTTCTCAGAGTTTGATGTACATGTGGCTAATATTTACAAACTGTGGCATGATGCTTGGAAAGGATGGAAGGTCAGTCCAAGAGAGGAAGACTCTAAACCATGTGGATTGACACAGTAACTGCTGCAAAGGGCTTGAGTGTGTCTGAGTTGGTGAGGATGGCACAGGATAGGACAGGGTTCAGGTCTGTAGTTCATAGGGTCGCTATGAATTGTATTCAATTCAACAGTATCCAACAACAACAGCACAACACTGGAACAGGTGAAGAGAAGGATTATCTGAAAGAAATGGGTGGCTGGGCATTGTATGAATGAAAATGAACAATTTGGAATAAGACATGCATTACAAAATGAATTGGAGGTGGGAGAGGGGAGGAAATGTATGTCAATGTACTAATGATAGCCTATGCGTTCTGTGAACTTTCACTAAAATTAGAATAAAACAATAAAAAAATTTACGGCCTTGCAAACTCTATGGGAGGTAACCATGAGTTAGAATAAACTCAATGATGGTGGGCTATTTGTGTTTTATGTTAAAAAATTACTTTCTTATTTCTAAAAAAAAAAACCAAACAAACAAAAAAAAAAAGAAAAAATACCTCAAAAGGTTTATAAATTGTATGTACTTTGCTTTTTTAACTTAACTATAAAGAAATTTTAGAGAATTAAATATCTTTTTGTCTTATACAGAATATTTTAAAAAGATTCAATTACATATCTGAAAGTGATTTGTATAACCTAAAAAGTATTCTATCCACTCAAATGATGAATTATTTTGTTTCAAATACAAACATATGGTCTGTTATGCCATTAACACAAACCAAAGAGCACACAAATATGGTTTTCACTTATTTTAAATTTATACAATTCAACTTTGTTTCTAGAAATCAAGAATATTGCTCTCCAGGTTTTAGAATGGTCCCTGGAATAATACTGTTGTGGTTAAAAAGGTCACCACCTTGTGATTAGAGGTCACCTCCATTCATTCAAAATTATATATTCAATACATTTTAGTGATTGACTTGGAAAATAATTCCTTTTAATAATTAATAAATTCCCAGTTTCTCACTGATTTGCACTTTAATTAAGAAAGCTCTATCATGCTTTGTAGAATATCTATAT
>NW_006399864.1:1345619-1376076 GCF_000299155.1 Elephantulus edwardii
TATATCCCCCGCATATCTAGTATTTTTTTAGACCTTTTTGTTGTTTTTAGATGCCATAGAGTCAAGTACAGCTCATAGCAATCCTCAAACCCATTCCTGCAGTCACTGTTTCAGTGAGACCCAAGGACATTGTTTCTATGTTCTATCATTTATATATATATACATATATATACACACACACATGCATATATATATATATATATGCATATATTGGAAAAACAATGTACGAGCAGGAGCCTATAGTGATGAGGAAGGAAGTTCAAGCTGCTCTGAAAGAATTGGCAAAAACAAGGCTCTAAGAGTAGATGACATACCAGTTTATTTATTTCAACAGACACTGCCCTGGAAGTGCTCACTAAGTTATGCCAAGAAATATGGAGGACAGCCACTTGGCCAACTGACTAGAAGAAATTGATATTTGTTCCCATTTCAAAGGGTGATCTGACAGAGTGCAGAAATTATAGAACAATGTCATTATTATCACATGCAAGTAAGATTCTGCTGAAATGATCCAAAAACAACAGGAGCAACACATCAACTGAGAACTGCTAGAGTGCAGGCTGGGTTTAGAAGAAGCAGTGGTACTAGGGATATTATAGCTAATGTTAGATGAATCTTGGCAAAAAGCAGAGTACCAGAGGAATGTTTGTGTTTTATTGACTATGCAAAAAAAAAAAAAAAGATCAAAACAAACTGGTTGACTCTGAGAAGAATGGGAATCCCAGAACATTTAATTTTGCTTATGTGAAACCTATACTTGAACCAAGAGGCAGTCATCAGAACAGAGCAAGGAGACACTACATGGTTCAAAATCGTGAAGGGTGTCTGCCAGGGATGTATTCTGTCTTCATACCTTTTCAATCTGTATGCAGAACAGATCATCCAGGACTCTGGGCTGTACAAGAATGTGGCATCAGGATTGGTGGAAGAGTCATCAACAACCTGCGTTATGCAGATGACACAACCCCAATTGTTGAAACTGAGGAGGACCTGAAATTCTTGCTGCAGAAGGTCAAGGACAGCAGCATTCAATATGGATTGAAGCTCAACATCAAGAAAACAAAGATTCTCACCACTGGGCCAATTGGCAGCATCATTATGAATGGTGAAGAGATTGAGATAGTTAACAGTTTTAGTTTGCTTGGCTCCACAATCAACACTCTTGATACCAGCAGCCAGGATATCAAGACATGAATTCCATTGGGAAAGTCAGCTGTCAGGGACCTCTGCTGAGTACTGAAGAGCAATGACGTCAGGCTATATAGACTAAAGTGTGCCTGATCCTGGTCATAGTCTTTGCAATTGTGTGCTATGCATCAAACAGCTGGACAGTGACTGGGATGATAGAAAGATAATTGATGCTTTTGAGCTGTGGTGCTGGAGAAGAGTGTTGAATGTACCATGGACTGCTAGGAGAACAAACAGGTTCATCCTGGAGAGAGTTAAATCAGGCTGCTCCTTGGAGGCAAAGATTCTGAAGCTTCATCTGACACACTTTGGGCATGTTGCAAGGAGGGACCAGTCCTTGGAGAGGACATCATGTTTGGGAGGGTGGAGGGACAGCGCAAGAGAGGAAGACCATCAAAGAGATGGATCGATTCAGTGATTTGGGTAATGGCAGTACATCTGTTGGAGACAGTGAAGTTGGCACAGGATAGAGCAGGGTTTAGGGCTCTTGTACATAGATAGGGTCACTGGAGTCACAAGTGACTTGACGTCACATAACAACAAGAACAACAAGTGGCTTAGTGGTAAGAAATTGTGCTGTCAACTCAAAAGGACATGATTCGAATCCCCAAGCTACTTTGCAAGAGAAAAATGAGCAATTAACTCCAGGGCAATTGCTTCTTTCTAAAACAGTTGGAGGATCAACTGGGAGTTGGTCCTGAGTAGATGGTACATAACTACAAACAGTTACACTCTCTTCAGGTATTGTTATCAATAGAGGACTAAGAGAGACAAACAAAACAGCTCCAAAATGCAAATCAAAGGCTTTGAGCTGACTAGTGATTATTTGGTTTGACACATGTCACATCACAGTTGGTAGCTGTCCTGTTTATTTGAACTGAAATGCTGATTAGGTCCTTTGCTAATCCTGTCTTTGCAAATACATACAAAGCTAAATACACCCAGCCTCATTAAATCAAAAGAAACCTAACAGGCACTCACCACTATTATCAATAAACAAAAATGTATGTTTCCCCAACCACAGTGCTGAAATATGTGTTGTGTTTATAAGGCAAGCCAAAGGCAAAACAGAGGAAACTTCCTGGTTAACTTTGTACACTGTGGCCCCAGAGTCATACCTGGGTCTCAACATCTGTCAGCTTTCGGGTCTGCTCCGCAGTCTGAGACAGAAGACTGGTTCCTATCTCGAGCATGGTGGCCGTGTGGTTCTGAACTGCATTCTGCTGTATCTGGGCCATCTCCGACTTCATATTTTCCACAATGTAATTCTCTAGCTGTAAGACATGAAGAGCAATACACAGTGCATTATAAGCAAAGCCTCTCAGTTGGGCCATGTAATATTTACAATGACAAAACAAGACACAGCTGGCAAACTAGCCATCTGGCAGGGATCCCCTGCATCTTGGAGATTTGGGAAGATGGGAGCAGAGCACACAGGAATCCAGATGTGAACAAACTCCCAAATGCTGATATGATAGACAACAGTCACAATCCTAATGGAAACCTGCACTTGGACAGGGTATTTTCTCCTTTGCCATCGTCTCATTTAACTCTCCCAGCAGACATGAATTTCGCACCAAAAACTGCACTTCTCTACTTTTATTTCATTTCTAAGTGAAGCAATAGACTCAGAGAGAGTCATTGTGGGGCTCTACATTACTCATCAAGAACGCGGTAGATTTAGCACCAAAACATAAATCTAAGTCCTGGGGTTCTGGTCTTTGCATTATACCTTATTGGCCAAGAAGAAAATGTAGTTTCCATCTTGATTATATTAAAAAGCAAAGACTATACAGGCTGTTGAAAGACTTGGAGGAGGGCAGATGACTAGAACATCAACCTTTAAGAGACGATTAAAACATGAGTAATTATAATTAAATCTGCAGTGAGCTGCAGAACAGGAGAGCTAGCTGTAATCTTTTGTTGTGCTCTTTGGCTGGCTCAAGACTAGATGCTAAAAATAAAGTCTATAAAGTAGCATGTGTCCCTTTTGCCTGAGCTAACATTGGTATTTTATGGTGTCATCTTAGGGAATGCCATCATATTGAAAAAAGGAAAAAATTATCTCAGTGGGGCAGGAAAAATGATCACATGACTTACTTTAGAGACGTCTGTTACGAACCTGGAAGAATAAAGTCAAGTATACTCATTGCTTGAAAAATACAGGAGAAGCCTGCACTTCCCTGGCTGCACATTTCATTCTCCCCACCACTGCCTAGTGATGACATTTCATTACCCAATTACACATATGGGGAAACTGCATCCCAGAGAAGTCAAGTCCAAGGCCACACACCACTGAAACAGACTTGGATTTGAGCACTGAGGTCCTTAACTCTCATACCAACACTCTTAGCCACCTGAGAGCTCTGCCAAGTCGTGCTTCATGAGCCGGTTTCCAAATCATTAACAGCTACGTGATTTTCACTGACTTAGTGAACCGTAATACAATTGCTATTTTAGACTCTAAAGTCACATTATTGTTATGTAATAAATATAGTCTAAATCTAAATGCCCATATGTGAAATTTTGACAGTTCAATTTGAAACATGATCTCTCAGTTATTTCTATTTATTGAGGATTAACCTTTCCCAAGGTGCAGGGGGAAAAGGATTAGAATCAAACCCCCATTGTTGTTAACAAATTCTGACTTCATTCTTATCTGAAATAAGGTTATTATTTTTCACTATTTTACTTCCCAAATTAAAAAATCTAATAAAATTCACCTAATAAATTCCATTATAGAACAGTATAAAATAAATTAGAATGAATAGCTGCAAATTAGTTGAACAAAATGGAAGGCCTCTAGGCCAAACTTTGACTTTAATACAATTGCACCACTACTACTATTACTCATTGCTGTCAAGTCAGAACTGACTCAGAACTGACCGTTCAGTGGGTTTTCAGATGGTGTCAATAGCACAGGAGGAGACTGCCTGTCTTTCTCCCAACTGGTGGATTCGAGTCATCTGTGTTTGGATTGGCAGTACAACTCAAAGGATAGGGAAAGGAAGGTCAAGAAACTCACAAGTTTGTTCTCTCTAGGTTTGCTCCCTTTCCTATAGGTAACCTTAACTCTGAGTTTTACTCCATAATTGACCCTGAACCCAGTGCCAGTGACAAAAAGGAAATACAACTGACAGCTGAGGAAGCAGAGGAGGATGGAGCCTCTGGGTTCAACCAGCCATCCCCACTGGACCCACCTGGGAAAACACTTTGCAGTCCAGAGGGGAGCAAATGACGGGAAAATATCTTCTAACAGAGCAAGAAGGCAAGAAGCTGTAACCCAAGACCACCAGTAAGGTGATAAAGTGTCTCCCTTCCCCCCTTTACATCTACGCCCCTGCTCAGCATGAAGAAGCCAGAGAGTCGGCATCCAATTCCCAAATCAATAAGACAGTTGGTTTAATTACTATTGGAAAATGCTTGTCATTCCTCTGTAGCATCTGGTGCCCACTGGACCCTCATCATTTCCTTCACCTGCTTCCCCCACCGACCAAACTGTGCAGCTCTGCAACTGCATCCTGGCCCATCCTCACCCTTCTGCCCCCAACCCTCACCTCCTTGTACCCCCAATATGTTTTTCCCAATAAAAACAATATTTTAAAAAAAAGAAATGGACATCTATATTTTGGTGTCTGCATTACATGATTCCTGTACCGTCTGTATGACTTTTTGTAACTTTCTTTTGGAAAATTACCTTTACTTCACTCAGAATCTATGCTTTAATGGAGTTATCTTGAATGGTTCAACAGCGGGCACATCTTTGAACCCTAGATCAGAATGCTCTGCACTTACATACTGTAAAAAGGGCAAGGGCTGCCTGAGGACAGCCACTTCTGATCTTTACCAATTTCACAAAGGGAAACCATCCCTGTTAACAGCATCAACAACACAAAGCCAATTCCTAGGAAGTTAGAAACACTTCCGTACCTCTTTCTACTCATCCCAGCACCAGTCTTCTTTACTGGACCCAAAATCTGATTCAATAACTCACACATCATCCAGAAATATATTAGGAAACTCAAAAGACTATAATTCGAGTTAGTAGAAGAATACAGTCAGTAAATCAAGACAACTTCCAAAAAGTTCTGTCAGGTAACTTAACCTTGAGTCTCACAGCTTTAGGCAAGTATAACAAAGTTCATAGTCATGCCAGTTATGGCTCTCTACACCTTCAACAAACTTGAGCAAAAGACTCTTAGCTGCAGTTTAATAGTGTAGCAGTCTCAACATTCACTCTACCTCATGTCAAATGTCTGGGTTCTCCTCCATAGCTGTTAGACTGATGCTCTCATAGACCCTTATTCTGGCTTGCTAAAAGCCTTTGGTCCTAAAGGATGCATTACATTCTGTGGCTTCTTCTTTGCTACTGATGAGGTTTCTCCTCTTCTGCTGCTAGATCTGCTCAATTTAATGGCAATACTAGCCAATCCCCTTGTGTACTGGTGAGACTAGCCAAACCTCTTGTGTGTAGTAGAGAGGTTAGTCAATTCCCTTGTGGATGGGCAAACACACCCTATTTGTGTATTTCTGCCCATCCACATAACAAAGTTAAAGCCAATGTCTAGGAAAGCCATTTTGAATACTGAGCCCTCCAACAGTGACTTGTTCAAAAACATAAACATATTCTAAGCAAGACCACTAAGCCTTACTTCTGGAATTTTGGCTTAATTATTCTACAGAAGAAGAGACTTGAAAGCTGGCAACACCTGATGCTGTTGCAGTCCTATTTTACCACCACAAAATTATACCTGATCTGAGACTAATGCCAACACAGAATATGAATGGATGGTAGATAGATTGATACATACACAAACAGACTTACCTGGAGGATACAGGTAGAAGTATACCTGATTATTTTGAGGTGGATTAAGCTATATAAATAAAAAAGACAAAGATTTTCACCACTGGACCAATTGGCAGCACCATAATAGATGGAGAAGAGATAGGAGTTGTTAACAACTACAGCTTGCTCAGCTCCACAATAGACTCTACTTAACATGAGCAGTCAGGAAATCAAAAGATGAATTGCCTTTGGGAAAATCTGCTATCAGGGACCTCTCCAGAATGTTGAAAAACAATGTCAGTCTAGAGACAAAGGTGCACCTAATCCATGCCGTCATCTTTGCAATTACTTATTATGCTTCAGAGAACTATGATGAAGGATGACAGAATAAGTATTGATGCCTTCAAATTGTGGTGTTTGAGAAGAGTTTTGAACATGGACTGCCAAGAAAACAAATACGTCTGTCTTACAGAGGATGAAACCAATTTTCTAGTTCGAAGCTAGGATTTTGAAGCTCTGTCTCACAAACTCTGGGCAGGTAGGTGGTCAGGAGAGAACAGTCCTTGGAAAAGGACAACATTCTCAGAAGGGTGGAGGGACAGTGTAGGACAGGAAGACCCTCGATGAGATGGATTGATACAGTAACTGGGGCAATGGGAGCTGGCATGTCAGAATTATTGAGACTGGCTCAGGACAGGGCAAGGTTCAGGGTTGCCATACATAGGGTCACTATGGGTCATAGGCGACTTGACAACACATAACAACAACATCCTTTGACTTTTAATTAGAAATTGTATATTTTAATCTTTTCCCATTGAGACTAGTCAGCCATTTTATTTTGTCCTTAATCCACTCTGATTTATGTTTCTAACACAATCTAAAAACTCTTGATGGATATATTCAACCCAATTACAAAATGGTCACAAGATATAAATACACACTTCACCAAAAAAAGACATTCAGATGTCAAACAAACACATGAAGAAATGTTCAAAATCCCTAGTTATTAGAAAGATGCAAATAAAAACAACTATAAGATATCATCTCACCCCAGCAACAATAGCAAAGTTCAACAGAGCTACAAACAACAAATGCTGGTGAGGCTGTGGAGAGATTGGAACCCTTATTCACTGCTGGTAGGAGTGTAAAATGATGTAACCACTATGGAAGGTAGTCTGGTGCTTTCTCAAATCATTGGAAATATAAATATCATTTGATATTTTTTATAGCAATTCCACTACTAGGAATATACCCAAAAGAAACCCGAGCCACCACCCAAACAGATATATGCACACCCATGTTTATTGCTGCATTCTTCACAATAGCAAAGAGATGGAAGCAACCCAAGTGTCCATCAACAAACAAATTAATAGAAAAACTATGGTATATTCACACAATGGAATATTATGCAATAGTGAAAAACAAGCAACTCACAAAACATTATACAATGTAAAACTCATATAACATTCTCAATGTATGAACTTGTAAAACATTATCAATGATGAACAACTTAAAAATTAAGAGAGGCAAGCATTTTCAAACATTGTTGGTAGAGAGAAGATAGAGTTATGCATGAATGTGTATATCAATTTATGTGTCTAGAGGTTAGTCTTCGCTTTGGAGTTGCCATATGTCATTTGTAGCAGTCATATTAATTGTTTGCTATGTGGCAGGCACTAGGTTAATAGGGTTTTTTTCATTATATTACTGAAGCCTTAAAACAACGTTGGATGGCAGATATTATTGTACAAATCAATCCTCTACTCTATAATCCATAATTATAGCATCTAATATAGTCATCACAACATTTCTTGATTTTACTATACATATCATATGTACATCCAAACCTTGATTGCAAGAAGGATTATATCCCAACTCTATATATACTGAAAATCTA
Organism: Elephantulus edwardii; assembly: GCF_000299155.1. Lineage (NCBI taxonomy): Eukaryota > Metazoa > Chordata > Mammalia > Macroscelidea > Macroscelididae > Elephantulus > Elephantulus edwardii. The sequence continues at coordinate 1,353,491 of NW_006399864.1, forward strand.
ACCTTTTTAACTGTAATTAGGAACTTGTGTGGAAATAAGGGTAGGGAGATTTTGTGTTATTAATGACACCATCCACACTCCTGTAGAGTAAATCCTAAACCTAATAATTTCTTAGTTATAAAAAGGCCAAAGCTGACACAGAGAGACACACAGGATGAAGAGGAGGGTAAAAGACCAAGATACATAGAGCTGCAAGTTCAGACATGCTAAGTATTGCTGGCAATTACTTCAAGCTGAGATAGACTAAAAGAACATCCCCTCAGAGCCAACTTCCCTGAATCTTGACTGCAAGCTTCTACAACTGTAAGAAAATGAATTCCTGTTTGTTAAAGCCACTCTCTTGTGCTATTTCCGTTACATCAGTAGTAGGTAATGAAGACATCTTGACATCATCAAAATCACGTTGGAAGCTTTTTCAAAATGCCAATGAACACACAGCACAAGACAACCCATGGTCAGAATCTGAGGAGGCTATACACTAGGGATATAGATATTTTCAAAAGCTTCCCCAAGTACTGCTGAAGAATCAACATCAACACTTCTGTAGTCAATAGATCAAGAATTGCTTGTTAACAGTTTAAAATGAAGTCCAGACCTGTGCTATAAGGTAAGACATCCATGTCACTATGTGCATTGCTTAACTCACCTGATAGTCTTCCTGGAGCAGGTCTTTTTCAATAAAGAAAGCAATGTATCTATCTTCTAGTGAGAGCTATTTGCTGTTCTGCAAAATGATAACAACTTCATTGAATAACACTGATTTAGACAATCAAATATAATCCAGTACGTCAGACTGTCTGTTTAATGAAAATTTTCTGAGTAATTTGACTTCTTGTGCAAATCCACCATGACAGGATTCACTGATCAGTGAACTCCAATTTAGAGTCTACTTAAAGTGATATGATTTCTTAAGCAGTTAGTGATGAGACTCAGTTCCTAGAACCTAATCTTCTCGATGTTATAACCATCGTGTGCCCGGAATTCTGTGAAGAAGGCTCACCAGTGGAGTAAGGAGACTTGTCCGTATTTGTGAATCTTTCTGTAGTGAGATATTTAACATTTTGCACTTTTTGTGCTTTCATAACAGTAAAATTTAACCTCACAAAGCAAATTAATTGCTTCATGCCAGCATCCATCACACCAAAAAAAAAAATTATAAAGAACCTCCAGTCTGCTGTCCCTGTTGCAGAAATAGGGTAGGTCTCTAACCTATACTAAAATTCTCATTTTGGCTGCCATAAGTAGTATAACGATAACTCTAGTTAGTTACTTTTTAATCAAAGGTGGCTGCTCTCTCTAGAAAAAAAATGCCTTTTAATGTAAAAGGTAATGGCACACTTAAGTAGCAGACCCAGACATAGTTGATTTAAAGGCTGAGGAAGAAAGCAGAAGTCAAATAGACAATGTGTGATTACTAAGGAGGACTGCTTTCATCTTATCTCTAAACATTCCTCTCTAGATGTCTAACTGAGAAATCCATCTTGATGTACCTTATCAGCTGAGGTCAGGAAAGATTTGTAACAAATTTGATAGTCTCCATATATTCAACAATTGGTTTTAAGCATTAATTTGCAGAAGCCAGTAGCTGCCTTAAGGTTAAACAGTTTATAATAATTTAGGATATGAATTTAAAACTTCTGTGCTGCTGAGAACACTTAACAGTTTGTAAAGTTTAAGACTCTTCACAACAAAGATGAAATTATGTGACTCTATTGGAACTCTGAGTGTCTGATTCCAGAATTTTAAAAAGTATTAGGCCAAAGAATTAGTGTGATCTGAAAATGATAAAATAAGCAATAATGGCTAAGGGTAAGCAAAATAGTAATGTTACATTATGTTACAAACTGACTCCATACATATGAGGAGATTTCATACATGTTGACTTATTCATTTCCTCTCCTAATCTTGTAAGAGGGGTAATGCCCCCATTTTTTAAGAATGGGAGGCTCTGATATCTTTGGGGAATTGACAGATATCAGAGAGTATGTAACTCTATCTTCATACTCCATGTTCTGGGGCCAGTTGCATTTCTGGGTGGATTGATTGACTAATTGATTAATTTGTAGATAATTCATGAAATATTTGTTTATATATCGTTTGGGGGCTTAAAAACATCGCTAGACAGTGATTCCACTTTACTTCACCATATTTATTTTTTATTCATATCTTTTATTTATTCTTATTGTTATGTATTGCCAAGTCAACATATCACCACATCTCAGGCTAAGTAAATTTGAGCTGTAGTAAGAGGCTCTAGGATCAGGTATATGATACATCTATATTGCCGACACTTTCAACCCAAGAAGATTTTAAAAGCTTCTTTATTATTATTATTACTTTTTTCCTCAACATTTTGTTTATAACCTGTGTTTATTTTCTTTGAACCATTTCTTTATTTACAAACTATTTTAAAGTATGACAAAATAAGAAAAAAACAATCACTAATCCTCAATGAAAGCTAATAGATGTGTAGCTCTTTGCAACCTGATACCAATAGAGACAATGTAAGTAATGTTTAACTCATCTACTGTTAAGGAAATAGAGGATCAGAGATGGAAGGTAAGTTGTCTAAGGTCAGACAATGAGTCAGTGACAGAATTGTTATGATCCTTGGAAGAGGTCAATTTTGCTACAGACTATTCTACATTCTGGAGGAAAATCAATCATTTTTCAAACACAGCATACTGTCTCCAATCCCTCAGATAAATCTCTGAAATCCATAATGTTCACACAAAAAATACATGAGATTAAGGGCACAGAAATGATGAGGTGAAACTTGTTAAAGATAGACAACTCCTAATCTTTTTATTTTATTCAGGTAACACATTGGATGATGGTTGTAAAAATTGAGAGCTGCAGAACACCTTATTGTGCTTATGCTAAAAACTATACTTGGACCAGGAGGCAGTCATCAGACCAGAACAAGGAAAACTTGGCGTGGTTCAAAATCAGGAAAGGTGTATGGCAGGGATGTATTCAAGTTCCACACCTTTTCAATCTATATGCAGAACAAATCATGCAGGGGGCAAGACTTTTAAGGAAGAATGTGGCATCAGGAGTGGAGGAAGACACATCCACAACATGCAGCTATACAGATGACACAACCTTGCTTGCTGAAACTAAGGAAGACCTGAGGCATTTGCTGCAGAAGGTCAAGGGCTTGTCACCATCAATATGGACTGAAGCTCAACATTAAGAAAACAATGATTCACACTGCTGAGCCAATTGGCAGCATCCTAATAGATGGAGAAAAGATTGAGGTTACTAACAGCTTCAGGCTGCTTGCTCGACAATCAACACTTTTGGTATCAGCAGCCAGGAAATCAAAAGACAAATTACACTAGGAAAATCTGCTGTCAGGGACCTCTCCAGAGTACTGAAGCACAACAATGTCAGTTTAGAGACTAAGGTGCACCTGATCTAGGCCATGGTCTTTGCAATTACTTGCTATGCTTCAGATAAACGGACAATGAATAAGGATGATAGAACTGATGTCTTTGAGTTGTGATGCTGGAGAAAAGTATTCAGCATACTATGGACTGCTACGAGATCTGTCCTGGAGAGGGTGAAATCAACTTGCTTTGTGGAGGCAAAGATTTTGGAACTCCATCTCACACGCTTTGGGCATGTGACTGAGAGGGACTAGTCCTTGGAGAAGGACATCATGCTTAAAAGGGTGGAGAGACAGCACAAGAAAGGAAGACCCTGAAAGAGATGGATTGGCTCAGTAACTGGGGTAATGGGGGCAGGTATGTCAGAGACAATGAAATTGGCTCAAGATAGAGCACAGTTCAGAGCTGTTACACATAGTAGGGTCACTTTGAGTTGCAAGCAACTCATTTGGCACATGACAACAACAACAACACTGAGTGGTGATAAAGCAAACACAGATGGTATCTCAGTGGAGGAGGTTCACTCATGTCACACATGGAGTTTGTCTCTCAATATGGCTTTTCTCGTATAAATGACTATGTGGAGAGGCGGGACTGTTTAAGTGGATGTTTTGGCCTATTCACAAAGGGATTGGCTAGCTAACATTCTACAAGAGAACTGACTGATCTCAACAATCTACAGGAGGATTTGCTAGTCTAGTCAATAAAGAGAATGGCTCTAGTTTAAGAGATTAGGAATTCTCCCCGCATTAGAAGAGATTCTTTGCCTAACCAGAGAAGAGAGATGTCCCCCAACCTGTTCAGAACAGCAGCAGTAGTGATGGCTGAAGTGGAGACTTGGATGTGAGATGGAACTTTGGGGTTGGGGAACAAATATTGACAAGACTGAGGAGGTTGTTGGACAATTATAGGGGAAGCCAATATTGGCAGAACTGAGAACTTGGGAACACTTAGAGCTACGAGACTGAAGTGCCTGTGTGCACATTTTGGGGACCATCTTGACTGTATTTTGTTATTAATCTGAATTATAACCTTCTAACTTCCCCAATATGGCTTTGTGTGATCTATGAGCTACCATGTTGGATTTTGGACTCAGCCAAGCAGTAAGAATTGGTGTTGAGATGAGTAGAAAAGGCACTGAGCATGGGAGGCATGTTCTGCCCTCATGGGAGTTGGTTTTGTATATTGATGCTGTCTGTAGGGATAATTTCCCCTTGTGAATTTGGTAAAGGTCAGATGTGGCACTCCCCACATGGCTCTTGCTCATTTTACCTCACACAAGAGAACAATGTCTAAGAAGTATGGGAATAATGCATATCTCTACTCGAAGAAACTGCATGATGCTTTTTAAAAGTCATATTACATTTTACAAAGCCACAATGGAGAGAAGGGAATTGGGAGCAAGAAGGGGACTGCTTATCAAAGATAGCAACAGAAGAAGGACACACAAGGTGGTTCACACGTGTGGTTTGGTGGATGAGAGCCTGCATGAATCAATAGAGATGCAGAAGAGGAAGTTGGAACCAAATACTGAAGGGCTCCATGGGAAGCTGGGATCTCATTCCATTGAAAAGAGGGACTTTATTTCTAAACAGAAGGCATCTACAACATTAAGATCAACTCTTAAGCTGCAATATTTGCATTCATTCATCTGTGACAGAGTTGGAACTGAGACAGTGAGGATAAAGGAGAACTTTAGGACAGCACTCATGCCTACATGACCTGCAATCAAATGCCTCCTTAAAGAATGCTTTCTAGACCTCTTCCTCTAGTGCTGGCCTAGATTCATGTATCCCATACCCATGGAAGTCTAGAATGTCAACACTATGGTATGGATAAAGTATACAAGACGACCAAATGCCTGCCATCACAGACCTTAACACATTGCCTCACACTTTTTAAATTGACGACCGTGCTTAGAAACACATTTGCCATCATTTGCAGCAATGTATTAACCCTTTAGAATATAACTCATTACAAGAATTCAATGAAGATAATAATATGGAAAGATAATTTCCCCCCCTCTTTGTTGCTACTGTTGTTGTGTACCACACTTAACCCTCTGGTGGGTTTCCAGAGGCAGTTAATCACATGGGAGGAGATTGCCCTGTCCCGTGGAGCAGCTGGTGGCCTTGAATCGCATCCTTCAAAACTGCAGTGGAGCTTCTTGCCACACCATTTATAAATTCACTGAGATTCTTTGGGACCACTTATATATACTCTTTGGGACACAGAGTTCTTTCTATCCATTATTCCACTTGACATTCATTTACCAGGAGTATAATGAAAAGTGTTTTTTAATGACTTCCTTATCAATAACAGATAGCTCTCATGAAGAGAAACAGAAGTGCAGCAAATTGTTTTAATGGTTGCTATGTACTATTAAATTCTATAAAGAGCACAAAAAAATCAAACTGATTCTTTTGAGCTCAAATTTATTCTGACATATAAGACCTTATAGGACAGAGTAAAACTGCTTTATAGAGTTTCTAAGGCTGTACCTCTTTGCGAAAACAAATTGTCTGATGTTTCTCTAGTGAAGCACCTGGTGATTTCAAACCACTGAGCGTTAGGGTTCCTACGTATAGGACAGAACTTGGGGGGTGGGGAAGTGTACTGATTTATTCAAATTTACCAAGACAATTACACAAGTAGTTTCAACAAATAGACAAAGAGAAATATTTTAAAATCCTCTAATGTCAAGAAGAGAAAGATTTTCACCACTGGACCAATTGGCAGCATCAGGATGGATGGTGAAGAGATTGAGATTGTTCACAGCTTTAGTTTGCTTGGCTCCAAATCAACACTCTTGGTACCAGCAGCCAATAAATTAAAAGACACATTGCAATGGAAAAGTCTGCTGTTAGGGACCGCTCTAAAGTACTCAAGAGCAATGGTGTGTCTCTGGAGACTAAGGTGCATCTGATACAGGCCATGGTCTTTGCAATCACTTGTTATGTATCAGAGAGTTGGACAATGACTAAGGAGGATAGAAGGAGAATTGATGCCTTTGAGCTGTGGTGCTGGAGAAGAGTACTGAGGGTACCATGGACTGCTAAGAAAACAAACAGATTCATCCTGGAAAGTGTTAAACTAGGCTACTCCTTGGAGGCAAGGATTCTAAGGCTCCGTCTAACATAGTTTGGACATGTTGTATGGAGGGACTGGTCCTTGGAGAGGGACATCATGCTTGGTAGGGTGGAGGGACAGCGCAGGAGAGGAAGGCCCTCTATGAGGTGGATTGATTCAGTGCCTGGGATAATCGGGATGGGAGTGTCAGAGACAGTGAGATTGGCACAGGATAGAGCAGAGTCTAGGGCTGTTGTACATAGGGTCGCTATGAGTTGCAAGCGACTCAATGGCATATAACAGCAGCAGCAACAACAAAGACATTTTAAAGTGTGCCAGGCTGCTAACTGGAAGGTTGGCAGTTTGAATTCCCCTGCCACTGATCAGCAGAGAGGTGAGCTGTCTACACCTGTAAATACTTACAGGCTTGGAAAAATAACGGAGGATATCTATACATTAGACTCAATCATCAATGGAAGTGAATTTGGAATATATTGTTTATCCATGTCTTTAGTCGAAAGACTGTCATTATTACATAGCATAAAAGAAAATTAACTCATCGCTGACCCTCTCGCAGATTTTCAAAACCATGAAATTGTATGGGAGGAAATTGCTCATCTTTTCCCCTCAGAACAGCTGGTGTGTCCACGTTCCTTTTGGTTGACAGCGCAACTTCTTACCTCTAAGCCACCAGAAATGAGTGGAGTATTAGTATTATCTTTATTTATCAGATATGAATTATCTCTTTTCGTGTAAGTCATAGGATTTGAACTGTGGCTTAGTAGTTCAAACCCACCAGCTGCTCAATGGGTGGAATATAGACAGTCTCCTCCTGTGTGATTTATAACCCCATAAAACTTCAGCTATGACTCATTCTGACTTGATGGCAATGAGTATTTGTAGTAGTAGTTATTCATTATTAAGAGAGAAAGAGGTTTTGGGGGAAATTTCTATCACTGAGTGCTCAAAATCTTCAGTACTTCATGTCATGGGAACTAAAATCTGTCTGCGATTATGGCATACATATGAAAAGCAGTGACTATCACTTCATTTTAAAGTCTCTTAGATGAGGCTGCATCTTAAAGCACAACAAATATAATTTCTCCTCGTGATTCTTAAGAAAATAACATTTTAAACCCTGTAAAAACTCACAAAGACATTGCTTAAAAAAAAAGTCGTCGATTAAATAGGTCTTCACTGAATGTCGGTACATATGGTATTACTCAGTTATGCCAGAACAACCATGAAATAAAGTAAAAGGGTAAATATGGGAAAGCAATAAAAGGTAAAACAATGCAGAAAATGTCTTAAAAGTTGATGGTCTTATCTAATATCACTGTTTCATAAACCAGTGGCCATATTGAAAATGCAGCTATAACTGAGTTTATGGTTTTCTTTTTAAAAGGAAAATAAAAGAGAAAGATGGCTGAGGCAAAATCTATCATCCACAGAGATTTTTATTATTAAGCCTTCCAATACAATGTTTATAATTATCTTTTTACACAACAGTTCTATTTCTCATCATTTGACAGTATTTGTGCGCTGATATATGGGAGGGGCATGGATCCCATTTCTCATTCTGGTACCTGAAGTAACACTATTTATAGAAGGAAGAAAATCATTAGAATAAGAGAGCTGGAAAAGACATTAAATATTATGAGCTCCAAGGATCTCGTTTTATAGATGTGCTGACTGAGGTTCAGAGAGGTTATAGAAAGCAAGGTGAAACAGCTAATTAATGTCAGATGTCAGATTGTGGTACTTAGTGTGTGGGAGAGCTCAGACCGGCATCAGCAGGTTGTGCCAACAACAATGGCCGCCAGTATTGTTGGCCCACTCTGCATTTCTTCCCCAGTTCCCTGGCTTCAGTTAGTTGCTTTATTTTTGCTGACTCCTGATTTGAGGCTTCACTTTTATAGTACCAACTCATATATTTTGCCCCATCAGTTCCTGGAATCTTGATTTTACTCAATTTAACCCTGTTTCCCAACTTAATGGCCACAAGCTGCTCCTGAATAACTGAACATTAGAACCCCCTTGACTATATCAATCCTACATGTTTCTTTCTAAATATTGAGACTCAGAATCAAAGATCCTCATCATCAACCCACAGCTGACATTTCATTGGTTTGCAAGGCTGTCAATCACACCAGAAGAGCCTGCCCATTCTTCTCCAGAGGAGGTACTGGTGGATTTGAACTACCAAAGAAGGATAGCCCATGGGTTTGCAGAACAGCTTTTAATGGCCTAGGCTGATTGTTTGCTATTGTTGTTGCTAAGCCTGTGACTCATAGTGATCTTATGTACAACAGCCTAAAACTTATCTATCAAAATATGTGATAAACATATACTGTGTACTAAGTCTGATGTCAGATACTGTGAGCACAAAGGTTTAGAAACAAGTGGGAAATAGAGATATGTAGATAGATCACTTCAGTAGAGTTACTGAATTTTGTAATGAATTTTATCTGACTGGCTACATTTCCCTCTATAAACCTTCTTCTTTATCAATTATGCTTTTTCTTGTGTGATCTAACATTAGATGAGTGAACTCTTCCAATGTTACACCCATTTGTTGAAACATCTCAATTTATATTCTGCCAGTTTCTGGAGTTTCTTTTCCTCAGTGTGTTTAGTGTAGCTTGAGCTTTCTTTTTCAATACCATTAGTTCTTCAGCAAAAGCTATCCTCCAAAATAGTTCTGTGTCAATCAATTTTTTTCTAAAACATTGACTTTCTATATATTCTTTGTATCTTTTGATGCTTCTGATGCCATTCAATATTTTCCCCTTAAATGGTTTAATATTGCAGATCCAAGCTTGATTTTTTTTTTTAATTTGGGAAATAGTAGATGTATTCTTCCACTTTGGTTTTCTAACTCCAGGTCTTTGTACATTTCATTATAGTATTATATATTTTTTGTCTTCTTGAGCCATGTTTCCAAAATTTTTGTGTAGCTCTTTTTTTACTTTTTATATTTTCTGTAGCTACTCTTCAGTTAAGAACACATTGCAAAGGCTCTTCTAACATCTATTTTTATATCTTTTTATGAGCTTCTGTAAGTCAATCTATATGCCAAATAGATAATCCAAGAGGTTGGGCTTTATGAAGAAGTATGTGGTGCCAGGATTGGAGGAACACTTATTAACAACCCAAGCTCCACCTTCCTTGCTAAAAGTCAAGTCAACTTGAATCATTTACCAGTGAAAATCAATGACAACAGTCTTCACTGTGGATTTTTTTGTTGTATTGTCAAGTGTCATCAAATTGACTAGGACTCTTAGAGACCATATGAACAACAGATCTGAGTTTTACCCTAGCCTGTGCCATCCTCATGATGAGCCCATCAGTATGGATCACCATTGAACATAACACAAAAATTATGAAAACTAGGCAAGTAAGCAACATGAATGAAGTAAAAATTGAAGCTGTGAAATATTTCACTTGTATCCAAAGTCAATGCATATGGGTATGATTTGCATATGCAAATCAGATGACAAATTATATTGGTCAAATCTGCAATAAAGCATCTCTATAAAGTACATTAAAACACACGCAAAACCCGCAAAAGATATCGCTGTAATGATGAAGATGTGTCTGGCTGAAGTAGTGGTATTTTAGCCATCTCACATTGTACAAAGGGAGCTCCAGGGGCATAGGTCAAAGGGAGCTGTGCAGATAACCGGAAGGTGGAGCCTCTCTGGCAACTCTGCTGTAAAGAGATGGGCAATCTCTTCCTTTGCAATATGCAGCATCCAAAAACCAACTGCAGGATCGTTGTGAGCAATGAAGTTCTGTCTGCTTGTTGTTTGAGAAGTACACAAAAGTTGGACAACGAATATAAAAGACATAGAAATAGCTTTTAGAAGAGACTTGGCAATGTACAGTAGCTACAGAAAATATAAAGAGTTTAAAAAAAGAAGAGCAACACAAAAATTTTGAATAAAGATGATCAAAGATAATTGGTGCATTTGAATTTTGATGTTAGTGAAGAATATTGGATATACTGTGGGTTTCCAGAATAATGAGCAAACCTTTCACATTTGGAAGAAATACAACCAGAAAGATGCTCAAGTGAGAATGATGAGTCTTCACCTCATGTACTTAGGACGCGTCACACCTACCCACCCACCCAGACCACTGGAGTCATCATCTCTGCTTCCCTTTCATCTGCTGCATTCAGTCAGCACTAGATTGTGGGGTTTTGCCTCTTGCATGTTTCTTAGGTCCATCCCCCTTCTCCTCTCCCATTTATCCTTATCCTATCTCTTTATCTAACATTGCCACTGACTTAAGTCAGGCTTTCATCGTTTTTCTTCTGGCTTTGTTAATGGCCCCATAAGCGATCTCCTGACTCCAGACTTAACTTCTTTCAATCCATCATCCACGACATAATCAAAGGGATCTACCAAAAACACAAATTTGACCTTGTCCAACCACTGCTTTAAACTCTTTCAATGGCTTTCACTACTTGAAGCGAAAATCTAAAATCCTTAATCAAAAGAGGGTTTTTTTTAAAATAGTCTAGACCTGCTTTCCCCTGGCTCTTCATCTACTCTATATTCCAAACACACTAAATCATTTGCACTTACTTTTCTTATTAAACACACTCTTTTATTTGTTTCTGTGTCTTTGCTCTAATCAGGATGTACTCCTTGTCCTACTGGGATCGACTTCTTCTCTATCTAACCATGTCCTTTCTTTAGGTGGTGGTGGTTGTTGTTCTTGTGTTGGAACAGACCCATCGTTGACCTTCCAGTGGGTTTTCATATATAGTGATTGCATGGGAGCAGATTTCCCCTCCTTCTCCCACATAGCAGCTGGTAGATTGGAACCGCACACCTTCTGAATTGCAGCACAGATTCTTACAACTGAACCACCAGAGCTTCCTTAAACCCTGCCTTTTAAAACTCAGTTTAAACCTTTCCTCCTCAAGAAAGCCTATCATGAATCCTCCCTCTGCTCCCCCAATGGTTAGCTAAGCTTTTTCTGTGCTTCCAGAGTACTATTACATGCCTCTTTTCACAGTAGACATAGTCACTTCCCTACCATAACATTAGCTCTTTGAGGACAACCAGTCTTGTTCAGCTTGATATCACTTAATGCCTACCATTGCCAGTACGCAGATGTTGTTGTTGTTAGTTAGCAGAGAGTCAGTTCTGACTCAAATGAGCACAGTGGAACTGCTCCATCAGGCTTTCAGGCTGGAACCATTCAGAAGTCAACCACTATGTCTGTTTTCCTAAACACTTTGAATCAGTCCAAACTACCAGACTTTTAGCCGGTAATCAGATGTGTAACTACACCACCAAGAGAGTCTCTGGTACTTAGTAGGTCTTCAATAACTTTGCTATTATTTTTATGTGGCTTTGAGTTAGAACTGACTCATAGCCAACATTCCATTGCGTTTTGAGAGACCATAAATTTCACAGAAGGAAATTGCTCCTTTTTCTCCAATAGGGGAGCTGGTGGATTTGAACTGCCTACTTCAGGATTGGCAACACAACTCCTTACCCTCTAGACCACCAGAGCTTCATTCAGTAAGCTTTGATAGACAGATCAATGTGTATGAATAAAGCCACATGAAAATATTGAGATTCTGCTGGTGTAGGAAAAAGGTGAATGCTACAATTGAGAGCTTCTCTTACCACCTTAATACGTCCATAGACACCCTATTAACAACTACTAATGAAACATTTTAGGTGCTTTCTGGTGGCCTTGTATGTAGAGGGTTGTGCTGCCAACCCCAAATACAAGCAATGAAAATCCACCAGTTTTTTCAAGGAAGAAAGCTAATCTCCTTTTGTGAGATTTACTGCCTCTCAAAACCCCACTGGAGGATCAGCCAGGAGTGGCTTCTGACTCAACAGTATCATATTGCTTTTGTCAACGATGCTTTTTTATTATTGTCAATAGGTCTAACATAAATGACACAAACACCCCATGCACCTTAAGACAAATCTCCTTACTTACTGGATCATATAATAGCATCTTGTTCTACTGTATTTTTGCTTACTTTTCCTCTTAAAATTACATTCCTTGGTGTAGAATTAGTTAAATTAAATTCCATGCCACTGAGTCAATTCCTACTCATAGTTTTCCTCCTTCTTGTTTCCGAGGATGCTAGTCTTAACAGGAGGAGTGGCACATCCTTCTGCTTGGGAACAGCTGGTGGATTCCGATCACCAACACTCTAATGGAGCCAGAAAACTATGACAGTACTGAAGTCACTGGTGCTTGCTTAAGCAAGAGGCCGGCCCCTGCCCACCTCCCGGAATGTGCTGCTCAGGAAATGGAGAGATAAATCAGTCAGAAGCAAATCATGAGTCCAGGCCACACACGGAGGGCAAGGACAGGGGATTTTTAAACAGAAGATTTACACTTACATTTATGTATATGTGTACACATACACACACATATACAATATATATACACACAAAAGTATACACATATTTTGCCATATTTCTAACTTATGCATGTCAAGGTCTGTATTTCTACTTTCTGGTTCTTCTTGTTTTACCTTAGTTGGGTTTATTGTTATTTTGCTTTGTGTTTTACTTTAAAACAGTATATTATTTCTATGGAGCTTATGTTATTTTTAATCATTACTGATTATTCCTGTTAAACAGTTGCACTTTTTTTGCACACCAACTCGGAAATTTTATTCTCAAATTCTGAAGCTACAGTTAGATGATGGGAAGAAAAAAAAAGAGAGAGAACCACAAGACAGATTATTGTCATTGTTTTTAAGTCAATCAGAGTGAAAGGTTTCACACTAAAGGAGGTACTGTTTCAAATGAAGAACCCCAATCTCCTTTTCCTTTCGTTTCCCTTGTTTTAGTGTCTTGCACATCTGGAATGCAATTTAACCCCTTGCACGCTACACCGAACACATTCTGGTTCACTTAAAGAAGGAAGGCCTTGACATTTGAACTGCAGACCACCCCAGAGGTCAGTGCTTTGTAGGGGATTGAGTGAGTGAAAGAAATCCTCCATATTCTGAGAAATATCCAAATGATTTGAGGGTTTTGTTGTTGTTGTTGTTTACCCTACAAGGACAAATGAAAGCAATGTAAACAAACTAGTTTATAATGATCATCTTTTTTTAAATTTTTTTTGTTTAGTTTGTTTATTTTTCATTTCAATGAACATCTACAGAGATTTTTGGAATTCCATTCATTCATTGTTGCACCCTTCTCCCCGCATCTTTTTAAGGGAAACTTTCTGCATGAAATGAAATGTTGCAGGACAGATCATGCCATTTTAAATGCTCAGTAGATGACAGAAGATACACACCAACAGAAGCCCAAGAGCCCAACAATTACGGGATTTGTAGCTATTTCAGCAATACCTTTTTTCACTAAACAGAAAATTGTCATCATTTTACTCTATTTCATATAAAATTGTAAGGTATTATCATTCAAAATCCAACCTCATTTCAGTAAAATTGTACTAGTCAACATTCTGGCTTGTCTTATGTGTCAAGGATAAGCTGTTAGTACTTCAGATTTATGCCTCTTTTGTTCTGAAAAGAAAGTGTCTCTATTCTTCTTCCTCTCCTTGGTATTTTTCTTTAAGCATATAGTTGCTTTTTATGTTGAGTTGAGGGTTTTTTTAATCCACTTAAACAAGGAAAAATAAATGATAAAATTGCATGTGTTTTGCCCTGCAATATGGAATTACTCAATGGAATGCTTAATACGTTTGTACAGGCATAAAACTGTCAGCTTCATTGCGTAATATACATTCCAAAGTATTATGTGTGCGGTCTAGCTAATTTTTACTGAATAATATCTGTTGAAGGGTTGTTATTTAAATTACTTCAAGTCCCAGTTCTAAAAGAATTGCGAAGATGGAAAGAATTAGACAAGGCAGAAGAAAGGGATAAGAATTGCTGAAATACTATATGTAAAATCAAATCTCCATTTTTCTTTTTCTGATCAAAAAGGGCTGGACACTGGACATTGTTGTTCCTTCTGTTAATAAGATCATTGTGGTATTGTTGATGCTTGTAACATCTCAAGTACTATTGACAAAGGGTATAAATTATCATGACAGTGAATTGCTTTTTCTTGGAATTAGCCCACACTTCTGGAGAATGAAGTTAAGAATGAGGAGGTGTGAGGATACCTGTTCCTGTTACAGCCCACAGCCTCAGTGGATATTTGTCACACTCGTATTTGAAGCCCCAGGAATCAATTTTTAGGAACTGGAAACTCACTATGCTGATTTATTTCCCAACCACAATAAGGTGTAAGAACTTGAAACCATATATTTTCCCTAACTGAAAGAAAGTCAATCTAATTTATAGGAAAGTCTGTTTTGATTTTTCACTAATATTTTTTAAATCCTAAAATGTTGACAATAGATACCCTTAAGCTATAATTCATAATTCATGTTTAACAGATATCACATCTTTTATATAATTGCTTTGGAATTTTTTTAAATGAAATGTTATATAGACAATCAATTTACTCCCAACCAGAATTAACATTTATATTTACATTTACTGCATAAGCGTATACCAAAAATAATATACCATATAATTTAGCATATTTTCAAGATTTATAGAAAAACTACTTTATATTGGTCTAAGTTTAGAGCATATAAGGATTGAACCTCTGACATTGGCATTATTAGTGCTATACTCTGAGCTAATTAAACTCAAGAAAAACATGGGCAATGAATATAAAAGACAGAAGAAGAAATGATGCCTTTGAATTGTGGTGTTGGTGAAGAATATTGAATATACCATCACCTGCCAAAAGATCAAATTTGTCTTCAAAGAAGTACAATCAGAGGGGTTCTTAAAAACTATATTTTTTTTTCTCACATACATTGGTCATATCATTAGGAAGGACTATCCTAGTGACTTGAAGGTACACAACATCAACAACAACAACATTCTAGTAGCTAATTCCAAAGGAAATTTCACTGTCATCCCAAAGGTGGAGCCTATCTTGTGGTTTGAATACACTTTGGGGGCAAGATGAAAAATACAGCCTAGTGGAAAGAAGCTTAGCTGAAATCCCTACGGCATGTGGTTTGAGGCCACCAGCTTGTTCCATGGAAGAAGGATGGGTAATCTCCTCCAGTGTGATTAACTGCCTCTGAAAACCTTCAGGAGGGTCAGCTATGGGTTAGTTCTGACTCTATGGTACACAACAACAACATACTCTTTGGTCAATGTTGGTGTCTGCTGTCAAGTCAAAACTGACTCATAGCTGACCATACAGTGAGTTTTCAGAGGCAGTAAACTGTACAGGTGGCCTAGTGGTAAGAAGCTACACTCCAATCACAAAGTCACACGGTTCAAATCCACCAGTTGCTCCAAGAGAGGTGCTCAGGCACTATCTTTATATTCTGTTTGTTGTTATTGTTGTTTTATGCTGCCGAGTCACCTGCTACTCACAATGACTATGCATGATAGCTCTGAACCCTGTGCTATCCTGAGCCAGTCTCACTGTCTCTGATATACCCAACCCTATCACTAGATGGGTAGCTATGGATTGGATGTGACTAGACATCAATAAAAATAGTAAGAGTGAGTTCCTGAAGAAAGATATCACAATAGGTAAAGTTTAAAAAACAAAAAAAGAAAAGGGAAGAGCCGTAAACAAGATGCATCGACACAGTGGCTATAACCATGGCCTTTGCCCCAGAAGCAATTGCGAGTATAACACAGAATTGGACAGTTTTGGTTTATTTGTCTATGAAGTAGATTCCACTAAGAGCACCTAACGACAACTTGGGTGTTTTGTCAGTATTTTATGTTTAAGACTTAGGCATAGTAGCAACATACTTTTATTATGAATTACAGGGCTGAATTACAATAACCACTAAAATATTCTTGTAGTCCAAAGTCTGTCTTACTCTAAAAATTGAATTCTCATTCAGACTGGAGAAGGAACAAATTGTTTCTCATTCTCTATCAAAACCCTAGGGTTTCTTCTGTAAGCAAAAAAGAGGAAGCTATGTGATGAATCTGCCCCATTTAGAGACTGTATCTCAGGAATCCATATGAATAATTTTTATCTTTGGCAAATAGTTATTTCCCAGGGAGAGCAATTAGAGGGTTTGAGAAACAGATGGAAATAAGTTACCAGAACTAAAAATTGATTATATGTCTTTCTCAAACATAAATTATTATATTAAAGTTTTAAAATAACCATGACTACCATTACATAGGCAGCCCTCCCAACTTCCTAGGCACTCTTCCATTAACTAGACTCTGTAGTCTGGATTTCAAGGTTCAGAATAATCACAGACTACTACCTTTACTATTAACACAACTACTTTACTACTGCTACTACCACTGGACCAAGAGGCAACATCATGAAAAGATGGAGGAAAGATTTAAGCTGTCAACAGTCTCACCTTACTTGAAACCACAATCAACACCCTTGGTAATAGCAGTCAGGAGATCATATTGCAGGTAATAGCAGTCAGGAGATCCTATTGCACTGAGAAAGTCTTCAGGAAGGGCAATGACATTAGCTTGAGGACTAGGGTGTGCCTAATTCAAGCCATGGTCTTTCTACTCACTTGCTATGTATATATCTGAGATCTGGACAATGAACAAGGATGATAGAAGAATAATTGATGTCTTTGAACTGTGGTATTGGAGAAAAATGTTGAATATCCCATGGACTGCTGAAAAAGCAAGCAAATACATCTTGAAGAAAATGCACCCAAGGTCCTCCTGGGTGGTGAAGATGATAAGGCTTCATCTTACGTGCTTCAGGAATGTTGCTAGAAGAGGCTGTTTCTTGGAGAGGGACATCATGCTTGGAAAGGTGAAGTATCGATCAAAGACAGGAAGACCCTCAACCAGACCGATTTACACAGTAACTGCTGCAATGGCCTCAAGCATGTCAGAAATTGTGAGGATGGCAGGGGAGAGGAGAGGACTCAGATACGTTACTCATGGGGCCACTATGGGTCATACTCAACAATACGGCACCGAACAAAAACAGCAAACTACTTTTCCAGGACTTAAAAATAAAACTAACCAAAAAATTCTTAATATAATAAGCAGTATAGGAAAAGATATCTTTGGAACGCCCTTGGTTATTTTAAGTGTTAACATACACACATTTACATGCATTAGGAAAAAGAAAAGCTCTAAATTTTGCCTATCTCTAGCTCACAGGAACACAGGTGAATTTTCTTTTTTGTTTTGAAATGGTTTGGCATTTTCTAGAGTATTTGAAAAATGGAAGTTTAATTTTATATTCAGAAAATAAAAAAATATGCTTAAAAGGCAGTGGCTCTTCACGGGAAACTTAAAAACATCTGGTGCATTTAGTGATAGTTTTCTCAGCACAAAACTATAGTGATGGAAAGATCTGCCCTATCTGTTCAGTTGCATTTTCACTAGTTGCATAAATAATGGAAACTACCAAACAAATACAAATTACAGAAACAGCCCCAAAGCAGATGCTATCAATAGGTGACAGCTGGCTCCTAGGAAAACCTCATCTGATCCCACACCGTCTTCTAAACCTGTTGTGTTCAAGACTTTGTTGTAGCCACCCCACCAATGCCAATTTATCCTGTTGAGTGTCTTGCTCTCTGTGATGACCCTCCACTTTACCAAGCATCATGTCTTTCTCCAGAGACTGGCCTCTTCTGATGATATGCCCAAAGTGGGTGAGATGAAGAAGTCTCATTATCCTAGGTCTGAAAGAGCATTTAAGCTGGATTTCTTTCAGCATGACATTGTTTATTCTTTTGGCATCCCAAGTTATAATCAATATTCTTACCCCACACAACAACTGAAGGACATCACTTCTCCTTGAGCCTCTATTATTCACTGTCCAGTTATCATATGTATATGAAGTGCAAGGAAACACTGCATGGGTCAAAATTGGGAAGGGCGTATGACAGGGATGTGTCCTGTCTCCATACCTTTTCAACCTGTATGCAGAACAGATTTTTCTGGGAGGCTGGGCTCTATGAGGAGAAATGTGGGATCAAGATTGGTGGACGATCTATCAACAATCTGCGATATGCAGATGATAAAACCCTGCTTGCTGAAACTGAGGAGGACCTGAAGCACCTGATGCAGAGGGTCAAGGACTGTAGCCTACAATATGGATTGAGGCTCAATGTCAAGAAGACAACGATTCTCACCACTGGACCAATTGGCAGCATCAGGATGGATGGTGAAGAGAGTGAGATTGTTCACAGCTTCAGTTTGCTTGACTCCACAGTCAACACTCTCAGCACCAATAGCCAGGAAATTAAAAGGCGCATTGCCATGGGAAAGTCTGCTGTTAGGGACCTTTCCAAAGTACTGAAGAGCAATGGTGTCTCTTTGGAGACTAAGGTACGTCTGATACAGGCCACGGTCTTTGCTATCACTTGTTATGCATCAGAGAGTTGGACAATGACTAAGGAGGATAGAAGGAGAATTGATTCCTTTGAGCTGTGGTGGTGGAGAAGAGTATTGAAGGTACCATGGACTGCTAGAAAAACAAACAGATTCATCCTAGAAAGGGTTAAACTGGGCTGCTCCTGGGAGGCAAGGATTCTAAGGCTCCATCTAACATACTTTGGACATGTTGCAAGGAGGAACAGGTCCTTGGAGAAGGACATCATGCTTGGTAGGGTGGAGGGACAGCACAGAAGGGGAAGGCCCTCTATGAGGTAGATTGATTCAGTGACTGGGGTAATCGCTATTTGTGTATTGGAGACGGTGCAATTGGCACAGAACAGAGCAGAGTTTAGGGTTGTTGTACATAGGGTCACTATGAGTCGCAAGCGACTCAACAGAACATAACAACAACAACAACATATGAAGTGAATAAAAATCCTGGGCACACTTTACTCTTCAACATAGCATCCTCGCTCTTTGTCATTTTAGAGAGCTCTTGGCCGAAGATTGGTCCAATGCAATATAACCTTTGATTTCTTGACTGTGTCTTCCATTGATGTTTATTGTAGATTCAAGTAAAATTAAGTATTTTCGACTTCAATCTTTTCTCCATTTATCATGATCTTGCTTATTAACAGTTGTGAGAATGGTTTGTTGTGGGGTTTTGGTTGGTTGGTTTGTTTTTTTTTAATTGCTTAGGTATAATCCATACTGAAAACTATAGAGTCTTTAAACGTCATCTCAAGTACATCAAGTCTTCTTGATTTTCTGCAGGCAAAGTTGTATGATCCATTTATCATAATATCCACCGTTTCTTGTGCACTTCTTGTGCATTAGTTAACGAACTAGGGTCTTCACCAACTTTCTTTGGCTGCTCTTTAGTTCTTCTGTTGGAATAGGTTGTAATAGGTCATACAATCACTTCACTGAAGAGATGGTAGAATCTCTGAAATGTCAGTCACTTGACTATGGCCACAGAGATTACATGCTGGTGCTGATATTTAAATTCATATCTATCTGATGTTTATGCAAAGGAGCCTTGGTTTAAAACATTTAACTGCTAGCCTCAAAAATGTTCAAATTTGCCAGGCACTGATTGCTCCCTGAGAGAAAGTTTGGACAGTCTGCTCCCCTGTGTTTTGGGACAGGTTGACTCTATCTATAGGATCACTGTAGGAATTGACTTGACAGCAGTAGATAGGATGTCTATGATCTTTTTCTTTTCCCCTTCAATTGTCTGTCCTAGTACTTGTTTAGCTGAGGATTCCTTCTTTGACAACCCTTACCAGTTTAAATATTTTGTTTAGCTAACAGATTATTTTTTTTTCAAGTACAGTTTGAAGCCTTTTGCTGGGTCCCATTTTCTTCTGTTAACCACAAATTTTACCTCTCCTAGTCCTTTTAGTTATTTCAGACTCTATGCAATCCTAGAAAGGACCTGGGTTTCCAAGTCTGTCTAAGGCTAGAGGTGGAGATAAGGGTTATAGGGAATGAGAGAATAGGAGACTGGGAATAAAGTCATCTACCTTTTACCGCCTAGTGGTCAAACATCATCTCTCACTTGTTCCTTCCTTTTTACATACGTTGAAAATTCCCTTTCTCCCCTAACATGCTCAGAAATTCCACAAGGATGATTGGGTCAATGTGTAGTGAGTCCTTTGAGGTTTTCCCCAATGCAGCTTCAACATGTAATTATTAATACAGCTAAATGATACATTCTTTCCTCAACTCTGTGGTGACAGATAATTTATGACCACATTATTTATCCTTGCTGAAAAGCATTATTGTCTTCTTTCATTTGATCAATCAAAACTGAGATATTGTCTTCACTTGGCATATGGATTCATTTCATGTGTTTTCTCCAAATCCCAGTACCATCACCCGTGCACATTAACACAAATGCCAAGTCAATATTTATCTTAATGTTCACACACGTACACTAAAAATGTGCTTATAGAATAGATTCAGATATAGGGATTTTAAAAACATTTAACAATATAACCCAGTCAATTATCCTCATGTTTTTCTATGTAAAATAAATGTGTTCTAACTTAATAAATTCAAATACGCTGTTCTCAACTCTCATTGCCATTGACCCACCATCTGACCTTGCAATATTTTCTCAGCAAGTGACTGGTGACTTCAAGCCATCACAGAGATGCCATTTTTGAGTAAACAGATTCACCCTCTTCAGACTATAGCACATCTTTAAAGCTACAGAACTGAAAAGTTTTTAACAGTTTTGTAATCATTAAAAAAAATCTAATTACACTTACAACTAAAATACAGATAATTCGCAGATACATAAATAAGTACATTGAATTGGAATCCGAATACATGTAAAAGGGGTAAAGCAATAATCTATAATTTTTTCCCCTTGAAAATGTCATTTCTTGTTCAATAGGTGTAGGAATTCAGCACATGGATTAAATTTTGACAAAGACACAAATACATATACATCATACATTATATATGTATATATATATATTAGATAAGCATTGTTATATTAACATCTACAGAATAACTATTCCATTTTTCATAACAATGGGACTTCTTACCATGAAGATATAATGGTGAAAAGGGCACTGTTTGCCACCTCTGTCTAATGAGAAAAATAAGTAAACAAACAGACAATTTCACTATAAACTAATACCACTCAGAGTAGAAATATTACATGCAAACTTATAGAAAATACATGCCAGGCTAATTAAATCCATGGTATTTTTTTGCCATATACTCATAAAAAAGAAATTAATAGATTGATGCATTTTTTTAGTTAAGACAGCACAAATATATCTTGGAGAAGGCACATGCTTAGTTTTCCTCCACCCTCAGGGACATTCCCAGCCAAGATGGGCTGCTTTTATTCATGATTTTATCACCACCTTTTTTTATATTAAAATGATATACATCATCTACAGAAAACAGTGAATCTCAGACATCATAGATCCTAGGATTCGAAGGAGGCCTTTTGCATTCTTGACTCTTAAAGTCAGGTGTTCTCAACCCAGAGCCTGAGATAGGTTCTGTTATCTAGTCAAGGGAGTTTTCTGGGGAAATATCCATCATATTTGGAATCATATATTTGTTTTCTCAAAAGGTAGGCCATTCCCCAAAAGACACATAGATAAATAGTGTTCTCAGGGGACCAGCATTCCTGCCCAGCCTTGCCGACATCTGGAGTCTATGGTTGTAGTAACAGACACCAGCCTACTAGCACTGCTGTAGGCTCAGAAGCCAAGAATCTTCTTCCAAGTGGGAGAAGATCTCAATGAACTTTGTAAACAGGTGGAATCTGGCAGAATGCAGCACTATCTTTAGCATGGTGTTGTGGAAAGCTCCCAGATGTGTCATCAGGCGACCTGAGTGATTGTTTGTTTCACTTATCAGCCATGTGAACTTAGCCATCTTATTTCTACTAGAAAAAATAATTCTCATTTGTAAAGCCATCAAGATCATTACAACTATCCTATTTCTTTATTTAATCTTTTTAAATTTTGAGTAAGTTTTCAAATCATATTGAATTTTCATGCAATCATTCATAAACCTTTTGTTTCACATTAATTACAATCAATAAAATTCATTATATTGCCTGCTCAAAGTTTTGTCATATATTCTTTTAAATGAATTTGTTTTGTCCTATAAAAAGGAATAATGCATGACAAAACAATGTCTGCTATAAAATGCTGTACAAATATATATAGAGAGAGATGATAGATATATAGATATAGATACATATATAGATT
>NW_006399864.1:1376600-1398256 GCF_000299155.1 Elephantulus edwardii
ACAATCATCAATAAAAAAGATAATTAACAGTTAAAATTCACATCATCTCCTTTACCAAATTCAGATTTATAGCCATGTAATCAGCAGTACACAAATGATTATGTGTCTAAGAATTAGCTTTAGAGTCTCTAAACTGGAAACTGATGTGTGTGTGTGACTGATAAAGGTGCTTTCCTTCTGTGGTTCTGTTTTTACACCTCTAAAACAGGACAGTCAGTATCAGTATTTTTATGTGAGTACTAAACAAGAAAGAATCATTGCACTGACAGGTAAAAAAAAATCCTATGAAAAGAAACATGTTTAAACGTCATTAACTGGCTTGGATTGTGAGGAAGCTCTTGTGGCCAAGTGGCAAGATGCTGTGCTGCAATCCTAAAGTCTTGCGGTTTAAGGCCACCAGGTGCTTTGAGGGACAAGGATGCACAATCTTCTTTTGGGCAGTTCAGACTCAATGGTACTCAACGACAGTGAAATTTTTAGCATAGTTTTAAGCAACCATTTCTTTTTATTATTATCTTTATACTATCTTAGTATATTGTACTTAGTATACCTTGTCGTGCAGGCTGTCCATAATGTCTGAAAACAGATTATGACAGATTATATTTTAATAATGTCAGAAGACCATTTGTAAAGTATATTCACTAGATTATTTCCTATGTTTTAAGTCTACTAGCTATAAAGAAACTTGTCTTTTGCTTCATATGCTAGTTGTTCAAATCTTCAAAGGAAATTTTCTCATTTGCCGACTTAAATCCTCAAATACCAATGGCTATGATTTCAATGATTATTGGACCCTGATGTCCTAATTTAACAATTAATAAAATGAGATACTGAAGTGAATAACGTTCTCAGATGTCCTACAGGAAAAATACTGTGTAAGATATGTGGCAGTACTGAAGAAAAATTATAGAAG
Source organism: Elephantulus edwardii (assembly GCF_000299155.1). Taxonomy (NCBI): domain Eukaryota; kingdom Metazoa; phylum Chordata; class Mammalia; order Macroscelidea; family Macroscelididae; genus Elephantulus; species Elephantulus edwardii. Next base: position 1,377,514 of record NW_006399864.1, read on the forward strand.
GATGAGAATACAGATACATATTTTTCCTTTAACACTTATAAATATCATGCTTACCAAAAGTTCTTGAGCAAATGCTTAAAATCAAGTTAATTAAAATTTGAAATTATTCAATCAAAACGATGTTCCTCACAACATTCAAGATCCCAGAGATCCTGTGAATAACAAAATTACAAGGGCTTTTCATGTAAAATATGAAAAAGTCTGGTACATTATCTGACAAATAGACTGATAAATTGAAGCTAAAGCCTTTTAAACCACTTATGCTAACTCTCTGAGAAAGATTAAGGCAAACAAATGAAATTTTCAAATTTTTTAAAAGATAATTTGGTTTTGGATTTATTTTTTCAAATTTACTTTTTGGACACTTGTTAAACTCGAAGATGAAAGATTCAAAATGCTCGCTTTCTCCTTGAGAAATAGCACTTCCGCTGAGATTTGTGTTTAGAATATCATAATTCTCAAGGGTTTAGCATTTCTTTCTTTCTTTTTTAATCAAAGAATTTAGAGCCCTTGTGGATGCTTGGGAGTTAAAGTTTCCAAATGCCTGAGCGCTGTGATTTCTGACCTTCCTGTGAGTCGTTATTAAGGCTGCAACCACCATGCCATGGGGCATGAAGCAATGAGCCCTGTGCTGGACTGGGGAGTGCCTAACGATGCGACAGGAGGAGGTCAAGAGACTAGGCTCGCTGGGATTTCATCTAAACTGTGATTCTAAACAGGAAGAGATTCTTTCCAACAAAGAGTCATTAAAATATTCCAACTTCCAAAGCCTTTAGAAAGGCGTAATTATCAAAACCAAATAAAGGTCGTTTTCTTGGGGAAACAACACAAATATAACAATCAAGTGAGAGTAGATAGTATCTGATTTTTAAATATAACTCTCAGAGGCCTAGTTTTAATTAAGATCAGAACAAATGCAACACACACGCACAACCACACGATTGTATAGGCTCACACAGAAAACAGAAGCCCCATGAAGTTAAACTTACTCCACACTCAAGTTTATTAGCATTGAGTCAAAACCAATGCAGAGATGATCCACCAATGGGTGTTTACAAGTTTTAAATTGCACAGGAGGAGATTGCCTGTCTTCTTCCGGTAGAACAGCTGGTGGATTTAACCCATCAAAGAGGCGCTCTCTGTGGGTTACAGCGTGACTGATGGCTATGACTATAACTACTGTCTATGCCAACAGAGCTTTAACAAAAAGCAAGCTGAGAGGTTTCGTACGGTTCAATTTTATTTCATCTGTACAAGAAGCCTTCATTCAGTCCTCTTGCCATTTTATAATCTACTAAGGAACACCGGCGGCTTGATGCATAGCATGCTGAGCCATTAACCAAAAGATCAGCAGTTCTCATCTATCAGTCACTCCAAGGTACGTGAGCAATCTTCCCCATAAGAGTTAGAATCTGGAAAACCTAACAGAAGGTTGCTGAGAGTTGAAATAGACTCAATAGCTGTAAATTTTGGGTTAATGGTCATTACGTTCAGTTTTGGAGACATGGATTGGAAACATGCTTGTTATCATTCGAAACTATTGATTATGTTCTTACTCAGCTGAGCACTGTGCGAAATACTGCTCACCTCACAGTTTTTAATTTTCTAAGCAATCATTAGAGATTAGAAATGTTATTATATCTATTTCATGGAGAAGACATCTGACTCTAGGACTTGGCTGCAATTGTGAAGGCAGGAAGTAGAAGAGGAGGTACTAGAAATCAGTTCTTCCTGATTCTTCCTCAGAGCTGACTTGCCATATTACCAAAAAAGTAGAAAATTGCTTTTTCACACTAGACAGAACCCAGATGTGATTAATACAAAACCCATTAGCTCTAAAGTAAAGAAATTAGAAAAAACCCCCATAATCCATATTTTCTTTTAAAAGATCATCTACATACTGTAAATTCAGTATAGTGCAAGAATTCTATAGTTTCCAGATTTAGGATGTTTTTGAGTTACAGCTAACCCAGATTTACAGTGTATTCCAGTTACAATGGACCAGACTTCTGACTGTTGGTTTTTTGTGGATGTTTTCTTTAAAAAAAATAAAATAAAATAAATAAAAAAATATGTAATATGTACTACATATAGTTTTTTAACACATAATTAGTTGATATTATCATTTCCAGATGTTCAGTTTTGTGATTTACTATTTAAAACACTGTCATATAGGTTTAGTTTTCTAAACTCTATCAGAGGCCTCTGTTGCTTTGAAAAATATTGCTGATCACTTATAAAGTTGATAGGCAGATTAAGTAATTACCAAACCAGCATCTTTCCATTCCCTTTATCATTTGAGTACATTTTTATGAGTTGTTTTAAAAAATAAACATTTTTTATATATACAGTATATAGGTGTGTGTTCATGTATATATGTATATGTATGTGTGTGTGTGTGTGTGTGTGTGTGTATTAATTAAACCTAATGTCAGAACTGATTTACAATGGATTGAATTATTGGACCTGAACCATGTTGTGTATCAGTGAATACGTGTGTAATTGTTCTTAGAATATAAGTTCAACTTTTGGGGGTTGGGATTATGGGGAGTTTTTGTTTGTTTTGTTTTAATCAAAGCTTGCTGGGGTTTTTGTTTTGTTTTGTTTTTGTTTTTGAACTTCAAATTAGAGAGCTTGTTTATGAGCGTGATTGCTCATACACTATCTCATTATTAAATGTCATGGTAAAGCTCTGGATATCTCACGGATTCTCAAGAGGACAAACAGATAGATCTTGGACAAAGTGCAGCCAGAGTGCTCACTGGAGGCAAGGACGGTGAAGTTTCCTCTCCTATACTTCGGGCAGGTTGCTAGGAGAGGCCCTTACTTGGAAAGGGACATCATGCTTGGAAAAGCAGAGAATCAGAGAAAGATCTTCAATGAGATGGACAGACCTAGTGATTTCAGCAATTACCTCCAATATGTCAGAAATGAAGAATGATACTAGATAGGAGAGGGTTTGGATCTGAGGTTCTTTTTTTAATTTTTATTATTCTGTTTATTATTTATTTAACAGCTCTGAGATTCTTAAAGTCACTTAAGAGTTACACTTGATGGCATCTAACAACATTACTGTCGTATGGTAATAAGCTCCTATGGAGCTCCAGTGGAAAAATATGTTAAGTATTGGGCAGATGACCAACAAGTTAAAATCCACCTAGCACTCTTTAGAGAAAGATGAGCAGTTTTCTCCTATAAAGACTTGAAAACTTGATAGTCATTAGGAGCTGGAATTGACTCAGTGATGGTGGGTTTTGATTTTTGTCAGTAGGGTAATCAACCTTTAAGATGATCCTTAATGTAACTTCTTGTAGGTGTGCCTGTATGTAGTCCTTGTTGATACTCTATTAGCTAGTCTCTATGACCAATAGAATGTGACAGAAGAGATGTTATAACAGATGCTATGTTATAAAACACATAGTGCAGTCCATCTTTCTGTTTCACTCTCTCTCTCTTCCCCCTCCCCCCCCTTTTCCCTTTCTGATCATTCATTCTGGCAATAGCCAGTCCTGAATTCTGCAAAGAAATGAAATCTCCCGCCAACAGCTATGTTAATGACCTTAAAGATCTTCTGCCTCTGTCAAATCATCAAAGATAGTAGCCCCAACTAGTATTTTGATTGCAAGCTTCCTCATAAGATACCCCAAGTCAGAACCACCCAGCTGAACTCTTCCCGCTTCTGAGTCTCAGATACGGTGTGAGATGGCACATGCTTTCTATTCCAAGCTGCTAAATCTTGGCATTATTGATTATGCAGCACATACAAAGAAATACAATCAGTTAATGGCAAAATCTGCAGCTTGTCATCACAATATTGGTTGTGTTTGCATATGCTACATATCACCTTTAACAACAACAGTGTCCAAAGGTAATAAAATATACGCAAGTTAGAAAAAGAAAAAGTGAAAAAAGCTAAATCCTCAAGGTGTGAGAATCTGACAGGCTTATTGCCAGAACTTCTAATCTAGCTTTACTGGCTAGAGACTAGTGGTACAATTTATGAATTACTAAGATGCTTAATTCCAAGCAGCCAATATCATAAATTGTCAGCCAATTTATTCATTTGTCAACATCTCCTTTGCTCTTACATTTCCCAATCACTGGATATTTTTAAAACTGCTGGCATCTCAGTCAAGCTATATCAGAAAAAGAAAAGACTGGAGCTCACTTATCTCAATTTCTCTACTCTTTATCCCTTAAAATAGGGCTATTCTTGGAGTAAATTACTTTCTGATGTATAATTCTCCATATCTATCCTTCCCTACAGTATCTCCTCAGGTTTCAGTTTAGCTAACACTTATAATCAAAGCCCTTTTTTTTCTTTGGCATATATTAGTTATATATTTTACTCAGATTTATTCATCAGTCTTCAATTTTTACATCCATGCAATAGGAAAATAATATCTACATGACATTATTACAAAGATTAAATGAATAATGTAGGTGACATGAACAGCACAGTAGCTTGTACTTGGTAAATAAGTTGATTCAACATCACTGTTTCTTTAGAATTAATCTATTACATGGATTCATTTTTTGAAAGCATGGGTGACTGAGTCTCTACTCAGTGCTCTTTTGGCAATTCCAATACTTAAAATGGTTTAGTTATGCAACTCTGACTTTATATCTCAAGTAATATTATAAAGAGAAGATGTTATTTTACTTTTATTGTATACATTAAAATGGAAATCTGTGAAAGGGATTACACTTATGACCATATATCAGTTTGACAGATGCAATTTTTACATGAATACTTGTATATTTTGCAAATAAAACCATGTTAAGTCAACAGTTGTAAAAGTTAGGTGAACTTCTAAAAAAATTCTTCAAAACATTTTCAAGTTGCTTTAAGATGGTAAGAGTGCAGTTCATTTCTTTGTAAATTTAAGTAACATGTCTCACCTTTAGCACTACTGATATTTGAAGGAGCCATGGTGGTGGTGGTGGTGGTTGTCCTTGCTGGGTACCATCAAGCTGAATGCAACTCAGCAACCCTATAAATAAATCTTACCCTATTCTGTGCCATCCCCATCATCCCTGATACACTAAAGCCCAAGGTTAGTGCTACTATGTAAATCCATCTCAAAAGGTATCTTCCTTTTCTTCGCTGACCCTCCACCTTTCTAAGCATGATGTCCCTTTCCAAGGAATAGCCTTGTTTAGCTACATGTCCATAACATGAAAGATGAAGTTTCACCATCTTTACTTCCAAGGATCACTCTGGCTGCACTTTTTAGAGGACGATAATTCTTTGTGGAAGCCTGTCCTGTGCATTCGAGAGAATTTAGCAGACCCTTAGCTTCCACTCCTAGATGCCAACAGCAATACTGCAGCTGAAACCACTGAAAATCTCTCCAGAATTTGCCAAATGTCTGCTAAGGAACAAATTATGCTAGTTAAGAATCGCTGCTACAAACAATTACTACAGGCTTTGCACAGTAAAAGAGGTTGTATGTGGGTTTAATAAGCAGATGTAAGGAAATGACCTTAGAGAATGCTGTAGAGGTATTTTTATGAAATAGGAACTTTCTTGGAGGTCATAAAAGTGCATTCATCTCATTGAATGGAATAGCCTTGTCTAAACCATATCCTACATTCTAATAAAAGACAAAGTTTGAAGCAAACTAATTTTACTTTAACTTTATTAATAGGTAAGGAGTTACTTTGCCAATCTACAGGTAAGCTATTCAAATCTACCAGCTGCTCTTCAGAAGAACGAGACAATCTTCTCCCATGTGATTTACAGCTTCTGAAAACCTGTTAGAGGGTCAGCTATGAGTCAGCTCTGACTTGAAGACATACAACAACAACAACAAGAATTCAATTGTAGTTATACTTCTGAGAATAGAATGAATCTTAAAGTGCTAGGACTGGAAAAGATGTTCTCTTTAATGATCCTTAAAGCTCCCTTTTTTCAGAGACTAAGGCCCGGGAGAAGAGGACCTTAATGAGAGTGAGTGACAGAAGAAAGACTAGAAAGCAAGTCTTTGGACTCTCATCCACTGAGGTGGAAATAAGAAAATATATTTATTAGTTGAGGAATCCATAGTCGATGTAAAAGAGAATATATTTAGTTGTGAACCGCAAACTTGGCAGTTCCAATTCATCAGGTCCAATTGGAAAGAAAAGTCTAGCAATCAACTTCCAAAGTCATTACAAGCTCTATAGAGCACAGGTCCACGTGAGGGTAAGTTGACTTGATGTCAATTGGTTGGTTTTTCTCTTTGTTTATCACCTATCATTTGTTTTCCTCTTCAGATCACCGTATTGTAAACAACCTAGAGTCACCAGGCAGAAGGCGTACACTTGACCATGGATTCGACAAGGTAGTTGGATGCTCTAGGATAAGCTGTAACTTCTTAGCCTCAGTTTCCTCCATTGTAACATGGAAACGACAACATTGAATTATTATGAGATATTCCCAGCCCCAAAGGTGTGAATGGAAGCAAGCTCAAACATGCAATTAAATGTGAATTCGTTTTTATTATGCCAAAATATTTGAGACACTTATACAAACAGTAAATCCATAAGTAGAGTTTATCAAAGATAGGAAAAGTGATAATTCCAAAGCTGTCAAAATGAAACTTGCAAAGAGTTTATGTTTGTGCTGTGATAAGGTGCTAAAAATGGGCCTCTTTGACAAAGTGTAAATCCTTCTCCATTTCCTAGCTGTGTTTTTAGAGTATCTCAGTTCCCTACTCTCCTAAGAGGGAATTAACCTCAACACTATTTTAAGCCAAACACAGAAAAGAATTCTCTTCATGAACAGGAGAATATTTTTCAAAGGTCTGTGGGAAAGAAATAAATTTTTGAGGAACATTTTCTTTTTTGTCAAAGCATTTGTAACTCACAACAGCATATTTAAGGTTCAGAGGTTGGATTTTAAGGTGTGCTAGACCATGCAATGAATTGATTTTGATCAAACATTCTTCTAAATGGTATAGCACTGGTCTGTCCATTTGCTGTACAGAGGTAACTCATGGTTGCTGTGATGCTAAACACTGTGACACTGATGTGTCAAATGTGAGAATGGTTACCCGTGGTGGACAGTGTTTGATGGAGCTCCCTGATTAAAACAAGCTTGGAAGCAGGAATGGCATCCACTTCTGAAAATCCTGTGAATTTGGAGAAATGATTAAAGTTATACAAGTGTTCAGGTCTTTCATTCATAAGTTTGCTATGAATCATCTACGACTCAACGGCACTTAACAAAAACAACAGACCTTGCAAAATACACAATTGACTATTCTGGGATGTTGACTGTGGGTATAATGATGGTGTGGTGTATGGGAGAGTGAAAATGCTTTTGAAGATGGTTAGTTGTTGTTGTTAAGTGCCATCAATTAAAACTCATAATGACCCTCTGAATGAGAATTCTGAACTCTTTCCTATTCTGCACCATCCTTATCATCCTTGATACCCTTGAGTCCATTGCTGCAGATACAATGTCAATCCATCTCAATGCGAGATGTGTAATTAAATGAATAAAATAATGTAGATGGCCTTCTGGCAAGAAACTACACTACAACCCTGAAGGCAGGCAGTTTGAATTAACCAGCTGCTCTGTGGAAGGCTGGGCTATCTCCTCCTGTGTAATTAACTGCTTCTGAAAACCCACTGGAGGGTCAGCTATGGGTCAGTTCCAACTCAATAGCACACAACAACGGTCAATGTTAAAGCATTGATAGAAGTTTTGCCCTATGAAAAAATGCCATTTACCTCTTGAGTATAACAAATAGTAAAAATGCTTATGGAAGTCTGTGTTTTTCTTCTTAGAAGTTGCCTTGACTATGTTTTTCATTGTACTATTAATTTCTGATGTCTTGTAAGACTATTATATTTTTTTAAATGTCTCATTCTTTCTTGCAAAACAACATGACCTGCTGGGGAAAACTAATAGATATATTTTCATCTAACAGTGGCCTAGGGAGCTCTGATGACTTAGTAGTAAGGAAATGGACTGTCATCATCAAAGTGTATGGTTCAAATCCACCAGATAGATGTTACACAAGAAATGGATGGGCAATCTCTTCCCCCGCGATTGACAGCCTCTGAAAACTCCCAAGACGGTCAACTATGTGTCAGTGCTGACTCAACACTACACAATAACAATGACAAACAATGGAAATAAAGGGAGCTCTGATGGCCAAGTGGTACGGAGCTAAGCTGCCAACCCAAAGGCATGTGGTTTGAATCTACCAGCTGCTCCTTGGAAGTAAGTGGGGCAGTCTCCTCCTGTACAATTTAATGTTGTTGTTCTTGTTGCTAGGTGGCATCCAGTTGGGAAGGACTCATAACAGCCCTATGAACAACACATGTGAATCTTATCCTGTACCCTCTCCATCATCTCTGATACACTTGCACCCATAGCTGCAGTCAGTCGACCTCACTGGGGCTCTTCCTTCCATTTGCTAACCCTCCACCTTTTCGAGTGGAATATCCCTTCCCAAGGAATATCTTCTCCTAGCAACATGCCCAAAATATATGAGCCAAAGCCTCACTCTCCTTGTCTCACAGGGGCATTCTGGCTGCACTTTTTCCAAGCGATTACTCCCTCTGAAAACTCACTGAAAGGCCAGCTCTCAGTTGCTTCTGATTCAGTGGCACATGACAGCAACAGCGATTGAACAGGATCAACTTAGAAAAGAGTGAACAGATGAGAGGATCAATTATTTTCTTAAAGGCCTTTCATTTTTCTCTTCAAAGATACAACCTATCGAAGGAGGAGTTACTTGGAAACACCTTGCCAGTGCCAGCACCCAACACGCCAAATGCCTTTTTCTCCAGCGAAAGTCAGCTGTTTGGCTCACTTGCCAAAGAATTTCTGAACTTAACACCATTTCAGTTGGCTGCGGTAAAAAAGCTGACCTTAATTCCCATTTGAGAGCATGAAGGGTTAGGATTAATGTTTCGGTTTTATATATGCTGCCTTGCAAAACCCTTTCCATTTACTCATAAAAGAAGTGTGCCAACCCTTTTTTCACTGAATGGATTAAGACAAGGTTACTTCCATCCTAATAGTGTGACCAAGCACATTTATGGTAAGCAAATACGATACTGGGAAAGTCAATTGCAATAGATGGTAATATAATTCTACACACCAGTTTATCGGCTGTATTTATCAGGAAATTATTATGAGATTAGAAAGTATAATATTTACATTTAGTTGCAAGTTACATAATGGCAGTTCTCATGAGAAATGTATTTTTGAGGGGGGGAAATAGATGAATATATGAAACCAACATGCTCACAAACCACTGTGTTCTCTGGCTGGAGGGCACACAGAACCGTGTAGGCTGTGTTCTGCCCAAGGGCTCCCAGCCAAGGATGTAAGAAGCAGCCGGCTCCAGTCCACTGTTGGCTTTCTAAACTGGTGCTTAGGGAAGGACAGGAGCATTTTCTAATCCTCTCAAAACCATTAGAGGAGGAGTAGTAGCCACTTCTAGACTCTTTAATATCCTAAATTGCCTTTTATCTCATGGTCCTGAAGAAATTAATTTCTTTTTGGACCCAGGAGTGGCTTCCACTTCCTAAACAACATGCCTCTGGAAACTTTATTAACTTTGATAAATGACAATAGTTATAGAAAGGCTTCAGGCCTTTTGTTCACAGGGTTGCTATGAGTCGTGCTGGACTCAATGACAATCAACCACCACTACCACCACCACCACCACCACCACCACCACCACCATTCTATTAGAGGAAAGAAGAGCGCAAGGCCAGTTATTTTTATTTTCCAAGTGACCTGATCCTACACTCAAATCTAAAAGAACCAGGAAAATATTTTCTTCATTTTTAGAAATACTGGTGGGAAATGAGTTAAACCTACCAGTGGCTTCCCTGAAAAAGGATAGGCAACCTTCTCACACACCATTTGTAGCCTCAGAAGCCGAAGAGAGATTCAGTTAGAAGTCCATTCTGACTCGACAGCAATGAATTTTTCTCCAGCCACAACCATCTATATCACCCTACGAGAATTTCTCTCTCTTTTTCATATCTGTTGAGTTGGAGCCGACTCAGAGCTGACCCTCCAGTGAGTTTCAGAGGCTGTAAAATGCACTGGAGGAGACTGCCTGCCTTCCTCCCTCACGGTAGCTGACACATTCAAGTTGTTTGCCTTAGAGCTGACAGTGCAACTCCTTACCCACCAAGTGACAATGGCAATAAAGGAAGCAAATCTCCATATTATTATTAACCGGGTTTTCACGCCAAATTACAACCCAGAACTCTTGAATAAACTGGGTTGGAACATAAAGCGTGAACGGTTGACCTTCTACTAAAATGAAAGCTCACATATTGGTACTCTGTGATTTTCTAACAACAACAGGGCTCAGAATAAACAAGTCTCCTGAGTCTGCATCATGAAGAGGTGGGGAGTGGATATAGGACCCAGATGGGCTCCCTGCGGGCTTAGAATCCTTGCTAAGGGTGGGGTTTGGCACTTTGGCTGTACGCAAACAACGAAAAATACATATGGGAAACACCAGCAATAAGATTTAGGACTGTTACCTAACCTGGAGAGAGGATGAAAGGCACCCAAGCGTCGAGGACTCTCCTTCATAGGGTCGCTATGAGTCGCCTGAGACTTGACGGCACTTAACAACAACAATAACCTCCGTCATGTAGACAGAAAGTATAGAAATGAGGAGCAGGGTTGATAAGTGCAAAGAAGAGGCCAGGCAGAGAAGCCAGGTGCATGAATGTGGAATAGTAAGGCAGTCCATTCGTGCCTTGGGAAAACTCAACTCAACATGGTTCTAGAGCATAGCCCAAAGGAGATAGTATTTTCTATTCTATATGAGATTGAGCAAGACAGAAATAGGCCAACAGAGATAACTTTAGCCTTCTCTATTCAGGTACCTTCTATCCCTTTTGTGCAAACAGACATTTCCTTCTTCAGCTTGATTGCTTAACCTCCATGAAAAATCGGTATTGAGGTGGAATCTTAGGACAGCAGTTTCTGCTCCCTCCCTCCATAACTAATTTTCTGTACCTGTGCTTGATGGATAACACCATGCTGGGCATACTAGGAAAAGAAACAAAACCTAAATGCTCACTTCTTGCCTCAAGTTTCATCTTAACATGGTTGGAATGACAAGCTCTATATATGTAGTAAAGTTTAACAACACTTAGAAAACGACTTCAAGATGATGGAGTGTGAGTTCTACACGTTCATTGCAGAAGAGATGGCTGGAGTGATGAGAGGAGGGGAACCTTTTCATGGAGAAAGTGGAATTTAAACTCAAAGCAGATTCAGGTCTGAGCAAGAATCAAGAGAGACTTGCTAGTATGGTCCTTATAAGCCTAAATGCCAAGCAAAGCAGACTTTCTGGTGGAGGGAGGAGGGAGCCATAAAGAGGTTTTATAGAGCAAAGTGGTGAGAAGTGAAACTAGGCCCATCCAACTGTGGCGGGCATTAGTGCTAAGCTCAAAGCAATTCAAAATTTATCCTAGTGAGATAATTGAGGATACAACGCATCAATTCTGACTTGGGATTCTTACTAAACTCCAGACTTTTAAATCAGTTAGAAAAGCATGGAATTTTACTTTCAAGCCATCAGCCTGCGATTTGTGGTTCACAGTATCTAGGAAATAGGACATTTCTAAGTTTGGAGTTTCTTGAACTTGGAGTATAGGAAATTTCCAATTTTGAAGCAAATATTTTCCAAGTGTTCCAAGTGATCAAATACAATTTTCTTGTTCTCTTTCCTTCTCCCCCCTCCCCACCTTTTTTAAAGTAAGCATTACACCCATTCAAAGAACAGCTCATTGCTGATTATACAAATACTTACAAGCATGGCTCATTTTTAGTAGGTAATGAAGTGTAAGGATGAGACTTAAATGATGCAATATACCCAATGTCTAGTCTTACATAAATAAATAAGGAACCATTTGTTTCTTTTCACTTCAATACACAGTTTTACAAGGGAATGTTTTCTTTCTCTCTCTCTCTTTCTTTTTTTTTTTTGGCTTACACGCATAAATTTTCTAAGTATATATCAACTTCGTGTGTGTGTGTGTGTGTGTGTGTGTGTGTGTGTGTGTTGAAATACAGTTTTTGTTTGTTCTTTATTTCAAAATAACCATGTAGCAACTATAACAAACATAACGGGGACTCCTGGTGCTTTCTAAAGGAACGAAGTGGTGGGATTTCTTGCCCAGATGCCTGGCAATATTGGCACAAGCATAACAGAAAATATGCAAAGTCTTAACTGTAATCTAGTTTGAGTGAACCTGCTGTACGTGCTCATCAGGTCTGAGAGAGCTCATCTGCAGAGGGTGGCATGGAATTCCATGCCCAAACTTCACCTAGGACCTTCCTAATGGAATCCAGTGCTAACCAGTTGTCTTAGAGGAAGATTTGTCATGGCAACCCATGTATGTCAGAGTGGAATAGAGCTCAGTGACGTTTTTCTTTTCTTTTCCAAATTTAGAGTGTAATTTTATAGAGACAATGGGGTTTCCATTCAAGAATTCCTACAGATTTTGTTTTGTGGCTTTAATTTCACCTCCTACATGGCAGCAGCACTTTCCCCACTTCATCTCTGCTCCTTGTTTTTGTTGTTAATTGCCTTTGAGTCAAGCGCAACTCATAGTGACCCTATGAACAAAAGGCCTGAAGCCCCTCTACAACCATCGCCATTTATCAAAGTTCATAGGCTTTTCAGAGGCATGTTGTTTAGGAAGTGGATGCCACTTCTGCATCTCTGCTTACTCTTTCTGTTTATTCTTATCCTCAGATCTTTTCTGCCTTCTGAACATTACATGTTGGCAAATGCTACCCTTTTGATCTTGTACGACTGATTCACAAAGTTTTTAATGGCTTGTTTTTCTAAAGTAGATCACCAGGTCTGACTTACAAGCATCTCTGGGCAGATTTGAACTGTAGTCAAGCATGGCAACCAATTGTACCACCAGATAAATAGCTACTATACAGAAGTTATTTGAAGATGTTTTGTTCTTTACATACAAGAATAGAGAAAGAAGTGGGGGAAGCCAACATTTTGAACACCAAGCACATAACAGGCACAAAACCCAATCTTTAGTCACTGATACCATTTTATGTTTACAGCACACTTTACAATGTTAATCCTCTTCCACTCCCCCCGCCTCCATTTCCAGAGTGGAAAATTGAAGGTCATGTGTGTGAAAGCCCAGTATGGATAGCAAGTGGTGGGAATATGAGTTAAACTTGAAAAGCTTTTGACTCCAAAGTCCAAGGCTTTCAAAATCTTGTCAAAAATACATGAAACAGACAAGACCTCTTTACAGAATAAAAGATGACCCAAAGATTAATATCTGTAAACTCCAACTAATATTTTAGTTAAATGTACTTTAATCCTCAGAAGCGCATCCATCCAAAACAAACTTTGATCTCATTTTTTAAAGGAATATATGCCAAAATTTATTCCATTGCATTTATCCATGTTTGTCAATAACGGCCTAGATGACCCAACCACTCAGCTAAGTGGATAGCTGAAAATTCACCTATCGGGCTGTTAAATATAACTGCTGAGTCATGATCATTTTCATTTATGATCATTTCATGATGATAAATGTATGACTTCTCTGTATCAAGTTTGAGGCTGGCTTGACATAGATGCACCACTTAATTCAATTTGCTTTTATGGAGCTAAAAAAATTGTAGGAGAGAAAAAATATTATATTAAAGATTCTGCTTTCTTTCATCTTATTATCATTATTTTGAGAACTGTCAGTCTTACCCTACAATGTCCCCTTAAAAAATGGAGAATCTGATCTTTTTCAGTAGGAAGTGTGTGGTGATGACTGCCTCTCTTGAAAGGCAAGCTGTGGATGCCACCGATCAAAGAATTGTCCTGAGAGAAAACGCCAGTAGCTTCAATACTCTCTGTAGATCTAAAATCTAGTCATGTTTTTCTAAATTATCAAAAGTTTTGCAAACACTTGCAGCTTTTGTTTCTTACAAATACTAAGGACAATGACATTTAGGGCCAAGGAATGGGAATGATCTGCCTTCAGGGAAAGGATGATTTACCACTGACATTGTTTAAAATTGCTAGTGCATGGAGATGATAAAATGCAGGCCAACTCTGGGTTGTTTTTCTTATTATTTTAAACTCTCTACTACAAAGGTACACTTTTTATTACCTGCACCTGGAACAGACCCCTTCAATTGAATCCCCGCATGGTATGCCACTCAACTGAGGGCTGTCTAGCTGAATATTACCATGTTTGTGTCTTCATCCTTTTTACTTCGAAGATGAAACAAGAAAGTCCTTATGACATAAGTTTGCCATGGAAATAAAATTAATTATAATTTATAAAGTGCTAAGAAGAGAGTCTGGCATAGCATAAGTACTCTAACAGTGTTGGTTTAAATAACTCAATTCTCTGCCATGAAGAAGTTTTGAACAGATAGAAAACCTCTATTGGGTTTCCAAGGCTGTAAATTGCAAAGGAAGAGGCTGCCTGTCTGTTTATTTAAATGAATAATTACTATTTATGAGAAGCTGAAAAGCTACATCAAAGTGATAAAATCAGAATTCAAACCCAAGCCTATAGACACTGCATCTGTATCCATTCTATCATCGTCATACACAGATATTTTGTTTCTCATATTTCTACCACTTTTCACTTCTTCAAATCTGAATATTGCAGAGCAGGTGAACTGATGCATAAGGGAATCCTGCCATTTATTAAGGAAAAGTGAATTGTATTTAATCTCTTTAGCCCTTAAAACCATGCAAATTAGATTGTTATTGTTATTTTAAGAAAAAGAACATTATGTATTGAAAAATTGTGCCTTTCCAGGAAACCACTAACCAGATGTTGGGGTCCTGAGATATCCCAAGGGATATTGGTAAAAGGGGAAAAAAAGAGATTATGAAAGAATTACTTCTATACCCAGTAAAAAAACCTAAGATGTCCACAAACATTTTAGAGCTATGAACATTATTTACACAACTTTAGAAAATCTGCTTTATCAACAGATACAAGAGTCCTGGGATATCCCAGTTTTGAAAATGTGGCTTAGAAAAAAGAAAAACACAAACAGCTACCAAAAAAAAATACCAGGAAAATGTAATGCAATAATTTAGATAAATAGAGAATGCCAAATACCTAAATACACGTGTGCCAGGGAATTAGTCTGTGTGCAATAATCAACTATTTCAATCTTTCATCTTCATTACAAAGCTACACTATGTATTTACCAGCCAGTTATTTATTATTAAGTGTTATTGAATGATTATTAAGCAGATAGCACTGCACTATAATAAATACTCAATAAATGTTGTTTGTTGTTGTTAGGTGCCATCGAGCAGTAGAAGACTCATAGCGACCCGATGAACGAAAGACATGAGCACTGGTCATAGAGTTTCCAGAGGAAAGCCATTTCAGGTGTAGGTGCCATTCCTGCTTCCAAGCTGGTTCTAATCAGGAAGCTCCACCAAACTCTGTCCACCATGGGTAACTGTTATCGCATTTGGCACATCAGTGTTATGGTGTTTAGCATCACAGCAACCACGAGTTACCACTGACAGCAGTGGACAGATCAGGGCTATACCACCTAGAAGAATAATAAAGATAATAAATAACTGACTAATGTGACAGCTGGAAGGATTAATGGGTGGATGGATGGATGGACGGTTGGATAGATAGATAGATAGATAGATAGATAGATAGATAGATAGATAGATAGATAGATAGATAATCACTGGACAGTGAGAATAGTTGGTTTGCTCAATGCTAATCAGAGTTTTGGCAGTCTGGTTCACACAATGGCAACTCAAAATAAGGATTAATAATCTACTGAAAAACCAATCATTGAAATATCCCTGGATTACTATTCTACTCTGACACACCATAAGATGAAGCTAGCTTGATGGCAATTGGTGGGGATGGTATCATATGTGGATTATATATGGATCTGTATATACAAAATAGATAATAAGAGAGAAAGAAACACACACATACACACACATATATACACAAACTATTAGGAACTAGATATCATTTTAACTATTTTAATGGTTTTCACTCATCTTTTTGTTGTTATTGTTTTTAAGGTGATTTATTTTGTTTTTTGTTTTTAGTTGTATTGTGGTAAAACACCACACACACACACACACACACAAAGTAAATTCTATTTTAGCCACCTGTGAAGGTGTACAGCTCACTGACATTAGTGACTCTCACCTTATTGAAGCCCTGTAACCATACATGTCCATAGACAGAGTGAATGTGAACACTCATCGTCCTGGATTTACACTTTTTAGTTGACTCCATCTAATAGCAACCAGAAAAGGCAGAGCAGAAACACCCGAGGGACCCTCCAAAGCTGCAATCTTCACAGAAGCAGACTGACGCCTTTTCCTCCAGGCCAGGAGCTGGCAGGTGCCAGTGTTTTCGTTAGGAGCCAAGCACTTCTCCACTGTGCCACCAGGGCTCCTTCTCAGTAACTGTAGCTTTCTTTATTAAGAAGACAGCTTTTGTTTTTCTAATTTGGCAACATGTCAATGCGTTCTCAACTCATCAAAGGGAAAATGTGTCCAAAATCTGATGTGTCAGTATTCCGAGTGGAAACATTTTCCATCTCGTGTTATGCCCAATCCTCCTTTGTGCCTCTTCTTCTTGGTGAAGGAGATCCTGATGGTGTAAAAACTGAGTCTTCAACCTTAGTGACTACTTTGAGGGGCAGAGAGCCCCGCCATTCACACATCTGCATTTATAAAGATGTCTTTTGGATGTTAAATCATTTCCAATTACTAAAATAAAAGTGAATTTATTTCCTTTGGAAAGTGTATTAAGTATTCTTCCAGATGGGCTCTGCTAATCTGGGGGAAGGCCTGGAGTTTAGATAAGTGGAGTCTTCAGAGAAGCTGGACCCTTCCTGTTCCTGGTTTTCTGAGTGCTTTCATTTCATCTCCTAGTGGGCGCTTTTTGTTTTATGTCACTGGGCAGATGGCCATTGGCTCTCTTGCTGGTTTTGTTGGAAGTTTCTTCAAATGGCTGTGGTAAGTTTCAATGAACTTTTTTTGTCATGCTCATTTCACTTAATTTGGTGGTTGAAGAGTTCCAACTCAAACTAAAATTTCAGGCAAAACGCTAAAAGGGGAAAATCACTTGAATCCAAATCAGCAGGACTTAAAGGCAACATTGTGTATGCCGGGAACTGGCCCTGAAATCAACTCTGTTGGAGGGAGATAGGCAGCTGTGACATTACCTGTGAATGTTTGCCTCTGCAGAGGTTCCCAAGCACCAGTTCGGGTTTGCTGAGTCCTGACTTCATAGCTTGGAGCTTGAGTAATTGGACACCTTTAAAAGAAAAACTAGGTGCCCCCACCCCACCCATCATGAAGGCACCTTGCTGGGCCTTGGCATTAGTTTGTGAGCTGCCCTCAAGAGGAATTGCCCTGACCAAACCTTCCAGAATTCTCCCTTTGTGAAACCTCATCCTCTTTGTAGCTTGCTTCTGGCAAACTGAGAGCATCCTGAGAATGGGTCAAGGATCTTTCGAAGGAACTCCTGCCAGCAAGATTGAATCACATTTCCAAAAGCAAACTGGAACATTTTCTCATGTCAGAGAGGGGCGTTATGACCACTGGGTGCCAAGAGAGTAGACATGACAGGAATGAGAGATGGAAAGGTATTTTTCCAAGCAGAAAATACGCTTCATGGGGTATTATTATTGTTAACCTTAGCTAGGTTCCTTGGCTGTTTAGAGCAAATGCTAAGTCTGTCAGTTCCACTTCTTTTTCCTGCCCTTTGCTATTCTCCCTCCACAACTGGGTGGTCACAAAGCAAAATATAAAGAATAGACATTTAAGAGTCCTGGTCAGATAGACCCAATTTATGTCCACTAGAGATTGAATTCTTCTGACTGTATTACTTATTTCTCTCTCTGTAGACTGAATTGGTTCAAACATTAGATCAGTTCTGATTTCACACAAGCCAAAGACGCTAAATGATTGAGTTTAAAGTGGAAGAAATATACTAATAAGCCACAAATCTAAAGAAATAACAACAGAAATATTTATGCAGAGTCTAGTGGGCTCTGGTAGCACAGAGTTTAAGCACTTGGACGCTAACAAAAAAAAATGTTGGTTGTTAAAGCCTACAAAGGCTCGGAGACTGACTGCTGGGAAGCGTATGAAGATCGGAGCCGAGGAAACCCGATGGGAGAGTTCTGCTTCATCATAAACGCTCACTAAGAGTTGGAGTCAAAAGCAACAACATGCAGAATTTACAGAAATGCTGTTCAACTATCTAAACAGAATGGATTACAAGAACATAGAACAGCTGAGATAAATGGCCTGATCACTGGAAAAGATGATCCAAATCAAGCTATTGTACGCGTGAAACCCACACCTCTGACTGAAGTTGCTCTAATTTTCCATTATTTGGGCACTGTCCCAAGTTCCTAGCTGCTTGCGGACCCCACAGCTATAGGCTACTACAATTATCAACACTGATGCGCTGGTAAGTCTGCGTTCTGGAAAAATAAGCTCCTAGTAGTGGTCTTTGCCAAATTTCTATGATGTAAATATTCCCATTATAGTGTATGTAACATGTCTCACTCAAACTTCATCTTAATAAGGGGTTTTAATTGTCTGCGGGCATGTCAGGGTCATCAGAAACTCTTTCTGATGGACAAAGAGGAAATATTTTAATAATAATCCGAAGTTTTTATTTGTATTTTTGCTGTGTGTTGAGGTCTTCCTTGATAGAGCAAAGGTATTGGCGAATGAAATGACTGGTATTGTACAGTAAATCACTATAGTGTCATTGTTTTCTTTATGACCACACGTTTGCAGTAAGAAAGCCGACTTCCCACACAGCTCATCATGGACAGCTCCACCCAAGCTCCCTTAGTGAACCAGTATTTTCAAATCACCAATGTCTGATATTATAAAGCTAAACACTGGGAGGGGGGAGGAGTTTATCTAAGTTCAAGTCATACCGATGGATTTTAACATAACAAAACATAAAAAATCATTGGCATGGATTCAGATTGCATATTGCAGTGACTACTTAAGAAATTATCACAAAAAAAAAAGAGTACAAAAAGAGAATAGCAGAATGGATAAATTGAACTTCATCAGTGAATAGTGTTTGTGCATCAAAGGATTTAATGTAAAAAAAAATTAACCACCTTTCGAATGGAAGGAAATGTATATAGTGATATATAAGAAGAATACGTGAAAAACTTTAAGTCAGTAGCAAAATGAAGAGATAAACAGACAATACGCATATGAAAACAAGCTTAATGTCATTAATCATCATTGTCATTAGTTGCTGTCAAGTAGATTATAACCCACTGTGCACAGCAAATCTGCTCTCTATGACTTCCATGGTTGTGACTTTACAAAAAAGAAAAAGAAAAACCCAACACAACACAACAACAATGAATGAATGAAAACCCAAAATCTCTGTAAATATTCATGAAAACTAATAAAATTTAATTAAAAAAAAAAAAAACTCCCCCAAACAAACTTATAAAGCCTGTCTTCCAAGGTCCGTCTGGATGGACTTGAACTGTCAACATTTTCAGCAATTAACCATTTGTGTCACTCAGGGATTTCTGTTTATAATCAAGTGCATAGTTGTTGCTATGTACTCTCAAGTTGGAACTCATCACGGTTGAACCTTCAGTGGATTTTCAGAGGCATAAATCACATGGAAGGAGATTGTCCATATTTCTCCCATGGAACAGCTAATGGATTCAAACTGTGTGTCTATGGGTTGGCAGTGCATCTCCTTACCACTACGCCACCAGAGCTCCCTCAGGTGCATAAAGGCCAAGGTTTATCGGTGGTGACCAGTGAACTACTATGAACTGGAGGAATAAAGACAGAGAATTTATGTGTAGGATAAGATAACTTGAGGAAAAACTAATGATGAAGATAGCAAAACATAATGAATTTAATTAATGCCATTGATGAACATACCCAACAAGGCTGAAATAGAAAATATGTGTCACAATAAACATTTACAAAAGAGAAACTGCCACAAGTTTTCATACAATGTCAAAGAACAATATTCATAAATATCTAACAAAAATGAAAACATTTTTATTTTTCAATACCTATCTGTATAGATTGTATTTTTCTTCATATATGTGAATCAAAGCAGCTAAATTTACAGTGCAAAAAGAAGTAACATGCTTCAATAATAAAATATATGGACTCTGCTGTCTTTAATTTAGAAGATCTATAAAAATGTAATATAAGATCACTCTTCTCACTGAAGGCTTTTGTTTTAGAATATAGTAATATTTATATGAAAATATGTCACTTATGATAACTGTAGGTTAACTATTTTTACGATGAATTCATGAGTAAAATTTTAACTTTCTCCATTTTAATTTTTAATAAAGTAATGGCTTCTCAGAACCTAGGGCGCTCTGGTGGCCTAGTGGTAAGAAACTGCAGTGCAATCCCAAAGGCACATGGTCCGAATCCACCAGTTGCTCCATGAAAGAAGGACGGGTAATCTCCTCCTATGCAATTAACTGCCTCTGAAAATCTCTGGAGGGTCAGATATGGATTTGTTATGACTCAATTGTATTCAACAACTCAGAATCTTCTCAGAAAAAATAGCTCTGATTTCGTGAATAATGATTAAGATAGTATAAGGATTATAAGAGAAAAAGATTTAAAAATCACCATCCTAGGATAGTGATTAACAGATGCTGCCCTGGACGTGCTCACCAAGTTGTGCCAAGAAATCTGGAGAACGACCACTTGGCCAACTGACTGGA
>NW_006399864.1:1399511-1408505 GCF_000299155.1 Elephantulus edwardii
CTGTTGTACATAGGGTCGCTATGCGTCACAGGCAACTCGACAGCACATAACAACAACAACAACAACATCCTAGGATAACTATCCAAAATATTTTGTGGTAAAAAGAGAGTTATATGGAACACATGATTGTCAAATTGTTGTTGTTAAGTGCCGTCGAGTCCCAGGCAATTCATAGCAACCCTATGAAGGAGAGTCCTCGACGTTTGGGTGCCATTTATCCTCTCTCCAGGTTCATAGGGTTTCCGGAGGCAAGCTATTTTGGAAGTGAATGCCACTCCTCCTTCCAAGCTTGTTTTAATCAGGTAGCTCCACCCCACTCTCTTTCACATTGGGTAGCCAACCATTAATGGATTTGACACATCAGTGTCACAGTGTTCAGCCTCACAGCAACCACAAGTGACCGGCAACTTGTACACCAGGGCTATATGACCTAGAGGAATGTCTGAACAAAAACAATGAAAGAAAAAAAATGTTAAAGAAAAACAATGAAAGACAGGCCCTAGGGCAATCGTCAAATTAGCTATTATTAATCCTTTCTTTCCTTTTAAATTCATGCTGTCCTTCAGAAGTAGAGGTAATGGCTCTATTTTCTTTCCTCTTTATTTGAGTTGGCATTTTGATCTGATTTTACCAATTGTTGTAGTTGTTACGTACCATCAAGTCAAGTATGATTCATACCAACCCTATGGACAACAGAGCTAAACCCTTTCCTATCCTGTACCATCCTCATAACCTCTGACATACCTGAGACCACTGCTATAGTCATTCCATCTTCTTGAGGGTCTTCCTCTCGGTTGCTCACCCTCTTATCTTTCCTAGCCTGATATCCCTTTCTAAGGAATACTTCTTCTATCAATAGGCCCACAGTATGAGAGATGAAGCTTAGCCATCCTTGACTCCAAGGAGCACTCTGGCTGCACCTTCTCCAAGACATTTATTTGTTTGTTCTTTTGGCAGTCCATGGGATATTCAGCACTCTTCTCTAATACACAAATCAAAGACACTCTTTGCTATTCTGGGAGTTGCCAGAATAGTTCTTGAAAAGTCTTGCAGATTTTGCTTGGTGTCTTGGATCCTCAGAACTCTGCCTTGTGGAGAGGCCACAAGCATTGCTGTGATTAACAAACTCAGCTAATCGTTTTGGTATGTATCCTTGGCCAATATTCAGCATCAATTACCAGCCATTTGAGGAGAGTCTAGTATGTCTGGCCCCCGTGATAGCTTTAGCCCTAGCTGCTATGTGACTGAATTTGCATAGAAGCCCTAGAAAGAGTCTTCCAAATGAAACCTGCCAAGTCTCAAGA
Organism: Elephantulus edwardii; assembly: GCF_000299155.1. NCBI lineage: Eukaryota > Metazoa > Chordata > Mammalia > Macroscelidea > Macroscelididae > Elephantulus > Elephantulus edwardii. The sequence continues at coordinate 1,400,816 of NW_006399864.1, forward strand.
ACAATGAGAGATGATCAAATTAAAATTCAATCACATTGTTGTTGAATTACAACTGACTAATAGCTGGTTCTCCAGCAGGTTTTCACAAAGGAGGAGATTATCCATAGTTCTCCTGAGGAGTGGTTGATGGAGTTGAACCTTCAGAGAAGTGCTGCTTTTGGCTTAGAAGTATGACTTGCTGTGTATTACACCACAAGAACTTCCCAGGAGAGATATGAGTGTGTTATTTTAAGCCACACAATTATAGAACAATCAATTGCCAGAACAGTGGGCTGGGGTGGGGGTGGGGGGGGGCGGAAGATTATTAGCTGTGATGTTGACTCTGATTTAAATTAAACTATGTTAGTATTTTATTTAGGCTTAAGGCAAAGATTCTGAAGCTTTGCCTGACATACTTTGGACATGTTGCAAGGAAGGACCAGTCCTTGGAGTAGAACATCATTCTTGGGAGCATGGAGGGTCAGCGGAAGAGAGGAAGACTCTCGATGAGATGGATTGATTCAAGGACTGGGGTAATAGGGATAGGCACAGGATAGAACGGGTATAGGGCTGTTGTACATAGGGTCACTATAAGTCACAGTGACTCAACAATAACATAACATAAAACATAACATAACATAACATAACATAACATCACATCATAACATAACAACAACATATCAAATCAGAGTCAGAAGAACTACGATTAGAGAGAAAAATAACCTACTATAAGACTTATCAGGAAGCTTTAGACTAGTTATAGGGATGTCAGTCACAAAGAGTGTGAGGAAAGACCATCACGGCCAACGTGGCAAAAAGTGAGAGAATTTCAATGCTAATGAGTCAAAGCAAAGGCCAGCCTTAAAAACACAGCAAACACAGCTATACAGGCAACAGCTATAATTGACCTTATGTATGTCCAAGACTAATGGACCCAATTCCATGTAGTCTATCAGCAGCAAATCTCACTTTATGTCCCCTTGGTTGTTGAGTCTACTGTTATGTTGTGTGCCTTACTTAGAAGTATTCTGAATTCAGAAGTAGATCCTTTTTAATTTGCCACATCTTTAACCCCTATATAATCTCATAAACTTGTAGAGATGCCTAAAAGATCTAGTCCACATAGAAAATTGACAGAAAGTGTTAGACTATCAAAGGAAACACCAGAACTAAATATAAAAAAGAAAGGTTGGAAGCTGTTGCAAAAAGGACGAGGATAAAGATCTTTAAAAAGCATTTGCCATTGATACTGTTTGGCATAGACTATCTAGGAAACTTTGTGTGAGCTGATAGAGATTTGGTGGGATGTGTGAAAACTCCCACAGGCCTCCCCATGGCGGCTCATCTTGTATAATCTAAATGAGATTTTCAGAAACAGAAAGTTTAAATCATGTGTAGCTGATATGGCTCACTCAAACTTCCTCTGGAGAATGGACAAACACTTTCCCATTGTTCATGTGGCAATGTAATTTAGGATGTCAGAAATGCTCAGAAGGAGACACTCGTAGCAGTTTGTGTAAGCAAAGGTGGACATGGCATACATAAGACAGTCCTTGGGGCCAGAGGCAACTTCATTTAGAGGATGGCTTTCACACTTAATGCTGAGTTCTATATGAAACGCTTGTTCCAGTGGTTCTCAGCCTGACTTCTCGTTAGAATCAACTGTGATTGCTTCCAGAGTGTTGATGACCTGGTTCATCCCCAGAAATTCTGAACGAATATATCTTATAAACCAACAATCTTGGAGCAAGAGCAACAGAGGTGCTCCTTTGAGGCAAGGATGGTGAGACTTCATCTTATATATTTTGGGAGTTTTGTCGAGACCAGTCTTTGGAAAAAGACATCGTGTTAGGAAAAGGCAAGTGTCATACAATAACAGAAAGACCCTCAGTGAGATTAACTATCGCAGGAACTATAGCAAGGGACTGGATTATGTCAGAGATCATACTTCCAATCTGCTGTTGCTAGGGTAGCTCTGAGGCACAGTGGACTTGATGGCAAATAATATTCATCATAATCATCAACAACAACAATAAATAATATGTAGTTCACTAAGAGTTGGGATGCTAGCATAGAGGTCAGCAGGTCAAATTTAACTGTCACCCTGTGGGGAAAAGATGAGACAATTTTCTCTCATTAAGATTTACAGCCTTCGAAACTCCACAAACACAAACTGACTCAACAGTTGTGTTAGTTTGTTTTAGGGTTTATCTTTTTCTTTTTAATATGGAGTTCCTAAGTGTCTGAATTTTCTGTCTTGTTTCATTTGTAAGATATCCAGTTGGTTCTGACATGCAGTCAGGATTGTTGTTGTTGTTAAGTGCCATCGAGTAGCAGGCGACTCATAGCGACCCTATGAAGGAGAGTCCTCGACGCTTGGGTGCCTTTCATCCTCTCTCCAGGTTCATAGGGTTTCCGGAGGCAAGCTATTATGGAAGTGGATGCCACTCCTCCTTCCAAGCTTGTTTTAATTGGGGAGCTCCACCCCACTCTCTGTCTACATTGGGTAGCCAACCATTAACGCATTTGACACATCAGTGTCACAGAGTCAGGATTAGCACCTCTAATTAACCTGTTTCTCTCTAAGCTGTTGTACTAAATATGAAAAGTAACATCAACTTCCAGGAATGTGGAGAAGATCTGTAAAAACATTGCATGTGCAATCTCTAATAATCAGGAGGATATGACATATATAGATATTATCTGTGTTAATCATACACAATAAATTTTTCCATATAGAAAGCTATCTAATTTTTCACTTAAGTTTTAACAGAAAAATTTTTTGATCATAAGTACATAATTCCATTCTGTAGAAAACAATTTTTTTCTCTAATTGTGGTGAGCAATTATTTTTGTAAATGTCAAGTCTCAATAATTCATGGTATATTATTGGGGATTTATGGCCAAGAAAAGGGTACCAAGAAGAGATATTACCTTGAAATCTTTCACAACCTGTTGTTACCTATTAAGTGGAACATCTAGCTGGTAAAATTTCAATAGCATATTTGTTAGAAATTAGTTTGGCTTTAAAACTGAGGAAAAAAATCACTTTGAGGCTGCCTTGCCTGAAACTGAATCTCAGCTCGAACATTTGACTCTGGGCAAAATAAGTTATCTCTCTATGCAACTACTTGACCAACTGACTGGAAGATATCCATGTTTGTTCCCATTCCCCAAAAAGGTGATCCAATAGCATGCAAATATTATAGAAGAATATAATTAATATCACATGGAAGCAAAACCCTGCTGAAGAGTATTTTAAAGTAGCCAGAACAGTGCATTGACAAAGAACTGTCAGAAATTCAAGCCGGATTTAGAAGAGAATGTGACACCAGGGATACTGTTTACTGATGATAGATGGAACTTGGCTGAAAGTAGAGACTATCAGAAGGATATCTAGCCACATTAAACATGCAAAGACATTTGCCTATGTGGATCACAGCAAATTATGGCTAACATTGACAAGAATGGGAATCCCAGAATGTTTAATTGTGCTCGTGTGAAACCTTTATCTAGACCAAGAAGTTATTGTTTAAATAGAATAAGGCAACACTGCGTAAAGCTGTCAGGGTTGTATCCTTTCTCCATATCTATGCAATTCCATGCAGGCCCTTTGTGAAATGCTTACTTGCAAAAATGAGTAAGGACCCTCTGAAAATTAAACCTGGCCTAGGTTGAAATGTAAACTATAAAAACCTATAACTGTTTATTTAATATTAACTTACTATAAAAATAGAAATAGCACTTTCTGAGAGGGTGGGAAAGACTCCTCAAGGAAAATAACTTTTGAGTTAAATTTTAAACAAGATGGTGGAAGTCAGAGAAAGAATTATGTTGTATATGTGCCAGTGGACCAATAGGCAGTGTCGTGATGGATGGAGAGGAGACTCAAACTGCCAACAACTTCACCTTGTTGGATCCATAATTATAACACCCTTGCTACCAGCAGTCAGAAAATAAGAATAAACAATGCAATAGCAAATCTACAGTTAGGGACCTTTCCAAATTATCGAGGAGTAATGATGTCACTTTGAGGACTTAGGTGTGTCTGATTCAGACCATAGTCTTTCCCATTACTTGCTATGCATCCAAGACCTGGACAATGAATAAGGATGACAGAAAAAGAACTGAACACCTTTCAGCTGTGGTGTTGGAGAAGGGCACTGAACACCCTATGGATGGCCAAGAAAACAAATAGATATGTCTTAAAGAGGATGCAGCAGGAGTGCTCTTTGGAGGCAAAATTGATGAGGCTTTGTCTCACATGCTTTGGACATATTGCTAGCACATAGGTGCTATTCCTTGCAGAGGAACATGATGCTGTGGAGCGTGGAGGGTCGGCAAAGGAGAGGAAATCCCTCAATCAGTTGGGTTGACATGGTGACTGCTGCATCGGGCTCTTGTGTGTCAGGAAATGTGAGGATGGCACAGGACAGGACTAGGTTCAGATCTTTTGTTCATAAGATCACTATGTTTATAAGGTACTCGGCTTGATGGCACCTAACAACAACCACAATAACATGTGCCACATATTGGTAATACTAATGCAGTTTCTAACTATATTCTTCAACTTCAGATTTTGTCCTTTAAATGGGTCCTGGTAGATGTGTAATGACAGGAAGTCATTAAAGTCTCCACACGCATTTGGCCTCTACTGAGGCATGGCTGATATAGGATAACTAACCTGCTAACCTGTTAGGGACCTCTCCAGGGTACTGAAGAGCAATGGTGTCACTCTGGATGCTAAGATGCATTTGCTACAGGCTATGGTCTTTGCAGTCACTTGTTATGCATCAGCGAGTTGGACAATAACTAAGGAGGATAGAAGGAGAATTGATGCCTTTGAGCGTTGGTGCTGGAGAAGAGTATTGAGGGTATCATGGACTACTAGGAAAACAAACAGATTCATCCTGGAAAGGGTTAAGCCAGGCTGCTCCTTGGAGGCAAGGCTTCTGAGGCTCCATCTAACATACTTTGGACATCTTGTAAGGAGGGACTGGTCCTTGGAGAGGGATGTCATGCTTGGGCGGGTGGAGGAACAGCTCAGGAGGGGAAGGCCCTCTATGAGGTGGATTGATTCAGTGACTGGGGTAATCGGGATGGGTTTGTCAGAGGCAGTGAGATTGGCACAGGATAGAGCAGGGTTTAGGGCTGTTGTACATAGGGTTGCTATGAGTCACAAGCGACTCAACGGCAGATAACAACAACTAAATAATTGCCGTTGGAACGGGACCAACTCAAAGCTACCCTTCCGTGGGACTTTGGAGGCTGTAAATCACAGGGGATGCGACTGCTCAGCTTTGTCCTGAAGCACCACTAGTGGATTCGAACTGCCAGAGAAGCATTGCCTTTTGGGTTAGCAGCTCAGGTCCTTACAGACAACGCCACAGACTTCCCCTCAGATGCTACTACGCAATTTCTTCTATGCACTGGAAAATTGTATGGGCAAGAAATTTTTTAAAAGATACTTTTTGTATTGAAATTATCATTTTTACTTTAATATCATTTTGGAAAATTGTTAATATTATCAACTGTTGTATTATTGTGTACCGCCAAGTTGGAACCAAACCATAACTAACCCTCCAGTGGGTTTTCTGAGGCAGTAATTAATTGCATGGGAGATGATTGCCCATCATTCTCCCATATAGTCAATTCTTAATAGTCATGAAAGAGTTAACATTTATTAAGACTTTTGACAGGAAAAAAAGTGGTAGAAAAAGATGAGAGAATTGTGGCTGTAGACACAGTTTACAGACTTGCATCCAAGCAACGCTGTAAGCTTTACAAAGGCTAATGTCTTAATATTAAATTTTGGTACTATATACGGGAGCATTGAAACTCACTTTGATATTTCCTCACAGTCCCTTAAAATTCATTTTTATATGTCAAATAAAGTAATAATATACTTGGATCCCAAAATGAGAGTAATGATGGCTCTTTCTAAATTTCTAGTATTCTGAAGAGTATTTTGGTAAACAAATTTTCTGCTGCTGTTCTAATAGATAAGATTATAAAAATACTTTGGACAATAATAGCTAGTGATATATACTAATTATTTCTCAAGAGGGAGCCTCAAATTGCAAAGACAAAGGGAATGTTTCTAAGAAACAATCAGTTTGTGCTTTCACAACCTAGTTTCTAGCAAAATCAACCTCATGAAAATTGTAATTCTGAAGAACATGTCATGACCTCAAAAACCCTGGCAACGATTGCTGAAAAAAATATTACAAAAACTATCTTGGCCAATGACCAATATGACCCAAAGAATTCAAGTTCCAAGTTCCTTTTTTTTTTTTTTTTTGCATAGAAATTTATTCTAAAACTTTCTTCCCAGGATGTCAAGAATACAAATTAACAAAACTATCTGATGGTATTCTATGAGGTGGATTGATTCCTTGACTGGGATGATCGGGATGGGAGTGTCAGAGACAGTGCGATTGGCACAGACAGGACAGAGCAGGGTTTAGGGCTGTTTAGGGTCGCTATGAGTCGCAAGCGACTCGACAGCACATAACAACAACAACAACAACATCTGATGGTACAAGTAGTCTACCATAATGTAATTACAGAGCACAGCCTCTAGAACTGTTGAGAGTTCTTGAGTCAGTTCTGACTCATATCTACCTGTGCACAACAGAAAGAGAGCAGTTCTATGCCTTACTCACAATCATATGCTTGAGCCTATTGTGCAGCTGTTAACGCAGTCTATTTCATTGAGGTTCTTTCCCCCTTTTCTCCTAATGACCCTCTAGATGTCCTTCTCTAGTTTCTGTCCTCTCCTGATAACACACCCAAAGGATGTGTGAGATGAAATCTTCCTATCCTCAGTTGAGTTCTGAGAAGAACTCTAGTTGTATCTCTTCATAGACAGATGTGTTCCTTCGTCTTGCAGTCCACATTATAGTTAACATTCTTCACCAACACCAGGACTCAAATACATTAACTTTTCCAGCTTTCAAATGTATATGTGGCAATTGAAAGTACTATGGTTTGTGTAAGGTACACCTGTGCTTGCTGGTTGGTGTTTTGTTTTGTTTTGTTTTAACACCTTACAGAGGTCTTTACAGCAGATTTGCTCAATGCAATATGCCATATGATTTCTTAACTGCTTCTGCTGTGGGTATTGACTGTGGTTCCAAATAAAATTAAATCTTAACAACTTCAATATTTTCTCTTTTTTTATGGTGTTGCTTATGGGCCAGTTGTGAAGATTTTTTTTATTTGATTTTTTCTTTCACTAGTTTATTTACAAAACCCAAATACAAATTCAACAAATTCTTTCAATTTCCCTACCCCCCCATCAAATGGTATAACCCAATGATTAATCCCCTCTTCCCCCTGCACATCCACAGCCCTCTGCTTCTAACCTCTCCCACCCCTCCTGGATCATTGTTCTCATTTTACAATAATGGTTTTATACAATATTTACCCTTGTGGGACTGAGTTAGTTCACTCAGCATAATGCTCTCTAGTCCCTCCCAAGTTAGGTATTAGTTTACAAAGTTATTGCTCCTGCGTGCTACGTAGTATTCCATTGTGTGAATGTACCACAATTTCTTAATCCATTCGTTTGTAGTTTGACATTTGGGCTGTTTCCATGTTCCTGCAATGGGGGATAATTCTGCTATGAACACTGGTGTACAAGTCTCCATTTGTGCCTCAGTTCTCATTTTCTTGGGATATATTCTAGGCAGTGGAAGAGCTGGGTCAT
>NW_006399864.1:1408605-1455415 GCF_000299155.1 Elephantulus edwardii
CTCTCTGCTTCCAGCCTCTCCCACCCCTCCTGGATCCTTATACTTTTTCTACATTAATGGTTTTATACAGTATTTATACTTATGAGACTGAGTTAGTTCACTTAGCATAATGCTTTCCAGTCCCTCACAAGTTAGGTGATAATTTACAAAGTTATTTTTGTTGACATGTACGTCATGTTAAAGGAGGTAGTCACTGATCTTCATAAATGCTTCTAATCCTCCTCACTTTCAGCAAATAAGGTTGTGTCGTCTGCACACAGCAGGCCATTGATGAGTGTTCCTGATTCTTCTTCATATAGTCTAGTGTCTCCAGTTATTTACTACACATACAGATTGACTAAATATGTCCAGGTTCTGAATGTGCACACTTGTCTTCAATTCTTGATTTTTTTTTCCATGTTGTCCACAATGTGTCATGATTCATGAAGTTAAACATCTTTGTGTAACCAACAAATACAGGTAAGTCTCTTTCTGATATTCTTTGCTTTCAGCCATGATCCGTCTGACATGATATCCCTCCCAGTAATTATATCTCTCATTTCACTTTCTTTTCTGAATCCAGTTTGAATTTCTTTCCATTTCCTGCCCATATGAAGATGGTTTTCAAACTATCTTCGACACAATTTCATTTGAATGTAATATTATGGACATTGTTTCATAATGTCTACATTCCATTGGTTTTCTTAGAATGGGAACATATATAAATCTCTTCCAGTTACTTGTATAGGTAGATGTTTCCTTGAATTCCTTGATATAGTTAAGTGAGTCCTTTTAAAGCTGGATCTATTGAAGCATCTCAATTGGTATATAATTGATTCTTAGAGTCTTGATTTTTGCCAGTGTCTTCTGTCCAGCCTGGATCCTCCCCCTTTGACATCAGATGGTCATAAGTTATGCCCTGATGTCAAATTTATCAGCCCATACACCACTACAAACTCCTTGTAATGTTGTTATTGTTGTTGCTGTTAGGTGCTGTCAAGTATCTGAACACTGTCCTAGCCCATGCCATCCTCACAATCTCTGATACACTCAAGCCCATTGTCCCAATCTCTGGATCAACCCACTTGGTTGAAGGTCTTCTTCTCTTTTGACACCCCATCACCTTTCCAAACATGATGTTCATCTCCAAGGATTAACCTCTCCTAGAAACATGGCAAAGTATATAAGACAAAGCTTTATCAACTTTGTCTCCAAGGAGCACTCTAGCTGTACTTTTTGTAAGGCATCATCTGTTCTTTTGGCAGTTCATTGGCATTTTCAGCACTCTTCTCCAAGACCACAGTTCAAAGGCTTCATTATTATTCTGTCAACTTTAGTCATTGTCCAGTTCTCAATAAATAGCAAATGATGAAAAGACCACAGCCTGAATCAGAACCTTTGTCCTTAGACTGACATCATTACTCCTCAATAATTTGGATACAAGAAGCTCAATATCAACAGTCAAAACTAGACCAGAGGCTGACAGTAGAAAAGATCATAAATTACTTATGTGTTTCAGTTGAAGCTGAGGAAAATTGAAACAAGTCCATGAGAACCAAGATATAATCTTAAGTCTGTCCCACCGAAATTTAAACATCATCTTAAGAACAGGTTTGAAGCATTGAACACCAATGATCAAAGACTAGATGGGTTGTGGAAGGAGATTAAGAACATCACCCATGAAGAGATCAAAAGGTATCTGAGAAGACAGAGAAGAATGAAAAGATCAAAACGAATGTCAGAAGAGACCCTGAAAATTACACTGGAGCATCAAGAAACCAAAACAAAAAGAAGAAATGCTGAAGTAAAAGATTTCCTGGTAATACTGCTGGTGAACTAATGAAGGGCCCATGTAGGATTTTTATGGATCATAGTTGACATTGAAAAAGTTTACTTTCGAAGTCTCTCCAATGTCCTAAAGAATAATGTCACTTTGAAGACAAAGGCATACCTGATTAGAGCCATAACTCTCCCAGTCATCTGCTATGCATCTGAGAGCTGCACAGTGACTAAGAATGACAGAAGAATTAATGTCTTTGTACTGTGGTATTAGAGAAAAGTACTGAATATCCCATGCACTGCCAAAAGAACAAACAGATATGTCTTTGAGAAGATGCAACGAGTGCTCCTTGGAGGCAAGGATGATGAGGCTTTGTCTCACATACTTTGGACGTGTTGTTAGAAGAGGCTGTTTCTTGGAAAAAGACAGCATGCTTGAAAGTTGGAGAGTCAGTAAATGAGAGGAAGGCCCTCAGTGGGTGGACTGACACAGTGACCGCAGCAATGAGTATATATGTGTCGGGGATGATAAGGATGGTGGTGGATAGGATAAGGTTCAGATCTGTTGTTCTTAGTGCTTCTATGAGTTGTATATGATTTGATGGCCCCTAACCACAACAATAACATTAGACTTCAGTTCTAAGGAGACTGCATACTTTTGTTAATTGAACTTACTAATATGAGTCTAAATACCTATACACACTGGGAATGGCATTAATTCACACATTTAAGATAATCTCAGTGTATTCATGTGGACCAAAAATAGTCAACACTTCAATTTCACATCCTGTGTGATCTGATGACCTAATATGATCTTCTGGAGGTATAAAAATACTGTGAGATGAAGCCAGATAATTGCTGAGATGGAAACCATGATTCCGGTCATAGTTTTGCCACTATTTATTACTGTGATCTTGAGGCGTCCCATTTTTTTTTAGGTGTAAAGTGGGGCAAAAGCATGTCTCCTAAGGACCTGGTGTCTTCATTTTGAACACAGCAATAGTTGTGAGATATATTTTCATGTCCAGTATATTATCTGTGGGGAACATGTAGGCCAACCATATATAACATGCTAGAGAGTTCAATTGCAAAAGATCTGATTATTAACAAGAAGGTGACTCTGTAGGGAGTCAGAGAGTAGTTAATTTGAGATACAAATAAATCACACATCATAATAATAGATGTGGCAGAACGTTGACCCCACACAAGCCTACTGCTATTGAGTCCAATTCTGACTTGTATCAATCCTACAGAACATAGTAAATCTGCTCCATAGGGTTTCCCAAAGCTGTGAATCTTTATTGAAGCAGGCTGCCACATCTTTCCCCCGCAGAAACTTGACAGGGGAGCAAATTAGAAAGGACCCTTCATCCCTGTTATTTCCATTTCAAAGCCTCCACAGGGGACTCTACACATCTCCAGATTGGAGAATTGGCTTCATTTTCCTGGACATCTTTTGTCTGTTTTAGCTTACAGTGAAGCCAAAAAAGAGGATAACATATAATAAAAACAATTAAACATTGCCAAAATAAACCTCTGTGCAAAAGAGTGGGTTTGCAGCTCTTCAGAAACATTTAAAATATAATTTAGGATATATATATATATATAATGCATACTGTAAATCTAAACAACAGAGATGTAGAAAATGGTTGTGGCTACTCCTTCCATCTAAAAATAATTTCTGCCTGGGCAATGTGGCATCGGCATTCTACCATCCTTCTGCAAATACTTACATGCCAAAAATACTGTACCATAAGTGGGGTTTTTTCTTCTTTAAAAAGAATTGTGTTGCAGCAAGCACTTTGAGAGTGCAAAACTGGCATTTGATCATATCTACTTCCTTTCCAAAACCTGTGATAAATTACAAATTTCAAAGCCTTTAGTTCTATTCTCAACAATCTCATTCCCTTTAAGGTCAACAAGGCTGAGTGCAGCCTAAGGTAAACTACTCAGTGTCATTTTTACCACATCATCAACTATCCAGCGGTTCCTTGGTTTTAATCTCCTGTTCATAGATAAAAACTCTCCATCCAGCTTCCACGACGATAAGTCACCATAAGAGGAGCCTGTACCTCTTTCTCCTTCAAAGCATCTAGTGAATTTGAACCACCAGAGACTCAGTCTACTGGTTAGCCAATCATCATGGGCTGTTGGTTCGTCTTAGTCCATAGGGTTTTTCTCCCCTTCTTTTATCACAGGATTAGAAAGGATGTAGGTACAAGTGATGCCAATTTTCCACTCTCAGAGTGCTTACTGCAACACAATGTTTTAAAGGAAGAAAAAAAAAGAATCCTACAATGAACCAACAGCCTATGGACGACAACATAGCTCATTGTGCCCAAGACTGGGTGGCCAGCGACCTGTAAAGACCTGTAACCTTGACACAGTTCTGCCATATGCCCCAAGGGGCGCTAGAGCATGAATGGAGTCTGAGACATTAGTCCCTAGTTCACCATGAAGTTTGTCTCTATTTTAAATTATTAATTTAAAATGTCATACTTTAATTATAACAGGTAAAATGAGATTAAAGATATTTTTTTCTAGAAATCTCTATCCTGACATCCCTGAATTAACAGTTAGACATCTTGGTGGGTATACTTCCATAACTTTCTCTCTGCTCATAGAATAGGTTTATACAACTATATGATGTATGTTGTTACTGCATACCAAAGAGTCAGAAGTGACCCACAGCTGAGCCTCCAGTGGCTTTTCAAAGGTGGTGAGTCACAAAGGAGGAGACTGCCTACTTTCTCCTGTAGAGCAGCTGGTGGACTTGAACTTTCTTTTTCATTGCAGTGCAGCTTCATACCACCAGGTAGTCAGAGCCCCCTATGTATGCATCTGTATTATAATAGTGGGACTGTGTTAAACATGTACGTGTGTGATATGATTTCTCAAAATCACATCCTAAATGTCCATCTGAGTCAACCAATGAAATGAATTCATTTGTTTTAACAGTTACATGATATTTAGGAGTGTAGATGTGCACAATTTATCCAACTGTTTCACTCCAGAGAGAACATAGGCTACTTTCCAGGTTTTGCCATTTAACAATAAAGGGATAAATATCCTTGAAAATTATCTTCCATAAGATTGTATGAATGTTGGCACTTTTATTTGAATTGCCTGCTTTCCCAAAATGGGTATGTAAAATTTCAGCCTTGCCAAACTTAGTTTCAAAATGAAGAAAGTAAGTTATACTCAAGTCAATACGATAGAATATCTGTATTTCCTTAAGCCAGTAAGCACTGGGCAATACTTTTACTTTCAAATTCTCATCATTGGGCTGACTGGCAGCATCATGCTAGACCGTGAAGAGACTGAGATTATTAACAGCTTTAGTTTGCTTGGCTCCATAATCAACATTCTTGGTACTAGCAGCCAGGAAATCAAGAGACGAATTGCATTGGGAAAGTCTGCTGTCAGGGACCACTCCAGAGTACTGAAGAGCAACAGTGTCGGACTGGAGACTAAGGTGCCACTGACCCAGGCCATAGTCTTCCCAACTACTCGCTATGCATCAGAAATCTGGACAATGGCTAGAGATGATAGAAAGAGAATGAATGCCTTTAAGCTGTGGTGCTGAAGAAGAGCATTGAATATACCATGGACTGCCAGGAAAACAAGTTTGTCCTAGAAAAGGTGAAACCGGGCTTCTTCTTGGAGACAAGGATTCTGAGGTTTCATCTGACTGACTTTGGTCATGTTGCTAAGAGGAACCAGTCCTTGGAGAGGAACATCATGCTTGGAACTGAGCTGGATTGATTCAGTGACTGAGGTATTTCAGAAACAATAAGCTTGGCACAGGATAGAGCAGACTTCAGGCTTGTTACACACAAGGTCACTAAGAGTCACAAGCAACTTGACAGCACATAACAACAACAATGGGAGAAAAAAATTACTCTTTATTACTCATTTTGTTCTTGTCATCTTTACTAATAGAAGATGAGCTCTTTATGTCTATCAAACATTGGTGGTTCATGTTTACTGAAAACATGCTGCTCTTCTCCTTGGCTTATTTTTTCTTCTCAATCTGCTAGCAGTTGGTGTATATGAAGGAGCCATGGTGATGCAGTACATTACAAGTTGGGTTGGTAACATAAAAGTCAGGGGTTTAACTCCACCAGCGACCCTGCACACAAAAGATGTGCAGTCTTCTCCATAATGATTTATAGCCTCAGAGGATGTTTAGTACAGCACCACTAAAGAAAAGACAAAAAGACTGGTATGGAGGACTAATGACAATCAGAATTACAGGAAGGAGGTGGGTAAAGTGTGGTTACCTTAAGGGTATCGAAAGGGAAGTTACCGAATAAAACACATATAAATGCACATATAAATGGTTGAAATGAAAAATTAATTTGCTTTGTTGACCTTCACAAATAACTGTTAAAAAGAAATTATTTCAAAGAAAGCTAGAGGAAGCATTTAAAAAACAAGACTTCCAAATGTCCAACCAAAAACGAATGGATTGAGAAATTATGATACATTCACACAATGGAATACTATGCAGCAAGAAGGAGCAATAACTTTGTAAATTAGTACCTAACTGGAGAGCATTATGAACTCAGTCCAACAAGGATAAATATTGTAAAAGACCATTATTGTAGAATGGGTACAAGGATCCAGGAGGGGTGGGAGAGGCTGGAAGCAGAGGGATGCGGATGTGCAGGGGGAGGAGGAGATTAACCATTGGGTTGTTGAGTCGGGGGTGGGTTGAGGAAAATGAAAATAATTCGTTCAAATTTGTATTAAATTTTGTAAATAAACTAATGAAAAGGAGCAAGAAAGACTTAGAGCTTTAAAAACCTGGTGGAAAGTTGTCATGACTTGTAATAGACTCGACAGAAGTAGGATTTGGTGTAACAACCTGCCATGATATTTTTTGCTTTAGACGTATCATTTCTTGCTGTGCAAATATGCCTACATGTGTTAAATGAAACTTCTGGGTTTCCCATCTTCCTAGGAATAGTTATTTTACTATTTCCCTGCAGTAGCTTCTAAAGTTTAATGTTGATTTTCATGTTTAAATTCCCCATTTATGAGGAATTACTTCCATATATGGAGTAAATTTAGTCCTTTCCAGAAGGAGAAGTGGTTTTGCCAAGCTGTCCATGTAAGAAGCCATCTTTTTTCTCGTTGAATCGAAATGCCACCTTGCCATATATTGTTTTCAAATATAGCTAGCTGGATTATTTCAGTTCTTTTTCTTCTTTCCCACTGACCCCTTTGTCTATTCCTAAGCCAAACTGTCTTGTTTTGATTATGATGACAACTGAAGTCTCATTGTTAATCCAGTAAGGCCAAATAATGGGTAATAATGAGTATATGAAAAGATATGTGTGGAGGAGAGAGAGAGAGAAAAAAGAAACAGAGTTAAGGTCAGAAAAAGAAACTATAAATCGAATTATTTATATCAATCATGTTATTTTAAAAATATTATTCTTCCATTAGCACTCAATGATTTCTTAACCTTTCACTTATAAATACTTATCATTAGTACTTTTTGTAAAAAAAATGAATGTAGATATTCTAAATATATAGAGATAATTGACTGAAAATGGTTCCACAAGCAATTCTTGGGATGATGGAAGTATATACTGTGACTGAGGTGTGATTATGATAAAATATTAATCAGTTGGAGTTCATCAAAAAAGCACACATAAATAAGTATACATTTTACTGCATCAAGTTATATCTCAATAAAACTGATTGGCAGCATCAGGATGGATGGTGAAGAGATTGAGATTGTGCACAGCTTTAGTTTGCTTGGCTCCATAGTCAACACTCTTGGCACCAGTAGTCAGGAAATTAAAAGGTGCATTGCCATGGGAAAGTCTGCTGTTAGAGACCTCTCCAAAGTACTGAAGAGCAATGGTGTCTCTCTGGAGACTAAGGTGCATCTGATACAGGCCATGGTCTTCGCAATCACTTGGTATGCATCAGAGAGTTGGACAATGACCAAGGAGGATAGAAGGAGAATTGATGCCTTTGAGCTGTGGTGCTGGAGAAGAGTATTGAAAATACCATGGACTGCTAGGAAAACAAACAGATTCATCCTGGAAAGGGTTAAACTGGGTGGCTCCTTGGAGGCAAGGATTCTGAGGCTCCGTCTAACAAACTTTGGACATGTTGTGAGGAGAGACCGGTCTTTGGAGAGGGACATCATGCTTGGGCGGGTGGAGGGAGGGCACAGGAGAGGAAGGCCCTCTATGAGGTGGATTGAGTCAGTGACTGTGATAATTGAGATGGGATTGTCAGAGACAGTGCGATTGGCACAGGACAGAGCAGAGTTTAGGGCTGTTGTACATAGGGTTGCTATGAGTCGCAAGTGACTCGATGGCACCTAACAACAACAACAACAAGAGGGAATTATGATAATTTTTAAATTATCATTATTTTGAGGAGGTAGTCCAACCTTCTTATAGCAAGACAAAAATAGAAGCCACTTTGGACTTCATTTTAAACCAGCACAACAAAACAAAAGCAAACACAATCTTAAGTGAAAATGTGGGGCTCCTGCCATGGATGCTAAGGCTTTCTGTCTTCAGGAGGAATCTACGTTTCACATGTTTTCACTCCTTGGTGATTTGTGGTGATCCTTCATGCTAGGGACCAACTTGCTCTCTTACTGAGGTTTGATGACATGTGAGAGCTACTGATATTTCCTTAAAACTAGACACTTCACCAGGAGGTCTGGTCCTCAAAAGTCACCTCAGTAATCTGAAAACAGTAATTTTTCTATGTGAGGAAACTGACGCTGAAGGAGGTTAAGATCAGTAGTGCCAGGACCTGGTGGGCAGCTCTCTGTCATGTTTTCTCTCCTTTTCATCCGCATGACTTCTCCAAGTCAATTCTTTCTTGAATATGCAGCAATAAAGCAGGTAGTGTCTCAGAGACCAGAAGCCAGAAGGCAAGAGGAGATTGATGAATATTTCTTCAGAGGCACAGTCCCGGCCCCAGGCCAGACTGAAGGCCAGAAGGGTGAGCCTGATGATGTATTGAATCAGCCCAGATGTTAGTTCCAGATTTCACGTTATCAGAGTTTATCCTAGAGGAGTTAGTTTTCAGAGCAGAATAAAGGGGGGGACGAGGGGAGGAGGGGAGGCTTAAAAGATATCATGACAAAGTGCCTGCTTTTTCTCACTCGTGAAAATGTAGGCTATCAGGAGGTAAGATGATAGGAGCCATCTTGAATAACAGATTATCACTAGTGCCTTTTAGCCACTTACATTAAAGGGTGAAATAAATTTAGCTGATTTTTATTCCTCACACCTCTCTAATCGTAAGAAGGATTTTGCTAAGCTTCTTCTCTGTCTAGATTTTGACATTTTTTTTCCATTCATAACTTGGACTGCGTGTATTAAAACAACGTGGGATATTTTAACCACCTGAGAACAAATTGGACCTTTTGGAGCTTCCTTTCGGATCTTATTTCCCCTCAAAAAGCACCAGAGTGATGAAGGTCATCTGGGAGGCTCTTTTTCTAGAGATTGAAGGCTGTGGTTGTGAGGTGCCATCAAGTCGGCTCTTAGCAACCCAATACACAGCAGAGGGAAACCCTGCAGGATCCCACCCTTATTCTCACTGTCTCTACTTAGCTTAAGCTTGTGAAAATCACTTTGTCAATCCAATTTCAGTCATTGTCTTCCTCTCTTTCACTGACTCTCTGCTTCTCTCATGGTCCTTTTTACAGGGTCAGGGCCCCTCCTGACAACACACTCAGAATAAATGAGGTAAAGTCTCATCATCCTTGTTTCTCAGAAGCACCCTGTCTATGCTCCTTTCAAGACTTATTTGTCTGTGTTTTAGGCAAGCCATGATATATTAAAACCTCTTCCTTAACGCTATGACTCAAAGGCCTAAATTCTTCAATCTTCCACATTCATTATCCAACTTGCACATGCATTTGTAGCAGCTGAAAAATATCATGGCTTGGGTGAGGCCCACCTTAGACTTCAAAGTAACATCCTTGCTTGTTACCACTTTGGAGAGCTCATTGGCAGCAGGCTGCCTAGGTAATAATAATAATAAATCAGAAGCTCCTAAGTAGTAAATGTTATCAGGTAAAATATGAAAGAACACTCTGAGAGCCGGGGTTGTTAAAAACAGAGTGGGCTGCCTTCAGAAGCAGAACTTTCCCAGGAATATACAAGCTGAACTTTAGGCATTTTATGTCTGTTGTTCAATCATTCCATATATACCTGGAGACCGTTCTCAGGGAAGTGGCTAAGGGATTTAATGCTAGGAGATGGAACTGGTCCTTTAAAGTTTCTTTCATTGCTATGCTTTTAGAACCCATATTTCCAATGCTTTTATTAAGCATTCTCCTAGGAGGTACTAGCATATATATAATCTACTAGTTTCACAATTTCATTTTATATTTTGGTAAGCCATGGTTTTTGCAATCACTTGTTATGCATCAGAGAGATGGACAATGACTAGGGAGGATAGTAGGATAATTGACGCCTTTGAGCTGTGGTGCTGGAGAAGAGTATTGAATGTACCATGGACTGCCAAGAAAACAAATAGATTCATCCTAGAGAGGGCTAAACCAGGCTGCTCCTTGGAGGCAAGGATTCTGGGGCTTCGCCTGACATACTTTGGACATGTTGTAAGGAGAGACAGGTCTTTAGAGAGGGACATCATGCTGGGCAGAGTGGAGGGACACCACAGGAGGGGAAGACCCTCTATGAAGTGGATTGATTCAGTGACTAGGGTAATCGGGATGGGTGTGTCAGAGGCAATGAGATTGGCACAGGATAAAGCAGGGTTTAGGGCTGTTGTACATAGGGTCGCTATAAGTCACAAACGACTTGACAGCACATAACAACAACAACAACAACTTATTTCTCATCATATCTTTGTTAATTCAAGAGAGCAGTAAACACAATTACAAGTCTGCATTTATATATGGAAGGCAAGTGTAAATCCTTCTCCTTAATAAGGTATTCAGTGCAGCTGTAACTAAATAACAAGATAATACATTATAACTTACACATGCCGGGAAATAGGTGACAAGCATCCAATTGGACAAGGTTTTGACTTGTTCTGCACAAGGTTGCTATGGTTCACAATTGACTGAGTGGCACCCAGCCATAGCGTAACTATAACAATATTAATAGGTAAATCAAAAGATGGATCATTATTATGCATGTCTTTCCTTGAAACCTATCATTATAGATTTGACTTTGTCAACATACATCCTATAAAGACATAGAATTAGTGCTTCTGAGCATCAAGCAAGCTTGTGGAATATATCTTTGAGAGTATAACCATATGTCTTAGAGAAAGTGCAGCCATTGTGCTCCTTGGAGGCAAAGATGATGAGGTTACATCCACATACTTTGGGCATATTGTTAGGAAAGGTTACTCCTAGCATGTTACTAGAAAAGAGGCATTATTATGCTTTTGAAGGTGGAGAAGCAGTCAAGGAGGGGAAGACCTTCCACCAAGTAGGTTGGCACAGTGACTGCAGCAACGAGCTTGAGTGTGTCGGAGATTGTGAGGAGGATAGGACAGGATTCAGTTGGTTGCTCAGAGGGTCGCTGTGAGTCGTACTCAACTCAATGGTACTAAACAACAAGCAGGAGGCATAAGTGATGGAGTGATCAGTAACTCTCCTTTTCACTCTGCAGAGAGGACGACGTATAAATCAAGTGGACAAATGTTCATAACAATATGAAATAAGGCAGCCTACAGAGGTAACTAAAAGCTTCCTTTACTTTTCAAGAAGAGTGAAGGCCGGGGGGGGGGGGGGAATAGGAGTAGGGAGAAAAGTGCCACAATGAATGAATGGAAATCCAAAGTCTCTGTAAACTTTCATTGAAATTAATAAAAAAAAATAAAGCTTTCCTTGGGAACAACTGTGATGTTACACCTTGTTCCTGTCTTAAGTTCTTACGTGTCAACTAGTCAATACAAACTCACAGTGACCCTATAGGACAGTGGACAATTGTCCCAACCTGTTTCTTCAGCTGTGATTTTCACAGAGCTTGCCCTTGGCAGTTTGACTGCTATCTGAAAGGTTGGCATTGGAAGCCATCAGCCGCTCAGTAGGAGAAAGATGTAGCAGATTGCTTCTGGAAAGGTTAAAACTGAGGAAGCCCTCTGAGAGAGTTCTGCTCTATCCTATAGGGTCATGACAAGTTGAAAAACCACAATAGGATGCTCTTTACAAGAACAGATAGCTAGCTCTCCATGGAGCCACTGTTCAGGTTCAACCGCAAACCTTTAGTTTAGTGGCCAAGAGCTTCAGCCACTGATCACCCGAGTTCCTATCAATTTCCATCATCATTCCTCTACAATATGCGATCTGGTGGTTATGCTCCGTGTCTTCCTTACCTGTTTTGTAATTTTAAGAGTTATTACAAATCCCGGTGGTACAAGATAAGCAGTTAGCTGTTAGCTGAAAGGTTGGAAGTATGAATCCATTCAGCTGTTTGTTGGAGAAAGCTTGAGTTATCTGCTTCCATAAGGAGAGTCCTACTTCTGCCACATGGAACTACTACGTGTTGGAATTGTTTGGATAACATCCAACAATAACAACAAAGTGGTATTTACAGGTTCAGCTAATATTACCATTCACTTTCAACCTCCGTGATAATACCATGATTCACTTATAGAAGTAATATGTGATTAGCCTGGTTTCTTAACCCTTTCATGAGGCATAAGGTAAGAAGTGCCCACCTATAGGTTCTTATACTGAGTGTTAATGAGAGGCTATCCCACTTGAGTGCACGTTGTCACCTTGTGGGAACCTGTGTAACTACGAATCTGAAGTAATAGGCCTAATCCCATCAAGCCGAGCACCAGAAACCCCTCGGGAAATACATGTCCCACTAATTCCCTCAAAATTAATATGATCTAGAAAATATATTTCACTCAAAATACCTTCCATTACTGAAAATACATGCTTTACACACACACACACACACACAAATGAAAAGCAGAAACTATTTGGTCTTGAAAGAGTCAACTTTAGCACTAAAGAGAAGTAAAAATGCCCCGTTCCCAGAGGACATGCACATGTGTTTCTCTCTCACCTCCTTTTCCTGAAAATACCCATTAAGTCTGGGTCAGCAACACCTGAAGGGCCTATGGAAATTGATATGAAAATGGCACCAGCTGGAAAAAGAAAAACTGTAGGCACAAACCACACAGAGCCAGCTGCTTCTATTCCTGAAAACATCCCTTTTCCTTAGGATGGTATGGGACTTTTATTTTTTTTTCCCCCAGCGGGGAGGGTGGGGGGGGGTGGGAATCCTATTCCTTATGAATCACAAGTGTCTGACAGCTCAGTAAGTCACCAGGTGTTTCATGAGCACGACTTTGTCGTTAAGATGGGCCTCCTCTTCCCTGACAGCTTCCAGATTGTGGGAACTCTGCCACAGAAATCCAGGCCACCTTGTCTTTTCCTGAGGCTGTTGGACCTGGGGAGACCGAGGAAGACTGTCAGATGGATGAGGCAGGTTCCAGCAAATCAACCTTTCACAACGGAAGCTGCTCCTCTCTCGCCTCCTCTTTCCATATTTCCAGCTCCATACATAAGATTGTTGGGAGTCACCGTAGACTCGTTGGCTCCTTACAAGAAGAGCAAACCTGTTCGGGAGTAGTCCGGAATCACACCATTGGCTCTAAACATCGTTTCATCATTACATCGTTGAGTCAGAACCAATTCATAGCTGCCGCTCCAGTGAGTTTCTGACAGAGTAAATCGCAACCAGAGGAGATGGCCTATTTTCTCCCTCAAACCATTGACGGATTCAAACCACGGGCGCAGTAAGTCCTTTGGGGTAGGTAACAGTGAAGCTCCTGATACACTCGCTCAGCAGAGCTCCCCAGTGGGCACATGATAACCCACGTAGCAGGGTTTTCTTTACTCACACAGAATATTTCACTCTGTTGTTGCACAAATCAGTCAAATTACCTACAAGACCAACTTGTTCATGCAGGGAAGGGCTTTGGTTTACCATAGTTTAAATACCAACATTTAAATGAAATAAAATTATTATCAGATTATCCGGGTTTGGCCAAATCCTTGTCCTTCGGGAGGTAGGTGAATTCTCCTGAACTGGCTTCCGGCCAACGGTTGGCATTACTGTTGAGAGTATTACCGGAGTAATGGAAGTGTTAAGTATCTCTGGAGGGTTTGTATGTGCTTTTAACACGCTGCTACCTGACTAACCAGAGTCAATGTGCCCAAAGGAGTGGTTGTCATGTGCTGTGTGCCGACGAGTCGCCTGCAACTCACAGCGACTAGGGAATATTTTTACGGTTTAGTTCTTGCAGAATGTTGGAGCCTCTATCCCAATTGAAACAGTGTGCTTTACAATTGTTAATTGATCACAAGACACATTGAACCTAAAGACAAAACTGTTTGCACAGTTGTGACCATCTGTATGTACAGATTATGAGACTAACAATCGTAGTTTCATTTTCTTCAGAATTCTTTGAATGTGAGATAGTAATGGAAAATTCTTACTTTGTACAAATACAAGCATAACTTGTTCTATTGCATTTCACTTTACGGGTCTTCTCAGACAGTGTGTTTTTTACAAGTGGAAAGTTTGTGACAATATTGTGAGCAATTTCTCTACAGTGTGTGTTCACTTCATGTCTCTGGGTCACGTTTTGGTAATTCTCACAAGATATCAAACTTTTCCTTACTATTATATTTATCGTAATGGTCTGTGTTATAGTAATCTTTGATGTTACCATTGTTATTGTTTGGAAGTCTCATGAACTGCAGCCAGATAAGACAGCAAACTTCATTCATAAAAACTGACCTACCAGACCCTCTCTCTCTCTGCCTCCTCTCAGACCTCCCTCAGATATGTTACTGAATCTAGGCCATTTAACATAATCTCAGTGATCGCTAAGCATTTAGTGACAAGCAGGGTCAATCTATAGGACAAATTTCAGTCTTATCTTCAGAAATTGCTATAGCTTCTACCCCGACCAGTCAACAGAAACGCTAAGGCAAGAAACACCAGCAAACGTGAACTTCAATTCAATGAACATTCTTACAAAGCAAAAAATTATTTTTTTTTACTAAGATATGTACCCTGTGGTTTTGTGGTTTGTTTTTATTTTTTTAACATGATGCTATTACACACATAACATCTTTTTCTTCACATCTGTCAGTCAGAACCAATAGCTGACTGGGACCTCATTGGATTTCAGAGGTTGTAAATCATATGGGAAGATATTTCCTGTCTTGGGAGGAGAGGTTGGTGAGTAGAGCCACCAGAGAAGCAGCTTGGCTCCCTGTGGACTAGGTTATTAGATTAGTTAACATAATTCAAACTCTAAAAAAACCCCTCATTTTCCATCAAGTTGGCATCTAGTTCATAGCTGACCCTCCAGCAGGGTTCAAAGGCTATAAACCACATGAGAGGAGGAGATTGCCCATCTTTTTTCCTTCAGAGCTGTTGGTGGAACAGCTGAGAAGCACCACCTTTGAACAAGCAACACAATTCCCTATAGACCACAACACTGGAGGAGACTAAAACATTCAAGTGATTCACTTCGCTATATTTGTTTTATTTTGGTGGTCTGTAAATAAACCCACCGTATCTTGAAGGAATGCCCATAAATAATTTTATTCTGCATATAGTGGTAAGACAAATCTTCCTTAATTAATCTTGAACTAGTTGAAATTAGGTCATAAGCATGTAAGGCCTCATTCTGCAATATATATATATATCATATACCTCTGCCTGGATTTGAGAACTTCCATCGAGTACATTTTAAAGCATTAAGTAAATTTAAAAATAAAAAAAGAGTGCTTTCATGTCCCATCATTCAAGATTTGCTTGACTTCTAAGGCCAATTGTGCATAAACTTTAAAATTCTCTACACGTTTCCAATTACCCATCAAGTGTACAAAATACCCATTGAGGCAAAGAGTCAAAGATTTTTGTATTTTTTGCAGTGCTTATAAGCATGAAAGTTCTGTTGCTGGGTCATATAATCCATTTTCTGGCCTCAAAGTAGATTTAAATAAAAACTGTTCCTGACAGGGAAGTAGCTAAGGTCTTCTTCTTTTTTTTTTAATTCTCCAGAGGTAGCTAAATATATATCCACATATTATTATAAAAATCAATATTTCTTACTAAAGGTTGTTCGTACAAGGGTGGGATGGGAAAGCCAGGAGAGAGGCAATTACCATTAGGAGAAAGAGTGGTTGCTATCCCACTAGGAAACAGGGCCTGAGGAGACTTGGGGACATTTTTGGTATTCCATCCTTTGGGCTGTTATGGGAAAATGATGAGATTATTTCAGAGTTATTTCAGTAGCTGTGGCATTTAACCAAATTAGGAAGTAACAGGATAGGGTAAAATGCAAAATAAATTAGAATGCATACTTTAAAGATGTCAACAAATAAGAACAAATAGTAAAGACTTCTTTACATAAAAAGACCCCCCAAAAAATAAATAAAAAAGACCCCTAAATTTTAAAAATTTCCACAAGTATATAATGATAGTTATGTTACATTCATTGTTGTTGTTGTTATACTGTCAAGTAGCCTGCAACTCATAGTGATCCAATGCACAATAGCTCTGAACTCTGTCTTATCCTGAGCCAATCTCATCACCTCTGACACATCTGCCCCAATTACTCCAGTTCCTGTGGTAAGCCATCTCATCCAGGATCATCCTCTCTTGCTTTGTCCCTCCACTCTTCCAAGCACCACGATGTCCTTTTCCAAGGATTGGTCCTTCCTGACAATATGCCCAGAGTATGTGAGAATGAGGTTCAAAACCCTAGCCTCCGAAAAGTAAGTAGGCTTCACTCTCTCCTGGACAGACCTGTTAGTTCTTTTGGCAGCCCATAATATGGTCGATGTTCTTCTCTAGCACCACAACTCAAAGGCATCAATTCTTCTTCTGTCATCCTTGTTCACTGTCCAGCTCTCTGACACATAGCAAGTAATTGTGAAGACCATGACCTGGATCAAGTGCACCTTATTCTCTACACTGAGTTGGTATTTGGATACAGTAGCACATTCTCCAAGTTGAAAGAGAATAGGGGGGGCAAGTTAAGGAAAGCTCTCAAATTATCATTCCATCTGCTTCAAAAGTCTGCCTTTGTGTTTTCTGACCCTCTCTCAGACCTCTACATTTTCTATCATCAATATCAGCTCTTTCCAGGACCAATAAGGCTAGGTCAGTGACTATGAGGAGCTAAGGGTAGAGTACAGAGGTATTTGACATTTCTTGGATTTCCCCCTCATTCTGAGGCTATTGTAACATGATTAGCAAAAGAAGTTATATAATAAAAAGCAAAGTGATTGATTTGAACACAAAATATTCGTTTCTAGCCCCTAATCCTGTCTTTTAAAAAATGGTACTTGAACATGTTATCTGCACAATCTTTTTCTTAACTTGCTCACTAGTAGGACTTTGAGACCATAGAATTTGTTTCTGGGGAATCAAGGCCTGGGCAAAGGATCCCAAACCGTCTTTTTTTTTTTTTTTTTTCAAACCGTCTTAATTTAAGCCTTATGTACAACTTTTTTCTACTTTTCAGCAGTTCGTTCTGATCATCTGTCATCATAACAAATGTAGAAAATTATTTCCTATCTTGTTATTGTTAGTTTTTAAAAATAAATATTCACATACAACTTTTCTTTTCCTTCCTCCTCCCCTAAATGTACTCTCACAAGACCACTAAAATCAAGAGTTATCAAAAGACTACTGGAACAGTCATTTCTTTTTGGTGGTCTCACGCACTACTGAGTAGATTTGAAAGATGAGATAATGCATTGAAGATCTAAAAGGACTGGTTTTTAAATCCTCAAAAGGATAATGTATGCCTGAGGTCAATGAGTGGGCTGATTGATATTCATTAGCCAAAGAGTAAGACAGTGGGACTTCACATAAAACTCCATTAAGTTCAATAGCCCTTTGATGAAAGATTATTCTATATCTCCTAAATAACACTGTAAACCCATTGGCGAACCCGTGTTTGTATGTACACATATATCACAATAAATATGTTGTATATTTTTACGGGTATAGAAAATGCCATATTATTGTGTGTGCCTTATTGTTGTCAATCTCATGAATTCTATTCATCAAAACATTTATATGGACTGATCTAAACAAAATTCCACAAGTAAGTTTTAAAGCTATGTCTAGGACATATGAAAATAGTATTATTTCCTTTCTCCTTAAAACTTATGTTAAATAAAATAACATCATATAAACACTATTCCAGTTTTAATCTCCTCCATCATTTCCACTTGAATAATGGAAAGATTTGATCAAACATTGGGTGATTGTCTGTCTGTGATGCTATGGAACGAAATGCTTCATTGGTTAAAGGATTAGAAGGCATGTAATGATTCTCCAATGCGATATGCCACAAATTTTCAAAGAGCAAGTTGGTATTTGGGTGGCCAAATTAATTTTGTGTAACCCAGCATGTCTTAATAGCTTAAGGATATTTCATCTGAGCATTTTCAGTCTTAAAAACATATGAACTGACTTATGATTCACAGTATTTGAAATCCAGAACAGGTTATGGTCCTAAAAAAATGAAAATAAAGAAATGGAATTTTAAAAACCCTTGACAACAAAAAAAAAAAAAAAGAGAAAAAAATGTCAAACTCATTGTTTTCCAGTCATTCCAAACAGTGTAAATTGCCAAAGTGTTCCTAAGCTTGTGTTTCTTAAGAGAACTAGACTTGGTCAATGTTCTCATGTCAGAGGCTGGGTTCAAACAATCAATTTTTTTTCAGTTAGCAGTCCAAAACTTAACCTACTAGGTTACCAGGGCTTCCAAAGAGGGGAAAAGGAAGCACTGCCTTGAAGTCAATTACAATTCTTGGAGACATTTACTGGGTTTCTGAGGCTGTAAATCTTAAGGAGAGAAGAATGCATCATGCCTAGAGAAGAAACTGATGGGTTTAAACTACCAATCTTTCCATTAGTAGCTCAATATGTAACTTTTTAGCCTCAGGGCTCCTT
Source organism: Elephantulus edwardii (assembly GCF_000299155.1). Lineage (NCBI taxonomy): Eukaryota > Metazoa > Chordata > Mammalia > Macroscelidea > Macroscelididae > Elephantulus > Elephantulus edwardii. Next base: position 1,427,340 of record NW_006399864.1, read on the forward strand.
AAAGAAAACAGAGTAAACATTACAGTAGATAATACTTTGGACTTAGTAACCACATCTCAATTTACTTGATAAACATTTGTTAAGGCACTAATATGTAATGATTGCTAGAATAAGACTTGAGAGTAGACATAGGCAAAAAAAGAACTTAGTTTGAATGCAACTAAACTCAACTCATAGAGCCAGTCCCATCTCATAGCTGAAGCCACAGTGGGTTTCTGAGGCTGGAAATCATTGCACAGGAAGAGAGTGCCCATTTTTCCTCCCTCAGTTATTGGTGAATTTGAACTATCAGAAAGGTGCGACTTTGGGGTGGGCAGCCCATCTTCCTACCATAGATGCCAGATGTTATTATGTGTCATCAAGTGAACAGCAACTTTAAGAACAATAGCCCCAAACCCTATCCTATCCTGAGCTATAATCTCACTGGTTCTGACACAATTTCTCTCATTGCCATAGTCATTCTATCAATTCATCTCATCTGGAGTCTTCATTTCCTGTGCTGGCCCTCTACCCTTCCAAGCAGGATGTCCTTTTCCAACATGTCCAAAGTATGTGAGATGGAGTATCAAAATCTTTGCCTCCAAAGAGAAACCTTTTTTCACTCGCTCCAAGACAGACTTGTTGATCCTCTTGACAGTCCTTGATATGTTCAAACTTAACTCCAGCACCACAACTCAAAGGCCTTGATTCTTCTGTCATACATGGCCACCACAAAGAAGTTACGCTAAGGAGGAAAATACCATGGCCACTGCAAAGAATTTATACTGTTGTTGTTGTTGTTGTTATGTGCCTTCGAGTCGTTTCCGACTCATAGCGACCCTATGCACAACAGCCCTAAACCCTGCTCTATTCTGCGCCAACCGCACCGCCTCTGGCACACCCATCCCGATTACCCCAGTCACCGAATCAATCCATCTCATAGAGGGTCTTCCCCTCCTGCGCTGTCCCTCCACCCTCCCAAGCATGATGTACCTCTCCAAGGACCCGTCCCTCCTGGCAGCATGTCCAAAGTATGTCAGACGAAGCCCCAGAATCCTTGCCTCCAAGGAGTAGCTTCGTTTAATCCTCTCCAAGATGAATCTGTTTGTTTTCCTGGCAGTTCATGGTACATTCAGTACCCTTCTCCAGCACCACAGCTCAAAAGCATCCACTCTCCTTCTGTCCTCCCTAGTCATTGTCCAACTCTCTGATGCATAACAAGCGATTGCAAATACCATGGCCTGTATCAGGCGCACCTTAGTCTCCAGAGAGACACTGTTGCTCCTGAGTACCTTAGAGAGGTCCCTAACAGCAGACTTTCCCATAGCGATATGCTTTTTGATTTCCTGACTGCTGGTGCCAAGAGTGTTGACTGTGGAGCCGAGCAAACAGAAGCTGTGAACACTCTCAATCTCTTCGTCATCCATCCTGACGCTGCCAATTGGTCCAGTGGCGAGAATCTTTGTCTTCTTGACATCGAGCCTTAGTCCATACTGAAGGCTGCAGTCCTTGACCCTTCACAGCAAGTGCATGAGGTCCTCCTCAGTTTCAGCAAGCAGGGTTGTGTCATCTGCATAACGGAGATTGTTAATAGACCTTCCACCAATCCTGATGCCACAATTCTCCTCATAGAGCCCAGCCTCTCGGATAATCTGCTCTGCATACATGTTGAAAAGGTATGGAGACAGGATGCATCCCTGGCGTACACCCTTCCCAATTTTAAACCATGCATTGTTACCCTGCTCTGTTCTGACTACTGCTTCTTGGTCCAAGTACAGGTGTCGTAGTAGCACAATTAAATGTTCTGGGATTCCCATTTTCTCAGAGTCAGCCACAGTTTGTTATGATCCACACAGTCAAATGCCTTTGCATAATCAATGAAACACAGATAGACATTCTTCTGGTATTCTCTGCTTTCAGCCAAGATCCATCTAACATCAGCAACAATATCCCTAGTACCACGACCCCTTCCAAACGCAGCCTGGACTTCCGGCAGTTCTCTGCTGATGTGCTCTTCTAATCGTTTTTGGATGATCTTCAGTAGAATCTTGCTTGCATGTGAAATCAATGACACTGTTCTGTAGTTTCCACACTCAGTTGGGCCACCTTTCTTTGGAATGGGAACAAATATAGATCTCTTCCAGTCAGTGGGCCAAGTGGTTGTTCTCCAAGTTTCTTGGCACAACTTGGTGAGCACATCCAGGGTAACATCTGTTATCTGAAATACTTCAATTGGTATGCCATCTATTCCTGGGGCCTTATTTTTTGCTATTTCCTTCAAAGCAGCTTGAACTTCTTCCTTCATCACCATAGGCTCTTGCTCATATGTTATTTCTTTAAATTCCTCTGTATCTGCCAATTCCTTTCTATATAATGACTCAGTATATTCCTTCTATCTTCTTTTAATACTTCCTGGATCATTTAATATTCTGCCCAAAGCATCCTTGATTATACTAAGGAGGAAAATATTTATAAAATAATACATTGAGCAATGGACATTTAGGCTTTTATTTTAGATAGCAAAACCTGGAAGTAATTAGTTAGACTACTTTGGGCTGCAAATAACGGGCTATTTGGCTGAGATAACACAAATAATGGGCATTTATTTATTACCCCATAACAAATTCTAAAAAGAACGTTCTAGTATGAATTCAGCATCTCAGTAATGTCACCTGTAAAAGAGCAAATGCCATAAGGGGGAGGCTAAGTCTGACTATAGTTAATTCTATGAAGAACTGTTCTCACTAATCATATCCACAGTACTGAACACATAACTATATGGTCAGACATGGCCCCCACGCTATAGCGTCCTCTTCTACTTATCACTGGGTCTGGTGTTCATTGCTGACTGACTCACAGACTTTACTTAAGTTGTAGTATTTATTAGGGAAATAGGTTGGAGTGGGGAATGGAGCAAGCAGAGGAAATCACACAGTGTAAGTCCAAGTTTAACGAACAGCAGCAATCTCAAACCAGATGATCAGCAAGACACAAGTCCTCAAAATTATTTCAGAACGTTTCTCAGTCAGTAAGTGAAAATCCAGGGTTAGTCTTACACACAAATTCAAGAAGCCTCTGGTTTTCTCAATCACCCAGCAAGCTTTGTCTCATAGCAGTCACAAGTCAGCTCGTCTTTCAGTTGTCCAGTAAATGTGACCTTTAACTCTGATTTCACCTCCAGGGCTCCATCAGGCTATGTCTCATCACAGTCTCTTGCACAATCTGGCTCGCTTTCTCTTTTATGTTGGTCCTACAGCTGTTGATGATATAGAAGATCCTGATCAACAGTGAACCAAATGTCTGCAGTTGAGACAGCCGGACATCTGAGACAGCTGGGCCATCTTTCTAGAGGGGACTAAAGCAATGGCTCTCCAAATGCATTTTTTAAAAGTTTCCACCACACCACATAGAGATCTACTCTATGTTCACATTCTATCCTTTTCTTGTAGATTTCTTCTTAGGCTTTATTCCTCATAGTCACAGGAATGCTCCTGCAAGCTCACCTCCCACAACCATGTAGGATAGAAGAAAATCAGTTTCTCCTAGTTTGTCACATTTTGTCAGATAGGGAAAAGTATTCCAGGAATGTCTTTTTAACTATTTCTTTTTTGCTGTATTTTCCATGTTTACTATCACATCCGTTGCCTTAGTTAAAAGGAGGACTTAGATCGCAAAATTACTAGCACATTTGTCCTTTGTTAATATAGGCAAGCTTTGCCAGGAACAAAGGCTGCTTCATTGATGAGCATTTGGGTCTACCAGAAACCTCACTGTCTAAAAATAGAAAATCCATATAGTTTAAAATTAAATGAAGATATGAGTGAGGAGCACATAACACAAGACAAAATCATGATACAAGAAATATATGCTGACAAAAGATAGAGAACAAGAAGCTAACAGTAGCTATTTATTATTGAAAGGATTAAAGAGATGTCTTATTCCTATTTTAACCTATTACTAATGAGTTCAAATAAGCATAAGTGGCCTTTATGCGCACACATACACACACTCTTTAAGTATATAAAGCTATTTTCCATTTTGGAAAATATAATTCAAATAAAAACTTTGTTTTCTTTCAAAACTCTTTGGCTCAGTTTGCCAGCAGAGTTGAGTACTTAAAATGAACAAGACATTGTTACAAAAATTCGTTTTGTGTTACTATCATGGGCAAATGAGAGAAAGGCAAACGAGGAATCAAGCAAAATGGTCACAAGAGGATTTCAAAACTAGAAACATTATGTTTTGCTAAGAGATGAGGATGATAATACAACCAAATCTTTAAAGACATTGCTGTTGCAACTTAATACATGGGAGGCATTGCTCTATGAATTGTGAGAAGGTCTTTTACTCCTGCCAAGGTCAGCTTGATACTGGCCATAAGAATTAAAATCAGTTAAAGGAAGAAGAAAAATACTCTTACTTAGTGAAAAGTAATTTTCAGATTTAACAGCATTGTGATACCTTCCAATATTTTAATGTTGTTTTATTTTTAAATGGCTAAAACATTGCTCTTGGTTTGAGTATTTTTAATAATTGCAATTACATGTTATATATTATATAAGCATATTTCTCATTACAAAAAAACTCAAACATGATCAAAGTATAAATGTAAAAGTTCTATTTCATGGCTTCCAACAATCGTTGGCCTACTCCTTTCCTACGAGATAATTGCTGTTAAATTTAGAATTTATATCTTCAGATATTTTAAATATATATAATTTTTTAAAACCTCAGTTGAATAACATTATACACATTGTTGTGCCATGTATTTTGTTTCCTTTTTCAAGCTTAATAGTATGTCTTGGAGTCCCCTCTCTGTCATTACATATAGATCACAGTATTTTTTTAGCAACTGTTAAACCTATTTAAATTCTCTCTTTTTGATGGAAACAGTGATCAGTAGAAGTGTTTTGCCTTAATAAAAATATTACAAGAAACATTTAGTGTATCTAATTTTGTTCACATGTGGTGTGGAGAATTTGGTCAGATGAATTCCTAGAAGTGAATTTAGATGCTAGAAGATATCTATATTTCATATTTTGAAAAGTAGGGAAAATTTGTCCTCCAAAAAATAGTTGTAGCAATATTTCATAACCCTCCTTCAGCAGCCTTGAACTTCAGCAACTATGGGTACCTTGGGGTAGAATTAGGGTTACTTGTTTTAATGCACACTTCTGTAGTTAATGATAAAAAAAATAGTCAGGATTCTTGAAATATACATGAGCAGCCATCATCTTCGGATACACATTCTACTGTAAAATTTCAAGTCAGTAGAAATGAACATCAATAGACAAGATGACTAAGAAATTCCTTTTTTATGAGTTCCGAGAATATAAAACTATATCAGCATTAGTAGGGGCTTTGAGAAAATGAATTGTCTTATTGGAATATATTGTTCTTGTTACTGGGGTTTTTTAAAAAAAATTATTTTACACTGGTTTTATTTACAAAGTTCACATGCATTTTTTTCCACACCACATCATCCCCATTTCCTTCAGCCCACCCACCCATCAAATTGTGTAACCCTGTGATTAGTATCCCTCTATCCTCACCCCTCTGTTTTCCCCCACTTTGGATCCTCATACTGTTCTTGTTGTTACATGCTATCAAGTCAGAATTGACTTAGAGCTGGTCCTTCCGCAAGTTCTCAGAGACTATAAATACAGAGGAGATTCCCTGTCTTTCCACCACAGAATACCCAGTGAATTCATACTATGGGCACATGGGTTGTCAATGTAACTCTTTACCACTAGGCCACCAGCGCTATGCCCATACATATTTCTTCAATCCTATTGTTTTAAGTTGTGGTGTGAGAGAGAGAAAATTCAAATAACACTAATTTTTGACCTTCACAAGGGTCACAACCTATCTGGGCTGCCTTTTGCTCATTTATAATAATGCAGGTGAACAACAATAATAGTAACTGTGTTATGTTGTTTTTGTTGTTGTTGTTAGTGGCTCTAAGCATCTAAGGTTTATCGTTCAGATGTCTTCTCTAGCCAATGATTAACTGTTTATTTGTTCTGAAGTAATTCTTTTATTAAGGAGAGATGGTTAGGATGGGATACAAGCACCACCCTACTGTTGTTGTTGTTGTTATGTGCCGTTGAGTTACCTGCAACTCATAGAGACCCTATGTGCAGCAGCCCAAAATCCTGTTCTCTCTGCCAATTTTATAGTCTCCGACACACCTATCCTCATTGCCCCAGTCACTGAATGAATCCATCTCATCGAGGGTCGTCCTTTCCTGCGCTGTCCCTCTACCCTCCCAATCATGGCATCCTTCTCCAAGGACTGATCCCGCCTTGCAACATGTCCAAATTATGTCAGACAAAGCCTTCTATCATCCCTAGTCACTGTTCAGGTAGAAAGCATAGCAAATAATTGCAAAAACCATGGCCTGTATCAGGTATACCTGAGTCTTCAGACTGACATCATTGTTCTTCAGTACTCTGGAGAGATCTCTGAGAGCAAACTTTCCCAATGGAATCTATCTTTTAATTTCCTGGCTGCTCGTCTCAAGAGTGTTGATTGTGAAGTCAAGCAAACTGAAGCTGTTGACAATCTCAATCTCTTCACCATCTATCATGATGCTGCCTATTGGCCCAGTGGTGAGATTCTTTGTTCTCTCGATGATGAGCTTCAATCCATATTGAAGGTTGAAGTTCTTGACATTCTGCAGCAAGTGCTTCAGGTCCTCCTGAGTTTCAGCAAGCAAGGTTTTGTCATTTGCATAACACAGATTATTGATGAGTCTACATCCAATCCTGATGCCACGTTTTTCCTCACAGAGCCCAGCCTCCCGGATAATCTGTCCCATATTTAGATTGAAAAGATATAGAGAATAGGACACAACCTTGATGCACACACACCTTTCTGGATACTGAGCCATGCACTGTCTCCTTGTTTTGTTCTGACACCTGCCTCCTGGTCCAAGTACAGGTTTCACATAAGCACAATCAAGTGTTCTGGGATTCCCATTCTTTTCAGAGTCAGCCACAGTTTGTTGTGATCCACACAGTCAAATGCCTTTGCACAGTCAATGGAACACAAATAGAAATTCCTCTGGTACTCTCTGCTTTCAGCCAAGTTCCACCTGACACTAACTATAATATCCCTGGTACCATGGCCTCTTCTCAACCCCTGCTGCACTTCAGGCAGTTCTGAGTTGATGTGCTGTATCAGTCATTTCTGGTAATCTTTAGCAGAATCTTGCTTGCATGTGATATCAAAGGCTTATATAAGGGGACCTCAGCTCCAGGCATCTTTACGCTCGCTTACCTGAGACACAGCTTTCAGCTGCTCACCAGTCTCTACACCACCAGCCTGCATCACCCACAGTCGCCATCCAGCTGTGCCATAACTGACAGTTTACAGGATCCTGACCCATCACTCACCAGTTTCTGCAAAACCAACCTGCTACCTATAGTCATGTGAGTTATTTCCCTAACAGGTCTGAGTCTCTGGGAGACCTTCTAGCAAATCATCAAACCCAAGGAACAGAAAGGAGCTAGGAAACCCTAAAACGGAGGAGCTATTGACGTCAAGGATCATGGACTTATGATAAAGCAAGTCATGCATTTGGGACTACATTGCTCTGAGACTACTTAGAAATAGTTTGCTATTAATCATAGCAAGGTAAATTCTGGAAAGAGTGGCTAGAGTTGTCTATGACTTGTAGCAATCCTGTGTTCAAAGATTGAAACTGCCCACTCTGGCACCATCCTCACCACCATGGGCTTCCTTAAGCCCTGTGTTACAGTCGTTGGGCCCAACTGTCCTGTTTGAGTCTTCCTCTTTTCCTCTGGCCTTCTATTTTCCAAGCATGTTATCTTCCCTCAGGGACTGCCTCCCGCCACCCCACCCAACACCCGAGTTGTTACAATAATCAAATTAGGTCATTCATATAGAGCGCTTAGCATAGTGCTTGCAACAAAATTATTACTCCACAAACCACAATACAAATTACTTTTTTCAGGGTTGTTTTTGTTGCTTACAAGGAAATTCTCCCTACCATTAAATTTCTACAACAAACACAAAATACTTTAACATAAGCTCTCCATCCTTTGAAAAGTTCTCCTTAAATCAGTTTAAGTCCAATGAAAGCCTGTCCTGTGTGGGTCTTTTGAGAGAGAGAGCGAGCATCTTTGAAGTGTTGCTGACTCAGATTGATGGGATCCTTCCTTTTTGCTATTCAATCTTAGCTGCTGGACAATCGAAACAGAAAAGACATGGCCAAAGGGCAATCTCATTCATAATGGTGTTTCCGTGGGCGGATTTTATTTAAATAAATGAGATTGTTTTATGTTTAATTCATGATACAAAAAGTTAAAGCTCATAGATAATGAGGGATGACTAAATGTTAATAACACATTCTTTCAACCTTTCATTGTAGTTTGAGTCCGAGTTGCAAAGAAAATAACTTTTTCATTTAACAGTTCATACACATCTACTTCTAGAACATTAATTCCTATACCAACAATGACATTACACTGCTCTTCCTGCCTCCCTTAAGTCATATTTTTGTCACCTTTAAGCTGGTCTTTATCAAGTGAATATTTAAAAAAAAATCTGTTTCTAGCAGCATGTAAATACCTAAGATTGATGAACTAACTGCTTTTAAGTTTCCACCCACTACTCTGTGACTTTTATTTTTGACAAGGATTCATGCGTCATTTAAATCCTGTTCAGAAGAAAGAGGATGGAAATATCATGTTGGAACATCCTGACACTCTAGCAGCCTACCTGGAACTCATTCAAGCATTCTGTGTCCCCAGACCCTCTCCTGGAAAAAGGTGGTTTGCTCTAAGAGAGGAAAGAAAACACACAAGACATGAAAGTCTGCTCAGAAAACACGTCTGAGAATACTCAAATGAGTGGATAATAGAAAACAGCCAGCACTCCAGTCACTGGGGGTTGATCACTCGGTTTGTTTTTCTTTCCTCTCCCTCCTACTGCCTGTCTTTTGGTCTTTGCTTCATGTCTCCTTGGCACATCTACGAGAGGCTGTGTGTGTGTGCAGGGTCAGGCAGGGGAAGGGACAGGATCATCAATTTTGCATCTTGTTAGTTGTTCCAGAGAAAGTTTGGGCTGAAATGGATGAGCACAATGAGAACTGGAGATTATCTGTGATTTCCAAAGGCCATTGTTCCTTCCTTATTGTGGAAACTCAGCAGTAGGTAGCAAACCCTGATTTATTCTTGTTCAGGAGAGAGAGTGAAGTCAGTAAGCTTTTCATTGTTGCTGAGAACTCAGCTCTCAAAGTAAAAGAGCACAGAAATACAAATCCCTGGAAAAAAAGTGTATTTGGGTCAGATACAAAGAGAGAAAGCCAAAATCCAGCTGTTTTCAGGATTTATCCAATGTTAGGTACATCATGGTTTTGCTATAACACAATATAAAATGTGCTTTCTTTCAGATGTGTTTTTCCATTTATTTCCCTGACTGCATTTAGCTTGCTATTTTATCCACATGTTTCCAGTTTGGGTATATTGAGTATTGGGGAGGGGGGGGAGTCATTTTAGGGGAGTTATTTGATGTTCAAAAAGACTTTTTAAAAAATTGTTAGAAAGCAGAGATTAATTTTATGAATTGCAAAAAGACTACTCTTGAGTTTTGTTTCCTTTTATTTCCCTGGATGTTAAAAGACATCCAGAAAAATGAACTCCCCGTGCTGATACTAAAAAGAGTCTTCATGTTGAAGAAAGGAAAACAGAAGAGGGGAGGAGGGGGTTGGGATGGAGGTATGAGTTCTGCTGTCTTCCTGAGCTGCTACTGTTCAAAGTCAAAACATTCAAGCCCTTGCAAAGCACAGCTTCAGTGAAAGATGTTTAAATAGGGATAATGAATTGCAAATAAAGGGACTCTTATCTTTGGAATTTTGAAATAGACACCAGGAAGCAGTGCAAAAATAGTGGAAGGCTTACCTTCAAAGCTCAACGCTCAACGTTTGTAAGTTAGTCTGTCCTTTAAGAATATATAACGAACCTTTAGAGACTTTGATGAACATACAGGGAAATATAGCTAAAGCATTTTATGTAAAACTGATAATTTGCGCTCAAATGACTTTTTATTTTCCCAAGAGCACAGTGTGAGGTGAAAGAGATGGAAAGGGGAGAAGAATCAATGACAGAAGAATCAAGACAGACCAATGTCTTGAAAAAGTTGAATATTAATGACATTCTGCTGTCATTCATTCTTTCAGTCATTCCCTCAACCATTTCAGTGTTTGTTCTTTATATACGGAAAGGTAAAGTGAAACGGATCATTTTGAAAGCTCATTTTTATTATTATTCCTATAACTCCTCCCCCTGAGTATTCCAAAGGCAGCTGATAAGCGGCCCCGTGTATGTGCAATTCAATGCCCTTAGAAAGACTCCAACTTGAAGCAAAGGAATCATTTTGTTAAAATAACTTGTGGCTTTCCTTCATCAATAAACCAAGGCAGGCCAGTTGTCCTCTAGCACAAAACAGCTCCTGATGACTGACCTCTTCTGTGCAGTATAGGGGCTTCATGAGATACTGTTACATTTTCAGAATCAGTTCACCAGGACTTTTTAAGTCCTGCTTCCTAGGTGCCTTCAGGTGGCTTTGAACAGCCAAATTTTATGGGCATGTGATAATCCAAGGATCTCTATTGGCACCAAACCATCTTTGAAGTCAGTGGTCGTGGTTGTCTTCGAGTGTATTCTAACTCACATCAAATCCATGAGTGCCAAGTTTCCACCCCCAGGTGTGCAAAGGCATCCAGGGCCATGGCTTTTCTGGACCAGACCCCTGCCAGGCCAGGCCTTCAAGGATCCTCTGGGTAAATTAGGCTCGTTAACCTTTCAGCTAGTAATCTAGCACTTAACTGTGTGCACCATCTAGGGACATATAAACCATTCTTTTTATGGTCCCAAAGCTGATTCTTTCAGCTCTGATTGATACACAGATGTCACCTTTCTTGGGGTCTCATGTTTCACCATTGCTTTTTTTTTCTTTTCTTTTCTTTTTTTTTTTTTTGGTAAGGCTTTGTTACTGCAGCTCCACTCTTAAGTTCAGCATCACAGAGCATGGTGTCCTATCAGGTTCACAGACAAGATCCAGGACAGCTCTGACCTCTTTCCTTCAGGTTCCTGCTCTCTGGCCAGGTGCTGACTGGGACCCTCCCTGTCTTGCCACTCAAACTCAGGCCAATTTGCTTGAACAAGAGTCAGGGAACTTAGCTTTCCTGCCTTCAACTATTTTCCCTCCAGTCTAAGCTCTTAATTCTCTCAGTGTTCTGTTAACCTATTACAAGCAAACTCATTAAGCATCTAACCAACAGGAATGAATTTCTTTTTTCTACCTGCAATATGTTTGCATTTCCACTAGGTTCATTCTTCATATCATGAACATCCACAATTCATACCATATACCAATTACCACTGAATTTGCACTAAATCTTGGAGTCCCTACTTGTGTCAAAGCAGAACTGTGCCATAGAAGGTTCACGAGATGTTTTTCCCACCATGTGACCAGGACTTTCTTCCAAGGTATTGCTAAATGGATTCAAAAGTCCAGTCTTTCCATTACAATCCCCTGAGCATGTTAATTTTTTTACCCCTTAGCAGCACTCCAGCTTTGGAAGACCTATCCAGAGACCATTCCCCTTTTCTTATTTTCTCTTTGTCTTAGTATAGTTTTTATATTCTTTTAAGTTCTTGGAATGACCACTTACAATTATCTTGTTTATTTAGTTGTATTTATTTTCATGTCTTACAAGACATGTGAGAAATGGGGACATAATGATCGTATTTAGCTCAAAGTCCTATATAATTTGCACACACTTGCCATGCTATCAGTACTAAATAAGTTTGTCTTGAATAAATTCAATCATTTATCCATCCATCCATCCATCCATCCACCCATCCACTCACTCATTTATCCAAGATTTATGGAATCAGAGGCTGTATTAAGTGAAAGGGAGGCTATGACAGACTCAGAGGAAAATAATTAGGAGCAATTGGGCCTCTTGATGGCCTTCAGACCACACTCCACTGGCAGCTGTTCATAGCACTTGCGCAGACCAGCCTGCACAAAGGTTAGAAGGGTGAAGCAGGAGCAAGGACAGAGCCCACAAATCACGCGCTCCTGACACTCCAACAACTTTGAAAGCATTTGAAAGTGTTACCTTCAACTTCAAGGCTTAGTGCTGATTCTACTAAGAAATCTTTTGGCACATTAACCCTGCAACTTCCTCCTCTAGTTCTGACTTACAGCCACTGGCAGATTTGAAGATTGATTTTCTAGGTACTGGGGAGAAAGTCTTTAGGTCAAAGTCCTAAGGCTCTGGAATCCTTTCCCTCTCAAGCTCTCCTTTCTTCTCTACAGGACAACATGCCAAAAGAATGCCTTCAACTCCTGAAGTCTGCATGCAACATATGAATATCAAAAACTTTGTTATTTTCCCAACTGTTTAAATAGTAGAAACTGCCTTGTCTAAAAAGCTACATACTTATTTGAAACTCAGAACTAGTTAGTAAAAGGGTACTATGGCGAAGAAAAACAAATCAAATGAATTAAAATCACTTTATACTTTGTTGATTATACACAGCAGTAGCTTCTAGATTATGGCTACATTGTCAAAAGATGTCATTTAGTGAACACAAATGGCCCTAGTGAACAAATACACAATATTTGTAAGAACACTCATTACATGTTAATCACAGAGATAACTTAGTTTTGTAACAATTACGGATTATATTTCTCAAAGATTTTGCCCAGTTAGCTCATCCTTTGTACAACATTTTCTCTTTTTCACCTGCGTAAGATTTTTATTTAGCTGTTTTGTCAGTCCTCATTTTTATTGTTTTAGAGTAATACAACCATTCTCATTTATAATCAGAGACACAAGACAAAGAACACAGAGTGTTAAATTTACTAAGCAGGGTAAAGAATTCAAAACCTGATGCCTTGATTAAGTTATTGAGAAAATATGATAGTAGCTAAGAACCATCAGAGACAGCTGTATGCATCCATGTTTATGCTAGAATGTTGCTAGAAGTTACTAGAAAATATCTTCTTATATGCAATTGACCTAAACTGTAAGAACATATTTTTGGTGTTTTTTTGTTGTTGTCTCCCTCTGAGTCAGAACTGACACATAGCTGACTCTCATGGCTTTTCTCAAGCAGTAAATCACATGGAAGTCCATTACCCATCTTTCCCCTATGGAGTAGCTGGTGGAGTCATACGACATACCTTTGGGTTGGTGGCATGATTCCTAACCAACCACAAGCCACCAGAGTATCTCTGCACTGCCATAGGAGCACCAGTAATTATCAAGATTAGAAATACTTTCATTAGGATAAGTTGGATCTAAGTCCTGGAAATGGAAAAGGGACCAGCTTCCTTGACTCTCAGAGTTCTGGTGGCCTGGTGATAGGGAGATGAGCTGCCAACCCAAAGGCATGTGGTTCAAGTCCAACAGTTGTTCCATGGGAGACAGATGGACAGTCTCATCCTGTTTGATTTCTAGCCCCTGAAAACCCCCTGGAGGGTCAGCTATGAGTCTGTTCTCACTCTAAGGTGGTGAGTGAGCGATGTCGAGGAAGGTGGGGTCCTGAACAACTCGGGGTGAGGAAGGAAGAAAGGGACCATGGATTTATGGTAAACCACTAACAGGATCCTCAAAATATCTCAGAACAAATAGGATATATTCTGTTTTTCATATTTAAAAGAATTTGCATAACTAAGCTTTTATAGAAGAAATACTGAGAAATGTGGTTTCTCTATTCTTGGAAATCTTTATTGTGCATAACTTAAATGCCAGGCCACAGGGTGCTGGAGATATGGTGATGAACATATGGGTATATTCCTGCCTTCACGGAATTTACAGCCCAGTATAAAAGATGCACAAGAAAGACACTACTATGTAAGCTGCAGTGGGTGGTTGCCATGAGACTGTAACCTCACTCAGCTAAGAATCAAGGGAAGCCTCCCTGGGATTTGCCTTTGTCACACTCATTCTCAGTGGATGGCTTATAATGAATTCTTTTAGATAGGTATCAAATGAATGGGTAGATGAATATCGACACATTTCTTAATCGCCCATACATGTCAGACATTGTTCTAAGCTTCAAAGAGAAGATAGGTCGGACAGATTCAACAAAATTTCCATCCTCATTAAGAAGATATCCTAGTAGGAGGAAACAAACACACACATCAAGACATCAAATCAAAGAAATAAAGATGTGTTACCACGGTATATGTCATTGAAACGGACCCTTTAGGGAGCTTTCAGAAGCTCTAAATCACACAGGAGGGGATTGCTCATCTTTAACTCGAGAAGCAGCTGGTGGATTCAAACTTCCTGCCTTTGGGTTGGCAGTGTGGCTCCTAACCTACAAGGCCACCAGGGCTCCGCGAACAGATAAAATCATGTGAAAACAAGGCTGATTTGTGACATCATGAAGAAAGTAAGTTTCTTTCTGTATCCCTGTTTTCTTTATTTAATCATCCAAGTGTTAAATAATGGCATGCATATTGTTATTCCATTTATTCTTATGTAATTCTATTTTAAAATTCAGTAACAAAAGAGAGAATAATTACTGAATCATTAACAAATGTGATTAAGGAATTAGGGGGCTCTCCAGAGCCAAGGTTGGTGAAATTTTGTCTCACATAGTTTTGGAATGTTGTCAGGAAGTGTCAGTCTTTGGAAAAAGACATCACACTGGGAAAGGCAGAAGGTCAGTAAAGAGAGGACGACCCTCAGCGAGATGGACTGATATCGTGACTGTGACGTGGGCTTCAGCATGCCAAAGATCCTGATGGTGGTGCAAAATAGGGCAAGACCTGCTGGCTAAAGAGCCTTTGAGTCATCGTAGTCTATTTAATGGCACCTAACAACAACAGCATATAAATATCAGAACTTAATATTTAGTTAAACTATTTAAATACATTTTTAAGCAAAATAATACGAGGCTGAGAATTCAGGCACGTGTGTTGCAGGATAGAGGTAAATGTATCAGACTAAGCTGTTTGGTAAAGCTTCCCTATGATAATGAGACAGCCAGTTGGAAACTGAGTTATTTGAAAGCATTTAAAGCTTGTGTTGTGTTCATTTCTAAAATGTGTAGTGAATAGAGCTACATTGTTAGTTCCAGCTTCCCAATTATTATGAAATTTCAAGAAAGATATGCCAAAATAAATTTTAACAAAATTATTATGTATATATCACTACTCAAGCAACTACCATTTGCACTCATCATGATTCATTTATATGATCTATATAACATCCCTTGCAAAGTATACATTTAAACTACAATTCGTTTCCGAAGCTGTGATTTCTTCTAAGAATGTCTGATATATGGTAGCCTGCCAAAAGGACCAGCAAATCTATCTTGGAGGAAGTACAGTCAAGTGCTCCTTAGAAGCATGGATAAAAAGACTTTCCCTCCTTTACATGGGATATGTTAGCCAGAGAAGACATAAGGCTTAGAAAATAGAAGGTTGTTAAAAGAGAGGAAAATCCTCAATGAGATTGATTAATCCAATGATTGCAACAAGGGGTTTAAGCACAGGAGAGACTGTGAAGATGGCACTTTGTTGGATAAGGTTTCGCTTCGTTGTACATAATTTCACTATAAGCCAAAGCTGATTCAACTGCATCTAAAACAGCAAGTATCATAGTGCTCTAAGCATGGCCTAGTGGCAGGAAGCTTTGCTGCAATCCTGAAGGCACACGGTTCGGTTCACACCCACCAGCTGCTCTGCAGAAGACTGATAAGCAATCTCCTTTGCAATTAACTGCCTCTGAAAACCTGCCAGAGCTTCAGCTATGGGTCGGTTCCGACTCAACGGGACATGACAAGAACAAAGGACATTAGCAAAATTAAGTCTATAAGACCGAAAGTGGTAGGGACATAAATAATAGGAGATTGGTTGGTTCGAGATGAATACCCAGATATGGCTTGCTCAGATCTATAAAGAAAACTGTTTAGTAAAATCCTAAACACCAAAACGTCCTCTTTGCCTTCTTCTTTAGGTGACACTGATCTGTGTCATCAGTAGCTCTCTTTCTCCTTGGTCCCAATTAGAGCTCTAGCTGTTTAATTTACAGTTCAAGTGCAGTATGAAGGAAAGGAACCCTACTGGCACAGTGTGCAAGGTACCGGACAGACAGAGGAAACGCTGGCAGTGGATATCCACCAGCTGCTCTGAGAGAAGGATACAGGCTCCCAAACAGATTGATGACCTTGTCAAGCTGATTGAGTCAAGAAGAGATAGAATTGACTTCATGGCAGTGGATATGGCTGGTTTAGTAATATGCGGGTGGGGGGCCAGAGGGAAGAAGAAACCGCATTTTATAAAGAAAACTTTTCCAGGATCTGCTACATAATGTTTCTGATAAAATCTCATTGGCCAGAATTTAGCTATATAGTTTCACCTGTCTGATAAACTGAAATATGTTGGATTTTCATTTTTTGTTTGCTTTTTCTGATGAAGTCAACAAGTTTTCGTGTTGCTAAGTGACATCAAATTGGTTCTAAGTCACCATGGCCCAAATATATCAATATGAAACACTGATTCTAAAGTATCTTCACAATTACTGCTATGTTTGAGACCAGACCAGCAGGTCTATGTCAGTGTCTTGCTGTTTGCTGACCTACTTTATCAAACATGATGGTTTTTTTCCCCAGGGACTGGTATCTTTTGATAACCTTATCAAAGTATATGGGTTTAAGTCTTAACATCTGAGTTTTTAAGGAGCATTCTAGCTGTGCTGTGTCCAAGACAGATTTGCTTGATCTTATGGCCAAATATATTCTTTTTTCTCCCCAATACCAACATTCAAAGGCATAAATTCTTCATTAATCTTCTTTATTCATTGTCCTTATTTTGCTATTTTGTATACATTGTGTTGTTGTTAAGTGCCGTTGAGTCGCAGACGACTCATAGCAACCCTATGAACTAAAGACCTGAACACTTGTATAACTTTCTTTGTTTCTCTAAGCTCACAGGGTTTCTGGAGGCAAGCTTTTTCAGAAGTGGAAGCCACTCCTGCTTCTAAGTTTGTTTTAATCGGGGAGCTTCACCAAACACTGTCCACCATGGGTAACCATTATTGAATTTGACACATCAGTGAGTGTCACCTAGAAGGAGATTAACAGCACTATGACTTGTGACAAGTGCACCTCAGTCCCCAAGGCATGTCGTCTTTCTTTTTTTAACACTTCAAGGAAGTCTTTTGCTGTGGGCTTGTCCAATGCAATCATCATTTAATTTTTTTGACTGCTTCTTCCATTGTTGATGTTTCTAGAGAGAAGTAAAATGAAGACATTGACAATGTAAACAAAGTTATTGGCCGAGTTGTGAGGATTTTTTTTTCTTTATGCTGAAGGGTAATTCATAATAAAATAGTTTATTTTATCTTTACCAGTAAAGGCTTCATGTTTTCTTCACTTTCATTAAATAAAGTTGTCTCACTGGCATATTGCAAATTAGAGTCTTCCTTGAATAGTGTTGCTACAGTCTTCATCATACAGATTATTTGATCAGCCAATTATTTCCTAAACATGCATGTCGAATTAATATGGTGGAAGAATATAACTGAAAAACACCTTTCCTGACTTTAACCTTGCAGTGTCCCATTATTTTATTTGAATGACTGTCTCTTGGTCTATGTACAAGTTTGACATGGACAAGTGCTCTGGAATACTCATTGTTGGCAATGTTATCCATAATTTACTATTATCCACACAGTCAAATATCTTTGCATAAGCAATAAAATATAGATCTACATCTCTGGTATTCGCTACCTTCCGCCAAGCTCTATATGACATAAGCAATGATATTCTTCATTCCACATGCTTTTCTGAATCCAGATTAAATTTCTGACAATTCTAGGTCAGTGAACTGCTACAACTATTTTTCATTATCTTCATCAAAATTATACTTGCATGTGATAATCATATTTCCCCATAATTTCCATATTCTGTTGGGTCATCCTTCCACAGAATAATTGCAAATGTAGAGCTTGTCTAGTGCAACAGGCAGGACCATTTGTTAAAACATCTTAATTAATAGTCTGTCAGTTCCTCGAGTCTTGTTTTGTCAATGACACTCAAGCAATTTAGACTTCTTCCTTTAGTATTATTGGTTATAATCATATTTATATATTGTATAAATATATACCTCTTGTAAGGGTTGAATATTGACCAATACTTGTTGGTTCAGTGACTCTGTGTATTACCTCAGTCTCTCTTCGATGCCCCCTGTGTCATTCCATACTTTTTTTGTAGAATAGTATTTCATTTCCTTAGCTGTTTTAGCTTGAGAAATGCTGAATATGTTCTTCCCTTTTGATTTTCCAACTTCAAGTCTTTGCACATTTCATTATAATGTTCCACTTCATTCTCTCAAGCTTCCCTTTGAAAGCTTCTGTTCGGGTCCTTTACTTCATGACTTTACCCCCATTTTTTCCATTCTATTTTCTAGAACTTGATTCAGAGTTTCTTCTGGCATCTCTTTTAGTCTTTTCTTTTTCTCCTGTCTTTTCAATCCCCACAGACCAGTCATAAGTCTAGCCAAAAAAGAAAAGCAAGAAAAGGAGAGGATTCTAGTTCTGAAAGACAAAATATTGGAGTGAAAAACTATCAGTCTTATTCAAACTAAAAAACAGTAAGGTCATCTACATTAACATTAATTTCTAAGACATAACACTGTGCTTCTCCCCTCCAAGTGTCTGTCTGATCACTAAATTCCAAAATTAGTGAATAAAGCAATAAACATGGACTTAAATCTTTAAAGTGTCTGGAGAAAATCTTTGTCTACTAAAGAAAGAGCAATCTGTCAAGAGTAATGATACAAAAAGTTGGCAGGAAAGAAAGGGTACAATGTCATCTCCCACAAAGCTGCTACTCTTTTGCTCTTTACAAATGTAAAATGCAGCTGGCTACATTAGTAGTCTATTGCCTTGAATATACTAAACAGATAATCACAGAATTCAGGCTTCAAATATATATTTTTTTATGAAATTTAAATTGATTGTGAGTGGTCACTGAACTAAATATAGAGTTGCCAAACTCAGCTGTCACTGTCCAGGTTAAAGAATGTGAGTAGTACCATTCAAAACCAGCATGATTTAAAGATATCTTGGACAAAAGGGGAAGTGCTAAACTTAGTTGCTTGTCAGGGTTTCTGTTCACCATGATTATAAGGTAAAGTGTATATACAAAGGGCTTATGCCTAAGTAAAAGGTTTTCTCACAGAGCAGAATTTAGAACACCACCATTCATTCTGAATGATCTGAAATGAAAGGACTCCATAACTCCTAACATTATCTAGGCTCATAGTTAAAGGCAACTACAATTTCTTTTAACGACATTCTACCTTAAGTGAAAACCATTGATAATTTTAGAAAATGAGGCTGAAACCTCTCAAAGACCATACTCAAGTTTCCGGTCATAGAGATTCCTATGCCTGACAGTGTACCTATGTTTAAGGTATTCCCCATTGCCTGTTACTTTTCCCATTAAAATCTCACTCAAATGGCTATCAAGTATCTCTTGTGTTCTTTCTCGTGGTGTAATTTAAGTCTGAAAATGTCCATGCTTTGCTCCAACTAGAAAGTTAAAAATCTTTTTCAATGGAGGCAATAGGGTATATTGCAGATAAGACGAAGGTGATCCAGTTAGAGGTCACACTAGCCCTTTCTAGTTATGCTTGAAAAAGAAATTTATCTGTTCTCATGTTATATGGCATCAATAATATAGTCTATTTTGATATATCAACTATTTTGTAAATTTTAATGATATATGTTGACCTGTGCTATACACTTAAGATGTAAACACCATACCGTCATTAACCTTTTGTTTTTTTGCAGCCATATGTTAGGTATTGAAGAAGACAAATAACTTAAAGAATTAACAATTTAGGAGGAGAAAGAATATAACTAGAAACATAAGAATTATGACTCGGGATCTCTACCCTGGACTGAGCTGTGTCCCTTCAAAATGTGTGCCAACTTATTTGGGTCATGATTCTCAGTGAGTTGTCATTGGTATAATGTTGAAATCACCCTGATGCTAACAAGTAATAAATTATAAAGGTATTAAAGTGGATTGCAATACCCTTCCTCAAGTCACTGTTCTAATCAGTTGTAAGGTAAGTTTCCCTGGCATATGGTCTGTGTCACTTTTCTTGTACCGGAGTTCTGGTGGCCTAGTGGTAAGAAGCTGTGCTGTAATTTCAAAGGCACACAGTCCATACACACCAACGGCTCCATGTGAGAAGGATGAGAAATCTCCTTCCATGTGATTTATTAACCTCTGATAGGTCAGTCGAATGCCAACCATGAATTGCTTCCAACTTGAAGGCACACAACAAAGAAGAGAGAAGTGACCAGAGTAACATGGATTCTAGAATCACCAAGAAAGAAGAGGCAAGAGTTGAAGCTTTCCTCTAGATTAAGATTTTTGAGCTGAGAACCCCCTAGACGATTTGGACGATTGATGCCAAAACAAGGAAGATCAGGCCCACAAGCAGTGAAAGGGAACAAGAGCCTTCCTCCAGAGCCTGCTGAGAGACAAAGCTGTCTACCAGAACTTGAGCTCTATCGGTGGATAGCTAAGCTATTAAATTCTGAGAGGAAAAATACTTGCTGGTTAAAACCATTAATTTTCAGTATTTTTGTCACAGCAACATGAAATGACTGAGACAATCTCTAATACAAATTATTGTTGCTGTTGAGTATCATTGAGTTGGAACCAAATCATAGTTGACCCTCCAGTGAGACCAATTATAAATCAAATTTAAATGAGGAAAATACTTCATTAGACTGAAAAACATTAAAAACATTAAAGAGAAAGATGCTGCTGTTGTTGTGGTGCACTGTCGAGTCACCCGCGACTCATAGTGACCCTATGACTCTAAAGCCTGCTCTATCCTGTACCCATCGCATTGCCTCTGACACTCCCATCCCGATTACCCCAGTCACTGAATCAATCCACCTCATAGAGGGTCTTTCCCTCCTACGCTGTCCCTCCACCCTCCTAAGCATAATGTCCCTCTCCAAGGACTGGTCCTTCCTTGCAACAAGTCCAAAGTATGTCAGATGTAGCTTCAGAATGCTTTCCCCCAAGGAGCAGACTGGTTTTACCCTCTCCAGGATGAACCTGTTTGAACAGTGGAATTAAAAAGGTTGGTTGGTTTTTAAGACATCAGTAAAGTCATATATAAATAACTGGGGAGGTGAAGAGAGACAGGGTAAATCCACCAGGGCTGCAAATGACTACAAACCAAGTCAGTCATGCTGGAGCCAGCAAAGAGACATGACCTATAAAATGTGATTTTACCAGATAAATGAAACTGGAAAAATTACCAGTTGAAAAAGCCTAGCTTTAGAGACTGAACAATTGTGGTGCACGTGGCAAGTAAAACACACTCTAAGTGTCTCTGTGGAGGACCAGCTTTATGTGGGGCTCCACTATTTCTGAAGCTGTGCACTGTGACTCTGCTGATCATGAGCTGTGGTTCCTATGCAACACACACACACACACACACAGAGAGAGAGAGAGAGAGAGAGAGTCCTGAGAGATTAAACTTCCAGCAGGATACTGACCTGAAATTTCTCCCACTCTATTATCCTGGCACACCCACATTTCACAAATTCAAGTCCTTTCTGGTTTTCACTTTATCAGTTATGATTAACTAGGAACAACTGGTTTGAAACCCTGGAAACAACATCTGCCTCATACAAAACCAGGAATTTTTAATTCAAACTACATGCCCCTGTTTTGCAAACGTAATGAAAGCCAGCTGAGACTAGACAGGGATTAAACTATCAGATTTTGTCATTGATCACAGAGTAGAGTACATTAGCTTTTCTTTAAGTTTTTCTGTAGTAATAGAGTTTTGTTTCAATTCAGAGAAACTATAAAACTGCTTGAGGATAGCATTATCAGAATGAAATAGAAAAAAAAACTATTGCCTCTGGAACGACTGAGGTGACTCAGTTCATCGCACATAACACAGACGCTGCCCATCATTAGGTCTTCAGAGGCAGTTAATCACATGGGAGGAGATTGCCCATCTTCCTCCCATGGAGCAGCTGGTGGATTCAAACTTCACACCTTTGGGTTAGCAGTGCAACTCCTAATCAACATAGCACTCTCATAAAGATGTTAACGTGCCATTGAGTCACCTGCGACTCATAGCGACCCTAGTAAAACAGTCCTAAACCCTGCTCTATCCTGCAACAATCCTATTGTCTCTTACACACCTACCCTCATTACCCCATCACTAAATCAATCCATCTCATGGAGGGTCTTTCTCTCCTGTACTGTCCCTTCTCCATCCTAAGTATGACATCCCTCTCCAAGGACTGATCCCACCTTGCAACATGTCCAAAGTGTGTCAGATGAAGCTTCAGAATCCTTGCCTCCAAGGAGCAGCCTGATTTCACCCTCTCCAACACAAACCTGTTAGCTCTCTTAGCAGTGCATGGTATATTCAACACTCTTCTCCAACACCACAGATAAAAGGCATCAATTCTCCCTCTTTAACCGCTAGGAATTGTCCAAAGCAATCCATTGATGTATAGCAAGTGATTTCAAAGACCATGGCTTTATAGTACTTTGGAGAGATCTCTGACAGCAGACTTTCCCAAACAATACATATTTTAATTTCCTGGCTTCTGGTGCCAAGAGTGTTGGTTGCAGAGCCAAGCAAACTAAAACTGTTAACCATCTCAATCTCATCACCATTCATCACAATGCAGACAATTGGCCCAGTGATGAGAATCTTTGTTTTCTTGATATTGAGCTTCAAGCATTGTTGAAGGATGCACAAACACTTCAGGTCCTCCTCAGTTTCAGCAACCAAGGTTGTGTCGCCTGCATAACGCAGATTGTTGATAAATCTTCCTCCAATCCTGATGCCACATTTCTCCTCATAGAACCCAGCTCCTGGATAATCTGTATATAGATTGAAAATGTATGGAGATAAGGCACATCCCTCATGTACACCCATCCCAATTATGAACCATGCAGTGTTTACTTGCTCTGTTGTGATGACTGCCTCCTGGTCTAAGTACAGGTTTCACATAAGCATGAGCAAGTGTTCTGGGATTCCCATTCTTCTCAGAATCAGCCAGTTTATTGTGGTCCACACAGTCAAATGCCTTTGCATAGTCAATGCAACACAGATAGACATTCTTCTGGTACTCCCTGCTCTCAGCCAAGATCCATCTAACATTAGCTACAATATCCCTAGTACACGGTCTCTTCTAAACCCAAGATGTTGTTGTTGTTATGTGCCGTCGTGTCACTTGTGACTCATAGCAACCCTATGTACAACAGCCCTAAACTCTGCTCTGTCCTGTGCCAATCACAGTCTCCAATACACCCGTCTATATTACAATCAATCCACCTCATAGAGGGCCTTCCTCTTCTGTGCTGTCCCTCTACCCTCCCAAGCATGATGTGCCTCTCCAAGGATCAGTCCCTCCTTAAAACATGTTAGACAAAGCATCAGAATCCTTGCCTCCAAGGAGTAGCCTGGTTTAACCCTCTCCAGGATCAATCTGTTTGTTTTCCTAGCAGTCCATGGTATCCTCAATACTCTTCTCCAGTACCACAGCTCAAAGGCATCAAATCTCCTTCTATCCTCCCTAGCCACTTTACGACTCTCTGATGCATAACAAGTGATTGCAAAGATCACAGTCACAAAGAGTCAGTCACAGTTTGTTATGATCCACACAGTCAAACCCAAGATACATATCTTTAATTTCTTCTCTCATATTGAAAGTTGAATAAGTATCATATAGCCAGGAACTAACTCATAAATTGATTATAATTTATTTTCTAGGTCTATAATACAATACGGCTTCCCCTTCATGGGGTCCTACATATAAGTGTGAAGGAAGAATGAAGGAAGAAAAGAGGAGGCCGACGGGTGAGAGAAAATGAGACAAAACAAACAATGAAGATTGACCATTGATTCAATAGGTCAGACTTCAACCCAACCAAAACTTTGGGTTTCTTTACAATTTTTCTTTGGAGTTGGAAAGATCAGCTGTTTAGGTCTGAAAAACTTGATATGATTTCATGTTGTTGTTGTTGTTTTTATATGCTGTCAAGTTGGAACCAGCTCATAGCTGACCCTCTAGCAAGTTTTCAGGGGCAGCAAATTGCATGGGAAGAGACTGCTTATATTTCTCCCATTTAGCAACTGGTGGATTTGAATTCACTGCCTTTAGGTTGGCAGCACTACTCTCTACCACTAAGCCACCAGAGATCCCTTATGGTTTCACAGGACATGGTTTTAATTACAATGAAAAATATACCATTTATTGAATCCCTATTCAATTCTAACCACTGTGTTAAGTATTTATATATGATTTCATTTAATTTCTGCAACAATCTCATGCATTGGTTGTAGTAGTTGTTGTTGTTGTATGCCATCGAATTGCCAGTGACTCACAGAGCCTCTGTGTGCTTGAGCTCTGAAACCTGCCATATCCTGATCCAATCTCTTTGTCTCCAACAGACCGAATCTCATTTCTCCAGTCACTGAGTCAATCCATGTCATTCTGGGTCTTCGTCTCCAGAGCTGTCCTCCATCCTTGTAAGCATGATATCCCTCTCTAAGGATTGGTCCCTCTTGGTCACATACCCAAAGTATGTGAGATGAAGCTTCAAAATCCTTGCCTCCATCAAGGAGCAGCATGGTTTCACCCTTTACAGGACAGACCTGTTTGTTGTTCTCCTGGCAGTCCATGGTATGTTCAACACTCTTCTCCAGCACCACAACTCAAAGGCATTGATCCTCCTTCAGTCATTTTTGGTTATCACCCAGCTCTTTGAGTCATAGCAAGTAACTGCAAAGACTATGGCCTAGATCAGGCACACCTTAGTCTCCAGATTGACATCGTTGCTCTTTGGTACTCTAGAGCAGTCCCTGACAGCAAATTTTCTTAATGCAATTTCTCTTTTTGATTTCCTTACTGCTTGTGACAAGAGTGTTGATTGAGGAACCAGGCAAACAGAAGTTAGCAACAATCTCAATCTCTTCATCCATCAAAAAGCTGCCTGTTGGCCCAGTGGGGAGACTCTTTGTCTTCTTGATGTTGAGCTTCAATCCATTTTGAAGACTACAGTCCTGGGCTTTCTGCAGTAAACACCTCATGTATTAGCATGTACTCATTTTACAAATGTAGAGGAACCTTTAACTTACAAAGGGTCTAGGAAAAAAAACCAAAATTTCAACTTGGATTTATTTGCCTTAAGACTTCAAAGTCTATTTGCCATGAAGATTTCATGAAAAGAACTTTATCCTTGGTTTTGTGAAATGGTAGCTGTCCCTTAGGTTCTAACAAGTTAAAGAACTAACATTAGCAGCAATTATTCATTAATATAGTAACATTAATTATTCATCTCACTTGTCATTTGGAATTATTTGTTTCTTCAGTATGTGCAGGTGCAAGAGAGGACATGATTGAGTGAGTGAGAGCTCTGGAAACAATACTTCTGATCAGAAGCCAAAGGAAAGCACTGAGACTCTGCTCAGGTGCAGTCACAAGGTCAAAGAGTTTTTAATCCCTGGATAAATCAGTCACCTCCCATAAATGGCATAGTCCATGAGTTGTAGCAAAACTCATGCACACAGGTCCACATGCCCTATCATTTCACCTTGAGAAAGGAATGAGACTTTCCTATGACAACTGCATATGTACAAGGTAAACAAGTCCACCTTTGTGACTCATGCCTCCTCTTCCAACTTTTCCATTCATAAACTTGGTAGAGTAATTTGTTAAAGTTATGCGTATTTTCAGTCTAGTGGACAAGATAAAAGTCAGATTCCACACCTTTTATACATACAGTCATACTCTTCTTAGGAATCTTAGAAGAATTGGGAATTAGTCCAAGGCTTTTGTTGTCAGTCTGTCACTGAGGTCATCATTTCTAAATGATTCACAGAGAATGGATCCCTACATATTTGTTTTATAAATATCTTTTCCTTACATAAGAACATACAGGGAGCTCAGAAAGTACAGATAAAATCTCTTAACATCCTAATGTTTTAACTCTAAAGTTATGTCGATCTGTTAAAAGCCTATAGGTATATACCAAATTTCCATACTATGAATCATTAGAAGAAATTATCTCAAAGGACACTATACTCAGCCATTAATGTGCCTTCTAATACTTATATTTATTGGTACACACATTAGAGCATGTGTGAAAACTTGTTTGTTGGATATGTATTTTACATTACATTAGAATATTCTCTATTTGGAATTTTTCTAGAGATAGTTATAAATCTGATACTTCAATCTTATCTGCTGTTGCAGAATAACAAAATAACATTTTTATTTTAGCAGAGACAATATAGCTTTACATATTACTGGCTGGATATATCTAAAAGGTTTGATTCTGCAGTACAGTCTTGGAAATCCCTGGAAAGGTAAAGAGTGCATCCTTTATTTATCTAGTAGCTGCCAGCATTTCTCATTGTGGAATGAAAAATTGTCTTTTCTTCCTTTGTCAAATAACAATGGCAGCTGGATTAGTCACAGTTTGCATGGAAATCTGCCAATAAAAAGAGAGTTAAGTAACATTTCCCTAGAAGCCTAATAAAAATGTCTACTGGGCTTTTGTGAATGTATAAAGTATTAGTCAAGATACCAGCCAAAACAATATAAAATTGAAAACAAGAGAATACAAGGACAGATGATTCTGACTTTCTCTTAACTGCTTTCAAGTAGTCCATAGCCACTGAGGAGGAAGAGTAAAACGATTTTGGTGTCTCTTTCAATCCTTTCCTGAGCTTAGGGAGAGAAAGAAAACCTCCTTCCCCATCACAAGTGCACAAAAGAGGAGTCTTGCTGGTAGGGTTAGCATCTGTCAGTAACAGGCCTGATACAAAAGGGAAGCCGCTCTTTGAATTGTTTGCTTAATGAGATCTGCCAGTGAATGGAGTGTATCTGCACCCTGGGCTTTCACAAGGAGCACAATATCACATGTGAATTGTGTTAGATAGGAAAGCAGCTATATTTCTTCAGCCCAAGTGGAGAAATAAATGGTAAATTTGTCATTGTATTATAATTCAATCATTTATAATACTAACAATTACAACAAATGTCCCTGACCATGATCTTCACGTATCTGACCCCAGCCACTGGATAGTTGCCTGGGATATTCTTTCTTGTACTGCCTTCTATTCAAGTTTTGTGTTCCATGTGTGGATCACTGCTGCAGAATTTTAATGAGTTTCACGTTAAACACCTATTAGAATTCATTCCTTCTGAGTCATTTCATAGGGAGCAATCACATGCATGTTCTTCAATTTTACTAATGTCACCTTGTCTTCGACAAACAAAAATAATTTATTGGATTTTTTTTTGAGAATCACAAAATACCAACTCTGGTGTCCTGAAAATACACCATTAAGTTTCAAATGCCCAATTTCCACCATTCGTGCAAATGAGTGATAATTTATTAAGCACTTGCATGGCTGGCTGTGTGCTGTCCCATTCAAAACTTGTCACAAGCTGTAAGAACAGCACTGCTTTCTTCACACAGACAAATGAGATCAGAGGGTTCCAGCATTCACCAAAGAATATACAAGCATAATTCTAATCTGGATTTCTCTTTCCGTGAAACTCAGGCTGTTTCATGATACCACGTTATAGTTGTTTCAAAATGTTCACCAAATAAATGTAGCACTTTAAATTTTAAAAAGTGGAATAAAGAAAGAATAAACACATTTCTGGTACCCATTAAACCAGACTCAGAGCAGAGTTGATACAACATCCTTTTCTTGGGTGGGAATTCTTGTCTCATGGACCAACAGTCTTTCAGTAGCTTCTTAACAGAAGTTTTCAATATAATAACTAGCGTTAGTCAATGTGTTTTTACTCTAAAATACTGGGAAACATCTAAATATCATATAGAGGCAACAAGAAGGCTAGGATTCATGGCACGGATTTCACACTGAGTATTTCCTTAGAATTAGAAAACAAATTTAAATAGTCATTTGTTGTTGTTGTTATGTGCCATCGAGTCGTTTCCGACTCATAGCGACCCTATGCACAACAGCCCTAAACCCTGCTCTATCCTGCGCCAACC